>NC_092234.1:17617867-17859753 GCF_036320965.1 Panulirus ornatus | reverse complement strand
TTTGCGGAAGATGAAATCCAGCAAGGTGGCAGGTTTGGATGGCATGCAGTAGGATTTATTAAAAAGGGGGTGACTATTGTTGATTGGTTGGTAAGGATATTCATTGTATATATGGATCATGATGAAGTGCCTGAGGATTGGCAGAATGCATGCATTGTGCCATTGTACAAAGGCAAAAGGGATAAAGATGAGTGTTCAAACTACAGAGGCATAAGTTTGTTGAGTATTTCTGGGAAATTATATGGAAGGGTATTGATTGAGAGGGTGAAGGCATGTACAATGCATCAGATTGGAGAAGAGCAGTTTGGTTTCCAAAGTGGTAAAGGATGTGTGGATCAGGTGTTTGCTTTGAAGAATGTATGTGAGAAATACTTAGAAAAACAGATGGATTTGTATGTAGCATTTATGGATCTGGAGAAGGCAGGTAATAGGGTTGATTGAGATACTTTATGGAAGGTCTTAAGAGTAAATGGTGTGGGAAAGTAAGTTGCTAGAAGCAGTGAAAAGTTTTTACCAAGAATGTAAGGCATGTGTATGAGTAGGAAGAAAGGAGAGTGATTGGTTCCCATTGAATGTCGGTTTGAGGCAGGGGAGTGTGATGTCTCCATGGTGGTTTAATTTGTTTATGGATGATGTGGATAGGGAGGTTAAATGCAAGAGTTTTGGAGAGAAAGGCAAGTATGCTGTCTGTTGGGAATGAGAGGGCCTAGGAAGTGAGTCATTTGTTGTTTGCCAGTGATAAAGCTTTAGTGACTGATTCGAGTGAGAAACTGCAGAAGTTGGTAACTGAGTTTGGAAAAGTGTGTGAAAGGAGAAAGTTGAAAGTAAATGTGAATAAGAGCCAGGATATTAGGTTCAGTAGGGTTGAGAGACAGGGAAATTGTGATGTTTTGGTCAAGGTGGTGTGCGAAGTGAGAGGGTCAGGGAGAATTTGGTAAACAGAGGAGAGGTAGTGAAAGCTTTGCGGAAGATGAAAGCCAGCAAGGCAGCGGGTTTGGATGGTATTGCAGTGGAATTTATTAAAAAGGGGGTAACTGGTTGGTGAGAATATTCAATGTGTGTATGACTCATGGTGAAGTGCTTGAGGATTGGCAGAATGCATGCATAGTGCCATTGTACAAAGGTAAAGGCGATAAAGGTGAGTGTTCAAATTACAGAGGTATAAGTTTGTTGAGTATTCCTGGGAAATTATATGGGAGGGTATTGATTGAGAGGTTTAAAGCATGTACAGAGCATCAGATTGGGGTAGAGGAGTGTGGTTTCAGAAGAGGTAGAGGATGTGTGGATCAGATGTTTGCTTTGAAGAATGTATGTGAGAAATACTTAGAAATACAAATGGATTTGTATGTAGCATTTATGGATCTGGAGAAGGCATATGATAGAGTTGATAGAGATGCTCTGTGGAAGGTATTAAGAGTATATGGTGTAGGAGGCAAGTTGCTTGAAGCAATGAAAAGCTTTAATCGAGGAGATAAGGCATGTGTACGAGTAGGAAGAGAGGAAAGTGATTGGTTCTCACTGAATGTCAGTTTGGGGCAGGGGTGTATGATGTCTCCATTGTTGTTTGATTTGTTTATGGATGGGGTTGTTAGGGAGGTGAATGCTAGAGTTTTGGAGAGAGGGGCAAGTATGCAGTCTGTTGTGGATGAGAGGGCTTGGGAAGTGAGTCAGTTGCTGTTCGCTGATGATACGGCGCTGGTGGCTGATTTGGGTGAGAAACTGCAGAAGCTGGTGACTGAGTTTGGTAAAGTGTGTGAAAGAAGAAAGCTGAGAGGAAATGTGAATAAGAGCATGGTTATTAGGTACAGTAGGGTTGAGGTACAAGTCAATTTGGAGGTACATTTGAATGGAGAAAAACTGGAAGAAGTGAAGTGTTTTAGATATCTGGGATTGGATTTGGTAGCAGATGGAACCATGGAAGCGGAAGTGAGTCACAGGGTGGGGAAGGGGGCTAAAGTTTGGGGAGCGTTGAAAAATGTGTGGAAGGTGAGAAGATTATCTTGGAAAGCGAAAATGGGTATGTTTGAAGGAATAGTGGTTCCAACAATGTTATAAGGTTGCGAGGCATGGGCTATAGATAGGGTTGTGCGGACGAGGGTGGATGTGTTGGAAATGAGATGTTTAAGGACAATATGTGGTGTGAAGTGGTTTGATCGAGTAAGTAATGAAGGGGTAAGAGAGATGTTTGGTAATAAAGAGTGTGGTTGAGAGAGCAGAAGAGGGTGTATTGAAATGGTTTGGTCACATGGAGAGAATGAGTGAGGAAAGATTGACAAAGAGGACATATGTGTCAGAGTTGGAGGAAATGAGGAGAAGTGAGAGACCAAATTGGAGATGGAAGGATGGGGTGAAAAAATTTTGAGTGATTGGGGCCTGAACATGCAGGAGGGTGAAAGGCGGGCAAGGAATAGAGTGAATTGGAACGATGTGGTATACCAGGGTGGACGTGCTGTCAGTGGATTGAACCTGGGCATGTGAAGCATCTGGGGTAAGCCATGGAAAGTTTTGTGGGGCCTGGATGTGAAAAGGGAGCTGTGGTTTTGGTGCATTATACATGACAGCTAGAGACTGAGTGTGAACAAATGTGGCCTTTGTTCTCTTTTCCCAGTGCTACCTCATGTGCATGCGGGGGGAGGTGGTTGTCATTTCATTTGTGGCAGGTTGGCAATGGGAATGAATAAAGGCAGCAAATATGAATTATGTACATGTGTATATATGTATGTCTGTATATGTAAATATATGTATACGTTGAAATGTATAGGTATATATATGTGCATGTGTGGATGTGTATGTATGTACATGTGTATGTGGGTGGGTTGGACCATTCTTTTGTCTGTTTCCTTGCGCTACCTCGCTGATGCGGGAGTCAGAGACTAAGTATGATAAGTAAGTAAATAAAGTTTTAATGGAGAAATATTGGAGGAAGCAAAGTGTTTTAGATATCTGGAAGTGGACTTGGCAGCAAATGGAACCATGGAAGTGAGTCTCAGGGTGGGGGAGGGGGCAAAGGTTCTGGGAATGATGAAGAATGTGTGGAAGAGAGAATGTTATCTCAAAGAGTAAAGATGGGTATGTTTGAAGGAATCGTAGTTCCAACAATGCTATATGGTTGTGAGGCTTGGGCTATAGATAGGGTTGTACGAAGGAGGGTGGATGTGTTGGAAATGAAATGTATGATGACAGTATGTGGTGTGAGGTGGTTTGATTGAGTAAGTAATGAAAGGGTAAAAGAGATGTGTGGAAATCAAAAGAGTTTATTGAGAGAGCAGAAGAGTGTGTGTTGAAATGGTTTTGACACATGGAAAGAATGTGTGAGGAAATATTAACAAAGAAGTTTTATGTGTCAAAGGTGAAGAGAACAAGAAGTGGGAGACCATTTTGGAGGTGGAAGGATGGAGTGAAAAAGATTTTGAGGGATCTGGGCCTGAACATCCAAGAGAGTGAGAGGCACGCAAGGAATAGAGTGAATTGAAATGATGTGCTGTACCAGGGGCGACCTGTTGTCAATGGACTTAACCAAGGCATGTGAAACACCTGAGGTAAACCATAGAAAGGTCTGTGGGGCCTGGATGTGGATAGGGAGCTGTGGTTTCAGTGCATTACACGTGACAGCTAGAAACTGAGTGTGAACATATGTGGCCTTTTTTTGTCTGTATTCCTGGCACTACCTCACTGAAGCAGGGGATAGTGATGCTGTTTCCTGTGGGGCAGGGTATCGCCAAGAATGGATAAGGCAAGCAGGGATAAATATGTACATGTGTATATATATGTATGTATATATATATATATATATATATATATATATATATATATATATATATATGTTGATATGTATATGAATGTATATGTCTGTGTATGGGCAATTATGTATATATGTTGGTTGATATGTTTATGTATATACATGTGTATGTGGATGGGTTGGGCCATTCCTTTGTCTGTTTCCTTGCGCTACCTCGCTAACGCAGGAGACTGACAAAGTATAATAAAAAAAATGTTTATGTGTGTACATGTGTATGTATGGGTGATTATGTATATATACATATGTAAATGAGTGGATGGGCCATTTTTCTTATGTTTCTTGGTGGCACCTTCGCTGATGTAGGAAACAGCAGTTAAGAATGATGAAAAAAATATACATATGTAGAGTGGTGAGCTTGGAAAAGAGACTTGTGTGAAGAAGTACCAGGAGTGTAGAATGGCAAGGGGTGGAGCGGATAACGGGGGGGGGAGTGGGTGTGGAATGGGATGTATTTGGGGAAGCAATGATGGCTTGCACAAGAGATGCATGAGGCATGAAAAAGGTGGGAGGTGGACATATTGGAATGGGTAGTGAGTGGTGGGATAAAGAAGTAAGGTTTTTAGTGAAAGAGAAAAAAAAGACATTTAGACGATGCTTGCAGGGAAGTAGTGCGAATAACTGGGAGATGTATAAAAGAATGCAGCAGAAGGTTAAGAGAACGGTGCAAGAGGTGAAAAAGAGGGCAAATGGGAGTTGGGGTAAGAGAGTATCATTTAACTTTAATGAGAATAAAAAAATGTTTTGGAAGGAGGTAAATAATGTGCGTAAGACAAGAGAACAAATGGGAACATCAGTGAAGGGGGCAAGTGGGGAGGTAATAACAAGTAGTTACGAAGTGAGGAGATGGAGTAAGTATTTTGAAGGTTTATTGAATGTGTTTGATGATGGAGTGGCAGATATAGGGTGTTTTGGTCGAAGTGGTGTGCAAAGTGTGAGGGTCAGGAAGAATGGTTTGGTAAAGAGAGAAAAGATATTGAAAGCTTTGCAGAAGACAAAATCTGGCAAGGTGGAGGGTTTGGATGGTATTGCAGAGGAATTTATTAAAAAAGGGGTGACTCTGTTGTTGATTGGTTGGTAAGGATATTCATTGTATGTATGGATCATGGTGAAGTGCCTGACAATTGGCGGAATGCATGCATAGTGCCATTGTACAAAGGCAAAGGGGATAAAGGTGAGTGTTAAAACTGTAGATGTGAAGTTTGTTGAGTATTCCTGGGAAATTATATGGAGGGTATTGATTGAGAGGGGTGAGGGCATGTACAGAGCATCAGATTGGGGAAGAGCAGTGTGGTTTAAGAAGTGGTAGAGGATGTGTGGATCAGGTGTTTGCTCTGAAGAATGTATATGAGAAATATTTATGTGTGTGGCATTTGTGGATCTGGAGAAGGATTATGTTGGAGTTGATAGAGATGCTTTTTGGAGGGTCTTAAGAGTGTATTGTGTGGGAGGTAAGTTGCTGGAAGCGGTGAGAAGTTTTTACCAAGGATATAAGGCATGTGTGTGAGTGGGAAGAGAGGAGAGTGATTGGTTCCCGGTGAATGTCGGTTAGTGGCAATGTTTGGATCATGTCCCCATTTTAGTTTAATTTCTTTGTGGATGGGGTGGTTAAGGAGGTAAATGCAAGAGTTTTGGAGAGGGGGACAAGTGTGCAGACTGTTGTGGATGAGAAGGCAATTGTTGTTCACCAATGAATGATACAGCTCTGGTGGCTGATTCGGTTGAGAAACTGTAGAGGTTGGTGACTAAGTTTGGAAAAGTGTGTGAAAGGAGGAAGTTGAGAGTAAATGGGAGTAAGAGTTGGGTTATTAGGTTCATTAGGGATGAGGGACAGGTTTTTGTGGGATGTAAGTTTGAATGAAGAGGAATTGGAGGAAATGAAGTATTTTAGATATCCAGAAGTGGACTTAGCAGCAGATGGAACCATGGAAGTTGGAGTGACTCACAGGGTGGGGGAGGGGCCAAGGTTCTGGAAGCAGTGAAGAATGTGTGGAAGGAGAGAACATTATCATAGAGAGCATAAATGGGTATGTTTGAAGGAATGGTAGTTCCAAGAGTGTTGTATGGTTGTGAAGCGTGGGCTGTGGATAGGGTTGTGTGAAGGAGGTAGATGTGTTGGAAATGAAATGTTTGAGGACAATATATGGTGTAAGGTGGTTTGATCAAGTAAGTAATGAAAGGGTAAGAGAGATATGTAGAAATAAAAAGAGTGTGGATGAGAGAGTGGAGGAGGGTGTCTTGATGTGGTTTGGACATGTGGAGAGAACGAGTGAGGAAAGATTGACAAAGAAGATATATGTGTCAGAGGTGGAGGGACCGAGGAGAAGTTGGAGACCAAATTGGAGGTGGAAGGATGGAGTGAAAAAGATTTTGAGCAATCGGGGCCTGAACATACAGGTGGATGAAAGGCATGCAAGGAATGAATTGAATTGGAATGATGTGGTATACTGGGGTCGAAGTGCTGTCAGTGGACTGAACCAGGGCATGTGAAGTGCCTGAGGTAAACCATGGAAAGGTTTGTGGAGCCTGGATGTGGATAGGGAGCTGTGATTTCGGTGCATTACACTTGACAGTTAGAGACTTGAGTGTGAACAAATGTGGCCTTTTTGTCTGTCTCCTTGCGATACCTCGCTGAAGCAGGGGGGTGGGAGCAGTGCTATTTCCTGTGTGGCGGGGTAGCGACAGGAATGGATGAAGGCAAGCAAGTATGAATATGTACATGTGTATTTATATATGTGTTGATATGTCAAGGTCAAGAGAAAGGTGCAAGAGGTGAAAAAAAGGGCAAATGAGAGTTGGGGTGAGAGAGTATCATTAAATTTTAGGGAGAATAAAAAGATGTTCTGGAAGGAGGTAAATAAAGTGCGTAAGACAAGGGAGCAAATGGGAACTTCAGTGAAGGGCGCAAATGGGGAGGTGATAACAAGTAGTGGTGATGTGAGAAGGAGATGGAGTGAGTATTTTGAAGGTTTGTTGAATGTGTTTGATGATAGAGTGGCAGATATAGGGTGTTTTGGTCGAGGTGGTGTGCAAAGTGAGAGGGTTAGGGAAAATGATTTGGTAAACAGAGAAGAGGTAGTGAAAGCTTTGCGGAAGATGAAAGCCGGCAAGGCAGCAGGTTTGGATGGTATTGCAGTGGAATTTATTAAAAAAGGGGGTGACTGTATTGTTGACTGGTTGGTAAGGTTATTTAATGTATGTATGACTCATGGTGAGGTGCCTGAGGATTGGCGGAATGCGTGCATAGTGCCATTGTACAAAGGCAAAGGGGATAAGAGTGAGTGCTCAAATTACAGAGGTATAAGTTTGTTGAGTATTCCTGGTAAATTATATGGGAGGGTATTGATTGAGAGGGTGAAGGCATGTACAGAGCATCAGATTGGGAAGAGCAGTGTGGTTTCAGAAGTGGTAGGGGATGTGTGGATCAGGTGTTTGCTTTGAAGAATGTATGTGAGAAATACTTAGAAAGGCAAATGGATTTGTATGTAGCATTTATGGATCTGTAGAAGGCATATGATAGAGTTGATAGAGATGCTCTGTGGAAGGTATTAAGAATATATGGTGTGGGAGGCAAGTTGTTAGAAGCAGTGAAAAGTTTTTATCGAGGATGTAAGGCATGTGTACGTGTAGGAAGAGAGGAAAGTGATTGGTTCTCAGTGAATGTAGGTTTGCGGCAGGGGTGTGTGATGTCTCCATGGTTGTTTAATTTGTTTATGGATGGGGTTGTTAGGGAGGTAAATGCAAGAGTTTTGGAAAGAGGGGCAAGTATGAAGTCTGTTGGGGATGAGAGAGCTTGGGAAGTGAGTCAGTTGTTGTTCGCTGATGACACAGCGCTGGTGGCTGATTCATGTGAGAAACTGCAGAAGCTGGTGACTGAGCTTGGTAAAGTGTGTGGAAGAAGAAAGTTAAGAGTAAATGTGAATAAGAGCAAGGTTATTAGGTACAGTAGGGTTGAGGGTCAAGTCAATTGGGAGGTGAGTTTGAATGGAGAAAAACTGGAGAAAGTGAAGTGTTTTAGATATCTGGGAGTGGATCTGGCAGTGGATGGAACCATGGAAGCGGAAGTGGATCATAGGGTGGGGGAGGGGGCGAAAATTCTGGGGGCCTTGAAGAATGTGTGGAAGTCGAGAACATTATCTCGGAAAGCAAAAATGGGTATGTTTGAAGGAATAGTGGTTCCAACAATGTTGTATGGTTGTGAGCTGTGGGCTATGGATAGAGTTGTGCGCAGGAGGATGGATGTGCTGGAAATGAGATGTTTGAGGACAATGTGTGGTGTGAGGTGGTTTGATCGAGTGAGTAACGTAAGGGTAAGAGAGATGTGTGGAAATAAAAAGAGCGTGGTTGAGAGAGCAGAAGAGGGTGTTTTGAAGTGGTTTGGGCACATGGAGAGGATGAGTGAGGAAAGATTGACCAAGAGGATATATGTGTCGGAGGTGGAGGGAACAAGGAGAAGAGGGAGACCAAATTGGAGGTGGAAAGATGGAGTGAAAAAGATTTTGTGTGATCGGGGCCTGAACATGCAGGAGGGTGAAAGGAGGGCAAGGAACAGAGTGAATTGGAGCGATGTGGTATACCGGGGCTGACGTGCTGTCAGTGGATTGAATCAAGGCATGTGAAGCGTCTGGGGTAAACCATGGAAAGCTGTGTAGGTATGTATATTTGCGTGTGTGGACGTATGTATATACATGTGTATGGGGGTGGGTTGGGCCATTTCTTTCGTCTGTTTCCTTGCGCTACCTCGCAAACGCGGGAGACAGCGACAAAGTATAAAAAAAAAAAAAAAAATGTGCATTTATGTATATATATATGCATATGAGTGGATGGGCCATTCTTCGTCTGTTTCCTGGCACTTCCTTGCTGACGTAGGAAACAGCAATTATAATGAATAATACATACATACATACAGATGCACAGACATAAATGTATACTTTATACACATGTAAATATTCGTAGTTGCTCACCTTGATCCATTTCCATTGCCACTCCACCCCACAAGAAATAGCATTGCCATATACAGGCCCCACAGACTTTTCCATGGTTTACCCCAGATGTTTTACATGCAGTGGTTCAATTCACTGATAAGATGTTGACCACAGTATGCCACATTGTTTCAGTTCACTCTTCCTTGCATGCCTTTCCCCCTCCTGTATATTCAGGCCCCAGTAGCTCAAAATCTTTTTCACTCCATCCCTCCACCTCCAATTTGGTCTCCCAGTTCTCTTTGTTCTCTCCACTTCTGACCCATATATCCTCTTTGTCAACCTTTCCTCACTAATTCTCTCCATATGTCCAAACCAATTTAACATGCCCTCTTCTGCTTTCTCCACTGCACTTTTTTATTACCACAAATCTTTCTTACCCTTTCAATACTTTTTTATTATTTATTATTTTGCTTAATCACTGTCTCCCGCGTTAGCGAGGTAGCACAAGGAAACAGATGAAAGAGTGGCCCAACCCACCCACATACACATGTATATACATACATGTCCACACACACAAATATACATACCTATACATCTCAATGTATGCATATATATACACACACAGACATATACATATATACACATGTACATAATTCATACTGTCTGCCTTTATTTATTCCCATCGCCACCTCGCCACACATGGAATAACAACCTCCTCCCCCCTCATGTGTGCGGGGTAGCGTTAGGAAAAGACAACAAAGGCCACATTCGTTCACACTCAGTCTCTAGCTGTCATGTAATAATGCACCGAAACCAGAGCACCCTTTCCACATCCAGGCCCCACAGAACTTTCCATGGTTTACCCCAGATGCTTCACATGCCCTGATTCAATCCATTGACAGCACGTCGACCCCGGTATACCACATCCTTCCAATTCACTCTATTCCTTGCACGCGTTTCACCCTCCTGCATGTTCAGGCCCCGATCACTCAAAATCTTTTTCACTCCATCTTTCCACCTCCAATTTGGTCTCCCACTTCTCCTCGTTCCCTCCACCTCTGACACACATATCCTCTTGTCAATCTTTCCTCACTCATTCTCTCTATATGACCAAACCATTTCAAAACACCCTCTTCTGCTCTCTCAACCACACTCTTTATTTCCACACATCTCTCTTACCCTTACACTACTTACTCGATCAAACCACCTCACACCACATATTGTCCTCAAACATCTCATTTCCAGCACATCCACCCTCCTGCGCACAACTCTATCCATAGCCCACGCCTCGCAACCATACAACATTGTTGGAACCACTATTCCTTCAAACATACCCATTTTTGCTTTCCGAGATAATATTCTCGACTTCCAAACATTCTTCAAGGCTCCCAGAACTTTCGCCCCCTCCCCCACCCTATGATTCACTTCCGCTTCCATGGTTCCATCCACTGCCAGATCCACTCCCAGATATCTAAAACACTTTACTTCCTCCAGTTTTTCTCCATTCAAACTTATCTCCCAATTGACTTGACCCTCAACCCTACTGTACCTAATAACCTTGCTCACTCCATCTTATTCACATTTACTCTTAACTTTCTTCTTTCACACACTTTACCAAACTCAGTCACCAGCTTCTGCAGTTTCTCACATGAATCAGCCACCAGTGCTGTATCATCAGTGAACAACAACTGACTCACTTCCCAAGCTCTCTCATCCACAACAGCCTGCATACGTGCCCCTCTTTCCAAAACTCTTGCATTCACCTCCCTAACAACCCCATCCATAAACAAATTAAACAGCCATGGAGACATCACACACCCCTGCCGCAAACCTACATTCGCTGAGAACCAATCACTTTCCTCTCTTCCTACACGTACACATGCCTTACATCCTCGATAAAAACTTTTCACTGCTTCTAACAAGCTTGCCTCCCACACCATATATTCTTAATACCTTCCTTTCAATACTTACTCGATCAAATTACCTCACACCACTTGTCCTCAAACATTTCATTTAATTATTTTCATAGTAGTAGTAAATAAACAAACTTCTACTGTTTTTTTACCACTTTAAATGATTAGATATAGACAGTGCTTATCAGGTTTTCCTTATTATTATCTGTTGTTGGTGATGAATCAAGGAGTTAAGATTTTTGTTTCTTTTAAAAGTACTAAAAGAAAGAATATGTAAGCCATCACTAAGTTATTAGAAGAGTAAGGCATATGTGTGAATAGGAAGATTGGAGGGTGAGTGGCTTCAAGTGAAGATGGATCTTCATCAAGGTTGTATGATGTCACAGGATTTTTTTAATTTGTTTATAAATGGGTAGTAAGGGACATAGATTCAAGGGCTGTGGAGGAGAGGGTTAGGTCTAAAGTATGCATGGGGTGTGATGGGGAGATGGCTGAGATGAGTCACTTGCTATTTGCAGATGATTTAGCTGTTGTGGCATTCTCAAAACAGAAACTACAGGAGCTGGTTTTCGAGTCTGGCAGAGTCTGGAAGGAGCAAGTTGGGAGCTGATATGAATAAAAAGTAGGGTAATGAGGTTTAGCTGGGGGCAAGACAGGATGGTTTGAATACAAATTTGAAAGGGAATCTGAGGAAATGGGATGCTTTAGATAGCTGGGAGAGGACATGGCAGAGGTTAGAACTCTGGGAACTGAAGAGAATTGTAGAGTGAGAGAAGGAGCAAACATTGTGGGTGCATTGAGGAATGTGTGGAAGGAAAGTTTATACCACACATAAGAGTAAAGATGGGTATGTTTGTTGGTATGCTAGTCATGAAAATCTTGTTAGTAAACGGTGTATGTTTTAGAGTGTTGAGAAGGGCAAGCTGAAATGGTTTGGATATATGGAGCCTTGTCATAGATTCTTTAGGGATATCATCCAATGTTCTAATCTTTACTGGTACCTAAACAGTTTTCACATAACACTGAAGTAACTACACTAAAAGCATGCAAAGCACAATTGTATAAGCACATACAAGGGCCATACATACAAGGGACCAAAGCTGAGTCAGACCTTGATAAAGTTAGACAGGTGTGTCATTTATGATGGGAATCCAACAACCATTGATGTGAACAACATGTATGAATGCTAGTGATATCCAGTGAAGCCAACATTAAACTTTCACTCAGTGCTTTGTATGCACGTCTTGAGTATATAAAAATGCAAAGAGAGTAGAATTAACGATGTGTATGATCATGTATGAAAACCCTAAGAGAGTTGATAAACGAATGCTATTAAATTTTGGAAATAATGATAGATGGCCCCTTGAAATAGGAAAAATTACATTGGGAAGAAAGATCATTGTGTTGCTGTCAGTTTACAACTGTCCAAGGAACTATCCTAACCTATAAACACTCAGGTTTCACATCTATACATTCAGAACAGTAATTCCTAATTCCTAGTAACTCCTTCACTTCTAGTCAAACTACTTTACGTAGAGATAGCCACAGTTACACATGTTTAGAAAATATTATCATTATTTTTCTTATGTTGTATTATTTTTTCATGTTAGCTGAGATGTTTTTATTTCATTATACATAATCGCTGTTTCCCACATCAGTGAGGTAGTGCCTGGAAACAGATGAAGAATGACCCATCCACTCACATACACATATATATACATAAACGCAAACATACGCTCATATACATATCAACATAAAAATACACATATGCAGACATTACATACATACTCATGTACATATTCATACTTGCCTGCCTTCTTCCACTCCTGTTACTACCCCTCCCCACAGGAAAACAGCATCGCCATCCCTTGCTTCAGCAAGGTAGCACCATGTAAACAGACAAAAAAGGACACATTTGTTCACACTCATTCTCTAGCTGTCATGTGTAATGCACCAAAACCACAGCCCCCATCTAAAACCAGGCTCAACAGACCTTTCCATGGTTTACCCCAGATGCTTCACATGCCCTGGTTCAGTCCATGACAGCACGTCGACCCTGGTATACCACTTCATTCCAGTTCACTCTATTCCTTGCATGCCTCTCACCTTCCTGCATGTTCAGGCCCTGATAGCTCCAAATCTTTTTCACTTCATCCTTCCAACTCCAATTTGGTCTCCCACTTCTCGTTCCTCTCTCTCTCTCTCTCTCTCTCTCTCTCTCTCTCTCTCTCTCTCTCTCTCTCTCTCTCTCTCTCTCTCTCTCTCCCCCCCCCCCCCCACTTTTGACACGTATATCCTCTTTGTCAGTTTTTCCTCAGTTATTCTTTCCATATTTCCAAACCATTTCAACACACCCTCTTATGTTCTATCAACCATACTCTTTTTATTTCCTTACATCTCTCTTACTCGTACATTACTTACTTTGTCAAACCAGCCCACACTACATATTGTTCTCAAACATTTCATTTACAACACATCCAACCTCCTCTGTACAACCCTATCAATAGCCCATGCCTCTCAAGCATATAACATTGTTGGAACTACTTTTCCTTCAAACATACCCATTTTTGCTCTCAGAGATAACGTTCTCTCTTTCCACACATTCTTCATCACTCCCAGAACCTTCACCCCCTCCCCCACCCTGTGACTCACTTCCGTTTCAATGGTTCCATCAACTGTGAAGTCCCCTCCCAGATATCTAAAACACTTCACTTCCTCCAATTTTTCTCCATTTAGACTTATGTCCCAATTAACTTGTCCCTCAACCCTACTGAACCTAATAACCTTGCTCTTATTCACATTTACTCTCAACTTGCTCCTTTCACACACTTTTCCAAACTCGGTCACCATCCTCTGCAGTTTCTCACATGAATCATCCACTAGAGCTGTATCATCGGTGAACAACAGCTGACTCACCTCCAAAGCCCTCTCATCCACAACAGACTGCATACTCGCCCCTCTCTCCAAAACTCTTGCATTTACCTCCCGAACGACCCCATCCGCAAACAAATTAACTACCATGGGGACATCACACACCCCTTCCACATACATATGTATATTCATATATTCATTTTGATTTGTCGCTGTGTCCCGCATTACCAAGGTAGGGCAAGGAAACAGATGAAAGAATGGCCCAACCCACCCACGTACACATGTATATACATACACATCCACTTACGCAAATATACATACCTATACATCTCAACATATACATATATATACACACACAAACATATACATATATATACACACACAGACATATATATACACATGTACATAATTCATACTGTCTGCCTTTATTCATTCCCATTGCCACCCCGCCACACATGAAATAACAACCCCCTCCTCCCTTCATGTGCGCCAGATAGTGCTAGGAAAAGACAACAAAGGCCACATTTGTTCACACTCAGTCTCTAGCTGTCATTTAATAATGCACCAAAACCACAGCTCCCTTTCCACATCCAGGCCCCACAGAACTTTCCATGGTTTACCCCAGACACTTCACATTCCCTGGTTCAATCCATTGACAGCATGTCGACCCCGGTATACCACATCGCCCCAATTCACTCTATTCCTTGCTCACCTTTCACCCTCCTGCATGTTCAGGCCCCGATCACTCAAAATCTTTTTCACTCCTTCCTTCCACCTACAATTTGGTCTCCCACTTCTTGTTCCCTCCACTTCTGACACATGTATCCTCTTGGTCAATCTTTCCTCACTCATTCTCTCCATATGACCAAACCATTTCAAAACACCCTCTTCTGCTCTCTCAACCATACTCTTTTTATTACCACACATATCTCTTACCCTTACGTTACTTACTCGATCAAACCACCTCACACCACATATTGTCCTCAAACATCTCATTTCCAGCACATCCACCCTCCTCCGCACAACTTTATTCATAGCCCATGCCTCGCAGCCATATAACATTGTTGGAAACACTATTCCTTCAAACATACCCATTTTTGCTTTCCGAGATAATGTTCTTGCCTTCCACACATTCTTCAGTGCTCCCAGAACTTTCGCCCCCTCCCCCACCCTATGATTCACTTCCACTTCCATGGTTCCATCCACTGCCAAATCCACTCCCAGATATCTAAAACACTTCACTTCCTCCAGTTTTTCTCCAATAAAACTTACCTCCCAATTGACTTGTTCCTCAACCCTACTGTACCTAATAACCTTGCTCTTATTTACATTTACTCTCAGCTTTCTTCTTTCACACACTTTACCAAACTCAGTCACCAGCTTCTGCAGTTTCTCACACGAATCAGGCACCAGCGCTGTATCATCAGCGAACAACAACTGACTCACTTCCCAAACTCTCTCATCCACAACAAACTGCATACTTGCCCCTCTTTACGAAACTCTTGCATTCACCTCCCTAACAACCCCATCCATAAACAAATTAAACAACCATGGAGACATCACACACCCCTGCCGCAAACCTACATTCACTGAGAACCAATCACTTTCCTCTCTTCCTACACGTACACATGCCTTACATCCTTGATAGAAACTTTTCACTGCTTTTAACAAGTTGCCTCCCACACCATATATTCTTAATACCTTCCACAGAGCATCTCTATCAACTCTATCATATGCCTTCTCCAGATCCATAAATGCTACATACAAATCCATTTGTTTTTCTAAGTATTTCTCACATACATTCTTCAAAGCAAACACCTGATCTACACATCCTCTACCACTTCTAAAACCACACTGCTCTTCCTCAGTCTGATGCTCTGTATATGCCTTCACCCTCTCAATCAATACCCAGGAATACTCAACAAACTTATACCTCTGTAATTTGAGCACTCACTTTTATCCCCTTTGCCTTGGTACAATGGCACTATGCAAGCATTCCGCCAATCCTCAGGAACCTCACCATGAGTCATACATACATTGAATAATCTTACTAACCAGTCAACAGTACAGTCACCCGCTTTTTTAATGAATTCCACTGCAATACCATCCAAACCCGCTGCCTTGCTGGCTTTCATCTTCTGTAAAGCTTTTACTACCTCTTCTCTGTTTACCAAATCATTTTCCTTAACCCTCTCACTTTGCACACCACCTTGACCAAAACACCCTATATCTGCCACTCTATCATCAAACACATTAAACAAACCTTCAAAATACTTACTCCGTCTCCTTCTCACATCACCACTACTTGTTATCACCTCCCCATTTGCCCCCTTCACTGATGTTCCCATTTGTTCCCTTGTCTTATGCAGTTTGTTTACCTCCTTCCAAAACATCTTTTTATTCTCCCTAAAATTTAATGATGCTCTCTCACCCCAACTCTCATTTGCCCTTTTCTTGCCTCTTGCACCTTTCTCTTTACCTCCTGTCTCTTTCTTTTATACATCTTTTAATATACTTTGTTGTCGTCTCCCATGTTAGCAAGATAGCGCAAGGAAACAGACGAAAGAATGGCCCAACCTGCCCACATATGCACATATACATATCTATACATTTCAACGTATACATGCATATACATACACAGACATATACATATATATACTTGTACATATTCATACTTGCTGCCCTCATCCATTCCTGTTGTCACCCCACAACACACACACACACACACACACACACACACACACACACACACACACACACACCACCTTCCCCTGCATGCATGCGAGGTAGCGCTTGGAAAAGACAACAAAGGCCACATTCGTTCACATTCAGTCTCTAGCTGTCATGTGTAATGCACCAAAACCACAGCTCCCCTTCCACATCTAGGCCCCATGAAACTTTCCATGGTTTACCCCAGACACTTCACATGCCCTGGTTGAATCCATTGACAGCATGTTGACCCCAGCATACCACATCATTTCAATTCACTCTATTCCTTGCACGCCTTTCGCCCTACTGCATGTTCAAGCCCCGATCACTCACAGTCTTTTTCACTCCGTCCTTCCACCTCCAATTTGGTCTCCCACTTCCCCTCATTCCCTCCACCTCTGACACATATATTCTCTTTGTCAATTTTCCCTCACTTATTCTCTCCATGTGACCATACCATTTCAATACACCCTCTTCTGTTCTCTCAACCAACTTCTTTTTATTAGCACACATCTCTCTTACTCTTTCATTACTTACTCAATCAAACCACCTCACACCGCATATTGTCCTCAAACATCTCATTTCCAACACATCCACCTTCCTCTGCACAATCCTATCTATAGCCAATGCCTCGCAACCAAATAACATTGTTGGAACAACTGTTCCTTCAAACTTATCCATTTTTGCTTTCCGAGATAACATTCTCGCCTTCCACACATTTTTCAACGCTCCCAGAACTTTCACCCCCTCCCCCACCTTGTGACTCACTTCCACTTCCATGGTTCTGTCCGCTGCTAAATCTACTCCTAGATATCTAAAACACTTCACTTCCTCCAGTTTTTCTCCATTCAAACATACCTCCCAAATGACTTGTCCCAATTCACATACTCTCAGCTTTCTTCTTTCACACACTTTACCAAACTCACTCACCAGCTTATGCACTTTCTCACCCAAATAAGCCACCTGCCCTGACTCACTTCCCAAGCCCTTTCATCCACAACAGACTGCATACTTGTCCCTCTCTGAAAAACTCTTGCATTCACCTCCCTAATAACCCCATCTATAAACAAATTAAATATCGTTGGAGACATCACAAACCCCTGCCGCAAACCGACATTCACTGAGAACCAATCACTTTCCTCTCTTCCTACTCGTACGCTTGCCTTACATCCTCGATAAAAACTTTTCATTGCTTCTAGCAACTTGCTTCCCACACCATATACTTTTAATGCCTTCCACAGAGCATCTCTATCGACTCTTATCATATGCCTTCTCCAGATTCATAAATGCTACATACAAATCCATTTGTTTTTCAAATTATTTCTCACATACATTCTTCAAAGCAAACACTTGATCCAGACATCCTCTACCATTTGTGAAACCATACTGATCTTCACCAATCTGATGCTCTGTACATGCCTTCACCCTCTCAATCAATACACCCCCCCCCCACATATATATTCCCACGCATTCCCCGAATGTCATAGAAGGCGACTAAAGGGGATAGGAGCAGGGGGCTAGAAGCCCTCCCCTCCTTGTATTTTAACTTTCTAAAAGGGGAAACAAGAAGGAGTCACGTGGGGTGTGCTCATCTTCCTCGAAGGCTCAGATTGGGGTGTTTAAATGTGTGTGGATGTAACCAAGATGGGAAAAAAGGAGAGATAGGTAGTATGTTTGAGGAAAGGAACCTGGATGTTTTGGCTCTGAGTGAAACAAAGCTCAAGGGTAAAAGGGAAGAGTGGTTTGGGAATGTTTTGGGAGTAAAGTCAAGGGTTGGTAAGAGGACAAGAACAAAGGAAGGAATAGCACTACTCCTGAAACAGGAGTTGTGGGAATATGTGATAGAGTGTAAGAAAGTAAACTCTAGATTCAAATGGGCAGAACTGAAAGTGTATGGAGAGAGATGGGTGATTATTGGTGCCCATGCACCTGGGCATGAGAAGAAAGATCATGAGAGACAAGTGTTTTGGGAGCAGCTAAGTGTTAGCAGTTTTGGTGCTTGAGGCTGGGTTGTAGTGATGGGTGATTTGAATGCAAAGGTGAGTAATGTGGCAGTTGAGGAAATAATTGGTGTACATCGTGTGTTCAGTGTTGTAAATGGAAATGGTGAAGAGCTTGTAGATTTGTTTGTTGAAAAAAGACTGGTGATTGGGAATACCTGGTTTAAAAAGAGAGATATACATAAGTATGCCTATGTAAGTAGGAGAGATGGCCAGAGAGCATTATTGGATTACGTGTTAATTGATAGGAGCATGAAAGAGAGACTTTTGGATGTTAATGTGCTGAGAGGTGCAACTGGAGGGATGCCTGATCATTACCTTGTTGGAGGCGAAGGTGAAGATCTGTAGAGGTTTTCAAAAAATAAGTGGAGAGAATGCTAGGGTGAAGAGAATGGTAAGAGTAAGTGAGCTTGGGAAGGAGACTTGTGTAAGGAAGTATCGGGAGAGACTGAATAAGGGGAGTGGGGGAGGAATGGGATGTATTTAGGGAAGCACTGATGGTTTGCACAAAAGATTCTTGTGGCATGAGAAACGTGGGAGGTAGGCAGATTAGAAAGGGTAGTGAGTGGTGGGATGAAGAATTAAGATTATTAGCGAAAGAGAAGAGAGACATTTGGATGATTTTTGCAGGGAAATAGTGCAATTTACTGGGAGATGTATAAAAGAAAGAGGCAGGAGGTCAAGACAAAGGTGCAAGAGGTAAAGAAGAGGGCAAATGAGAGTTGGGGTGAGAGAGTATCATTAGATTTTAGGGAGACTAAAAAGACGTTTTGGAAGGAGGTAAATAATGTGCGTAAGACATGAGAACAAATGGGAACATTGGTGAAGGGGGCTAATGGGGAGATAATAACAAGTTGTGGTGATGTGAGAAGGAGATGGAGATGGAGTGAGAATTTTGAAGGTTTGTTGAATGTGTTAGATGATAGAGTGGCAGATATAGTCGAGGTGGTGTGTGAAGTGAGGGTCAGGGAAAACGATTTGGTAAACAGAGAAGAGGTAGTGAAAGCTTTGCGGAAGATGCAAGGCATCAGGTTTGGATGGTATTGCATTGGAATTCATTAAAAAAGGGGGTGACTTGTTGTTGACTGGTTGGTGAGGATATTCACTGTATGTATGGCTCATGGTGAAGTGCCTGAGGATTTGCAGAATGCCTGCATAGTGCCATTTTAAAAAGGCAAAGGGGTTAAAGATGAGTGCTCAAATTACAGAGGTGTAATTTTGATGAGTATTCCTTGGAAATTATATGGGAGGGTATTGATTGAGAGGATGAAGGCATGTACAGAGCATCAGATTGAGGAAGAGCAGTGTGGTTTCAGAAGTGGTAGAGGATGTGTGGATCAGGTGTTTGCATTGAAGAACGTATGTGAGAAATACTTAGAAAATTCAAATGGATTTGTATGTAGCATTTATGGATCTGGAGAAGGCATATGATAGAGTTGATAGAGATGCTCTGTTGAAGGTATTAAGAGTATATGGTGTGGGAGGCAAATTGCTGGAAGCAGTGAAAAGTTTTTATTGAGGATGTAAGGCATGTGTACAAGTAGGGAGAGAGGAAAGTGATTGGTTCTCATTGAATATTGGTTTGTGGCAGGGGTGCATGATGTCTCCATGGTTGTTTAATTTGTTTATGGATGGGGTTGCTAGGAAGGTGAATGCAAGACTTTTGGAGAGAGGGGCAAGTATGCAGTCTGTTGTGGATGAGAGGGCTTGGGAAGTGAGTCAGTTGCTGTTCGCTGATGATACAGCGCTAGTGGCTGATTCGTGTGAGAAACTGCAGAAGTTGGTGACTAAGTTTAGTAAAGTGTGTGAAAGAAGAAAGGTGAGAGTAAAGTGAATAAGAGCAAGGTTATTAGGTACAGTAAAGTTGAGGAACCATACCATGGAAGCGGAAGTGAGTCAAAGGGTGGGGGAGGGGGCAAAAGTTCTGGGAGCGTTGAAAAATGTGTGGAAGGCGAGAACATTATCTCGGAAAGCAAAAATGTGTATGTTTGAAGGAGTAGTGGTTCCAACGATGTTATATGGTTGCGAGGCGTGGGCTACAGACAGAGTTGTGCGGAGGAGGGTTGACGTGTTGGAAATGGGATGTTTGAGGACAATATGTGGTGTGAGGTGGTTTGGTCGAGTAAGTAATGAAAGGGTTAGAGATATGTGTGGTGATAAAAAGATTGTGGTTGAGAGAGCAGAAGAGGGTGTTTTGAAATGGTTTGGTCACATGGACATAATGAGTGAGGAAAGATTGACCAAGAGGATATATGTGTCAGAGGTGGAGGGAACGAGGAGAAGTGGGGGACCAAATTGGAGGTGGAAGGATGGAGTGAAAAAGATTTTGAGCGATCGGGGCCGGAACGTACAGGAGGGTGAAAGACTTGCAAGGAGTAGCATGAATTGGAATGTTGTGGTATACCAGGGTTAATGTACGTACTGTCAGTGGATTGAACCAGGGCTTGTGAAGCATCTGGGGTAAACCATGGAAAGTTTTTTTGGGGCCTGGATGCGTAAAGAGAGCTGTCGTTTTGGTGCATTATACATGACAGCTAGAGACTGAGTGTGAATGAATGTGGCCTTTGTTGTCTTTTCCAAGCGCTACCTCGCGCGCATGCAGGGGGAGGGGGCTGTCATTGCATGTGTGGCGAGGTGGCGATGGGAATGAATAAAGGAGGTACATATGAATTATGTACATGTGTATATATGTATATCTCTGTATATATATATATATATATATATATATATATATATATATATATATACGTTGAAATGTATAGGTATGTATATGTGGATATGTGAATGTGTATGTATATACATGTGTATTTGGGCGGGTTAGGTCATTCTTTCGTGTGTTAACTTCTGCTACCTTACTAACGCGGGAGACAGCGACAAAGTATAATGAATAAAGGAATATTTTTTTTTCATACATATTCGCTTTATCCCACATTAGCGAGGTAGCGTTAAGAACAGAGGAGTGAGCCTTTGAGGGTATATCCTCACTTGGACCACCTCTTCATGCCTTCCTTTGGAAAATTTTGAATGGGAGGGGAGTATTTTTTTTCATACTATTTGCCATTTCCCACATTAGCGAGGTAGTGTTAAGAACATAGGACTAAGCCATTGAGGGAATATCCTCACTTGGCCTCCTCCTCTGTTCCCTTTCAGGAAAACTAAAAATGAGAGATGAGGATTTCCAGCCCCCCGTTCTCTTCCCTTTTAGACGCCTTCTACAACACCTAGGGAATACATGGGAACTATTCTTTCTCCCATATCCCCAGGGATAATATATATATATATATATATATATATATATATATATATATATATATATATATATATATATATATATATATATATTATTATTATTATTATTATTATTATACTTTGTCGCTGTCTCCCGCGTTTGCGAGGCAGTGCAAGGAAACAGACGAAAGAAATGGCCCAACCCCCCCCCATACACATGTATGTACATACGTCCACACACGCAAATATACATACCTACACAGCTTTCCATGGTTTACCCCAGACGCTTCACATGCCCTGATTCAATCCACTGACAGCACGTCAACCCCGGTATACCACATCGCTCCAATTCACTCTATTCCTTGCCCTCCTTTCACCCTCCTGCATGTTCAGGCCCCGATCACACAAAATCTTTTTCACTCCATCTTTCCACCTCCAATTTGGTCTCCCTCTTCTCCTCGTTCCCTCCACCTCCGACACATATATCCTCTTGGTCAATCTTTCCTCACTCATTCTCTCCATGTGACCAAACCATTTCAAAACACCCTCTTCTGCTCTCTCAACCATGCTCTTTTTATTTCCACACATCTCTCTTACCCTTACGTTACTTACTCGATCAAACCACCTCACACCACACATTGTCCTCAAACATCTCATTTCCAGCACATCCATCCTCCTGCGCACAACTCTATCCATAGCCCACGCCTCGCAACCATACAACATTGTTGGAACCACTATTCCTTCAAACATACCCATTTTTGCTTTCCGAGATAATGTTCTCGACTTCCACACATTCTTCAAGGCCCCCAGAATTTTCGCCCCCTCCCCCACCCTATGATCCACTTCCGCTTCCATGTTTCCATCCACTGCCAGATCCACTCCCAGATATCTAAAACACTTCACTTCCTCCAGTTTTTCTCCATTCAAACTTACCTCCCAATTGACTTGACCCTCAACCCTACTGTACCTAATAACCTTGCTCTTATTCACATTTACTCTTAACTTTCTTCTTTCACACACTTTACCAAACTCAGTCACCAGCTTCTGCAGTTTCTCACATGAATCAGCCACCAGCGCTGTATCATCAGCGAACAACAACTGACTCACTTCCCAAGCTCTCCCATCCCCAACAGACTTCATACTTGCCCCTCTTTCCAAAACTCTTGCATTCACCTCCCTAACAACCCCAGCCATAAACAAATTAAACAACCATGGAGACATCACACACACCCCTGCCGCAAACCTACATTCACTGAGAACCAATCACTTTCCTCTCTTCCTACACGTACACATGCCTTACATCCTCGATAAAAACTTTTCACTGCTTCCAACAACTTGCCTCCCACACCATATATTCTTAATACCTTCCACAGAGCATCTCTATCAACTCTATCATATGCCTTCTCCAGATCCATAAATGCTACATACAAATCCATTTGCTTTTCCAAGTATTTCTCACATACATTCTTCAAAGTAAACACCTGATCCACACATCCTCTACCACTTCTGAAACCACACTGCTCTTCCCCAATCTGATGCTCTGTACATGCCTTCACCCTCTCAATCAATACCCTCCCATATAATTTGCCAGGAATACTCAACAAACTTATACCTCTGTAATTTGAGCACTCACTCTTATCCCCTTTTTTTTTTCTCCAAAAGAAGAAACAGAGAAGGGGGCCAGGTGAGGATATTCCCTCAAAGGCCCAGTCCTCTGTTCGTAACGCTCTCTCGCTATCGCAGGAAATGGCGAATAGTATAAAAAAAAATAAATAAATATTTTTTATTATTATTTTGCTTTGTCGCTGTCTCCTGGGTTTGCGAGGTAGCGCAAGGAAACAGACGAAAGAAATGGCCCAACCCACCCCCATACACATGTATATACATACACGTCCACACACGCAAATGTACATACCTATACATCTCAATGTACACATATATATACACACACAGACATGTACATATATACACATGTACATAATTCATACTGTCTGCCTTTATTTATTCCCATCGCCACCTCGCCACACATGGAATAACATCCCCCTCCCCCCCTTATGTGTGCGAGGTAGCGCTAGGAAAAGACAACAGAGGCCCCATTCGTTCACACTCAGACTCTAGCTGTCATGTAATAATGCACCGAAACCACAGCTCCCTTTCCACATCCAGGCCCCACAGAACTTTCCATGGTTTACCGCAAATGCTTCACATGGCCTGGTTCAATCCATTGAAAGCACGTCAAAATCGGTATACCACATCATTCCAATTCACTCTATTATTTGCACGCCTTTCACCCTCCTGCATGTTCAGGCCCCAGTCACTCAAAATCTTTTTCACTCCATCCTTCCTCCTCCAATTTGGTCTCCCACTTCTCCTCATTCCCTCCACCTCTGACACATATATCCTCTTGGTCAGTCTTTCCTCACTCATTCTCTCCATGTGACCAAACCATTTCAAAACACCCTCTTCTGCTCTCTCAACCACACTCTTTTTATTACCACACATCTCTCTTACCCTATTGTTACTTACTCGATCAAACCACCTCACACCACATATTGTCCTCAAACATCTCATTTCCAGCACATTCACCCTCCTGCGCGCAACTTTATCCATAGCCCACGCCTCGCAACCATACAACATTGTTGGAACCACTATTCCTTCAAACATACCCATTTTTGCTTTCCGAGATAATGTTCTCGACTTCCACACATTTTTTAAGGCTCCTAGAATTTTCGCCCCCTCCCCCACCCTATGATTCCCTTCTGCTTTCATGGTTCCATCCGCTGCCAAATCCAATCCCAGATATCTAAAACACTTCACTTCCTCCAGTTTTTCTCCATTCAAACTTACCTCCCAATTGACTTGACCCTCAACCCTACTGTACCTAATAACCTTACTCTTATTCACGTTTACTCTCAACTTTCTTCTTTCACACACTTTACCAAACTAAGTCACCAGCTTCTGCAGTTTCTCACATGAATCAGCCACCAGGGCTGTATCATCAGCGAACAGCAACTTGACTCACTTCCCAAGCTCTCTCATCCACAACAGACTGCATACTTGTCCCTCTTTCCAAAACTCTTGCATTCACCTCCCTAACCACCCCATCCATAAACAAATTAAACAACCATGGAGACATCACACACCCCTGCTGCAAACCTACATTCTCTGAGAACCAATCACTTTCCTCTCTTCCCACACGTACACATGCCACACATGCCTTACATCCTCGATAAAAACTTTTCACTGCTTCTAACAACTTGCCTCCCACACCATATATTCTTAATACCTTCCACAGAGCATCTCTATCAACTCTATCATATGCCTTCTCCAGATCCATAAATGCTACATACAAATCCATTTGCTTTTCCAAGTATTTCTCACATACATTCTTCAAAGTAAACACCTGATCCACACATCCTCTACCACTTCTGAAACCACACTGCTCTTCCCCAATCTGATGCTCTCTGCATGCCTTCACCCTCTCAATCAATACCCTCCCATATAATTTACCAGGAATACTCAACAAACTTATACCTCTGTAATTTGAGCACTCGCTTTTATCCCCTTTGCCTTTGTACAATGGCACTATGCAAGCATTCCGCCAATCCTCAGGCACCTCACCATGAATCATACATACATTAAATAACCTAACCAACCAGTCAACAATACAGTCACCCCCTTTTTTAATAAATTCCACTGCAGTACCATCCAAACCCACTGCCTTGCCGGCTTTCATCTTCCGCAAAGCTTTTACTACCTCCTCTCTGTTTACCAAATCATTTTCCTTAACCCTCTCACTTTGCACACCACCTCAACCAAAACACCCTATATCTGCCACTCTATCATCAAACACATTCACCAAGCCTTCAAAATACTCACTCCATCTCCTTCTCACATCACCACTTCTTGTTATCACCTCCCCATTAGCCCCCTTCACTGAAGTTCCCATTTGCTCCCTTGTCTTACGCACTTTATTTACCTCCTTCTAAAACATCTTTTTATTCTCCCTAGAATTTAATGATACTCTCTCATCCCAACTCTCATTTGCCCTCTTTTTTACCACTTGCACCTTTCTCTTGACCTCTGCCTCTTTCTTTTACACATCTCCTACTCATTTGCATTATTTCCCTGCACAAATCGTCCAAATGCCTCTCTCTTCTCTTTCACTAATAATCTTACTTCTTCATCCCACCACTCACTACCCTTTCTAATCTGCCCACCTCCCATGCTTCTCATGCCACAAGCATCTTTTGCGCAAGCCATCACTGCTTCCCTAAATACATCCCATTCCTCCCCCACTCCCCTCACGTTCTTTGTTCTCACCTTTTTCCATTCTGTATTCAGTCTCTCCTGGTACTTCCTCACACAAGTCTCCTTCCCAAGCTCACTTACTCTCACCACTCTCTTCACCCCAACATTCTCTCTTCTTTTCTGAAAACCTCTACAAATCTTCACCTTTGCCTCCACAAGATAATGATCAGACATCCCTCCAGTTGCACCTCTCAGCACATTAACATCCAAAAGTCTCTCTTTCGCGTGCCTATAAATTAACACGTAATCCAATAACGCTCTCTAGCCATCTCTCCTACTTCCATACGTATACTTATGTATATCTCTTTTTAAACCAGGTATTCCCAATCACCAGTCCTTTTTCAGCACATGAATCTACAAGCTCTTCACCATTTCCATTTACAATACTGAACACCCCATGTATACCAATTATTCCCTCAAGAGGCAGGCATGCCTAGCGGTTAGCATGCCTGCCTCTTGCACAGGGGTCCCGGGTTCGATCCTGGCTGTTGGAGGTTTGTATGTTATATATATATATATATATATATATATATATATATATATATATATATATATATATATATATATATGTATATCCTAGCCTGAGCTAGGTATTCATTTTATCAACCAACCCCTAGTGAGGTGGATGAATAGCTGGGTTGACTGTAGAGTGACTGCTACAATCAGAATTTGAACCTGTGCACTCAACCTTGGGCGGCCCATGAATGTGTCATATTCAGAAGTGCTAACCACTAGTAGTAGTAGTAATTTTTTCATACTTGATTGCTGTTTCTCACATTAGCGAGGTAGCGCCAGGATCAGATGAAGATAGGCTGCATCTGCTCACATCCATTCTCAAGGCGTCATGTGTGATGCACTGAAACCACAGCTCCCTAACCACAACCAGGCCCCTCAGACCTCTCCATGGTTTACCCATTGATGCTTCACAGGCTCTAGTTCAGTCCATTGACAGCATGTCATAATAGTAGCAGTAGTGTTTTATTGAAATCTTAACATATACTTTACATACGTTTTTGAAAAAGTCTTGTGTATTATTTTGTTTTATTATATCTTTTTATGTTTTTGAGGAGATAATGGCAATGGGAAACCTTATATCATTCAGAATTTCAATAAGACAATTAAGTGAGGGATTGCTATGTTACTGATTTGATAAGCTTTTACTCATTTGTACACTTTAGCTACATTAGATAAATGAATATTTTTTTTTCTTTGATTGCATGGTAGTGTTCCAGTGTTTATGGAGTTTCCTTACTTGTAGCTATATCCTTTATGATGAGAGTGTTAGGTTCCTTATAAACTCATTGTTGTGTGAAATGTCATTATACAAGTAATTGAAACCTGTTACATATGGGAATGATATAACTGAACTCTAATTTTCCATAGGTGACTTTATTAGATATAGGATGCATTCAATAAGTTAGCCTGAGTAATAGCTGCCTCAGAATTATATTTGTTAATATTCTCACTCCTTGTAGCTAAGGAAGACATCACTAAGCCCTCAGAAGAACATATGAGCTCATTTGCAGTTGGGATTCATGACATTGATGAGGCCCAAAGCCTCTTTTAGGTACATTGGTCAAACACTTATGCCAACCCCTTGGTGGTAAAGTTGCATGTCATAGAGGATGTCCCCGCCCTTTTTATTGGGGCTTCTCTGACCCCAGTTGCAATATTATTCATCATAAAATGAGATGTTATATTAATTTGTGCCCTACTTCTCAAATGCCGTAAGTGTGGAATATCTCTCCATGAGACATTATGTAGGGGATGGCTGTATTCACTTTTAATAGTACATAATCAAACATTTTGAATGTTCTTTTCAAATTTAGAAATTGCTAACACTCTAATCAAACTACCCATATGAGATAGTTCCATACAACACCTTACATACCTAAAACAACTTGCACCCTTGTGTATCACCAAGTGACAATAAAGAGGCTGGCTTTTTACCTTGTGCTCAATAACCAACTTATCCAGGAAGGGATTAATATGGATCCAAACCTGAAAGGGAGTTTACAGTTTGAAAGAAATATCCTGCACCAGCTTGGATTGTTTTTATGATTCATTGCAATGTCTACAGCATGAAATGGGCATTGCATATAATGCTCGTGTTGAACTGCCCTGGTGTGAACCACACCTCATATTTATTGATCCTTTTTAATAAAGAATATATTTTCTGAATTAGAATACTCAACAGCAATCTCATTTAAAGCAAGGAAGGCTTGGAATGGAAAAAAACATTCTGTTGATGAATATCAGAATTCCATCATGAATTATATCATCGTGGTGTCTGTTATATAAGACCTGCTTTACACAAAAAAAGAAAAAATACTTCAGATCTTAGCTTTTGCCTTTAGGTGCATTTCTTGATGGAGCAAACTCAAAAAGTAAATGGAAAGATAGGTGTCACAGAAATTCATATTTCTAATGACATTTTCACAAGTTTTCTACATACAGTACTTGTGTCATTGTTTGTGCTGATTTTTCAAGTTTTGCATAATTTCAATCTAGCACCAGTTACATTATTCTCAGTAGTATAGATTCACAATTTGTTTATTTTTACAGGTCGTAGTAAACGTGGAGTGCTGCAGCGACAACATGGTATTATCCGCGATGCAGGTGGAGAGGAACGTAGAGATGAGAACCGAGACACATTACACCAACAGCAAACTCAGCACCCTCAGAAAATACATCAACAACAACAACATGAGGGAGGGAAGAGCGATATGAAAATGGAATTAAAGGGGGATGTAGAGAAGACAACTGAATTGATCGTGCCAGATACCATGGTGTTGAGTGGCGGTGCAGTAACACTTACCAGCACTCAGCCTACACTCCTCCAGGTGCCTGCTGTTGTGGTGGGGCCTAGAGATTCTGTTGGGCCAGGCCCATTGCCAAAGCAGCATTCACACCCAACACCTCTGTTGGCGCCAGCACCCATTATCAGTAAACAACTCTCTCATCCAGAAGTTCGTGGCTCCACGCCTCACCAGGGACCTCCACCCATGGCAAAGCACCGTTCACACCCAAGTGTGTTGACACACACTCCATCACATTCTATAGAACGTATCTCGAATACTACAACAAATACCACCACCACAACCACTACTGCAGCTCAACAGCATCTGCAGGTAATTCCAATGAAAGTTTTTATGAAACAGCGATCTTCACCTACTGCCATGACATCCCAGTCATCACAGCTTAGACCTATCCAGCCTAAGCCATCCACTGTTGAAAGTCATTCAACCTCAGATTCGGCCCCCAAAAAAGATTTACCTTTAATACGTCTCACTCCATCTGAAGATAGTGGTAGTGTTCACATTAGCAGCAGCAGTGGTTATAACATGGGTGGCTGTACCATGACTGGTCCACCACGATTACCACGTGCCGTGAGTGAGGAACCAGCCATGACTCGACCCTCAATGACCCACACACCAGAGCTGCTGCCATCAGGACAGTCTGTTTTGGTGCAGAGTGTATCACAAGACTCAGGTTTGGATGCAAGTGCGGGAAGTCGTATGTTAAGTGCACCACAGTTATCAGTGACAGCCCCTGCACCAGTTAGATCAACATCCTCCCCTGGTCATTGTCCCGTCCTTCGAGGTGGTCCTGCTTTGGGCTGCAATTTCTGCTGGAATTCTACTGATCCTCAAGGTAGAGTTCTCCGTCGTAAGACAAAATATCATTGTCCAGAGTGTCGAACCAACCTGTGCATTGTACCATGCTTTCATGAATACCATAAACAGATAGAAAGAGCACAAGACACTGATAAACAAATAACAAAGATCCTTACAAAAACTGGATCAATGTAGTTTTGTATATTTCAGTGGACTAATGAAACATTAAACAGTAAAGAATATTTCTGAGGAAGGTGCATTGTGTAAGAGGTAGTATGGTATTTCAAGCATTGTGGTAGATAAAGTCAAATGCCATTACTGCCACTTGCTTTGATCCATGTGCTCAGTTATTGATGTAGTTATGGAAACTTAGTCACTTGATTTACACATTCATCATCTTTATGGTGTCATGCTTTCACTTATGGCTGCATATTAGAACTGTTTTTGGCCATACTTGAGTCAGTAAGCAGAATTCAGTCTTGTTATCTTTTTAAATGTGCTGTTTGTTGGACACAGAAACATATGTTGAGAATTTGTACTCTTGTGAAAGCATAAGATGATCACTGAAGAATGTATAGTTGTGTGAAAAGATATTCAGTGATGCATTACTGAAGCTTCTCTGTGAATTATTTTTATGATAAAGTAAATTTCTCTAAAAACAGTCTTTTTTTTGAGTGAAACCAAGTGCCAAATTTCTAACTGAAAATTGAGAGTTTGGACCCAGACTGAGGATGGTATGAAATTCAGCAGACCTGAACTTACTCAGTTATTTAAAACTGTAAAGTTTATGATTTATTATTTAATTTTCAGCCCTTTTAAGAGCTTAAGGAGATGCAGCATATCAGTTATTAAGAATTAGATTTAGTGATGTGTCTCTCTAGTGACAGAAAATGGTATGATACACCTACTTAAATGAAATTAGGATTAAACAGGAAGCAAATTAAGCAAGAATGCCCAAATAATCTAAAGAAACTGGGAGAATTTGAAGATTAAAGACAGTACTTATGAGGGCATCATCTTGATACTGACAGTTTGAGCAAATACCAGTACATGGGGCTATGCAATAGTACATAATTTATATGTATTCTTACAAAAGGTACAGTTCATGGATGCTAGCATCTCTTGAAAGCCAAATATCTTTAATGGGTTATAATTAAGTAATGCTTTCTTAATTCAGAATATGAAATTGGGAGATAATATTGAGAATTCTGTTCATATAAAGTTAAAGATATGAACTGACAGTTGGTAATAATCATTAAATTTAGTTGTTAACTTCAGATATTTAGAATTGATAGATCTAGAATCTAAATTTTAGATCACTTCTGTCATTGGTAACCCATTGACAAATGAAGTATTCAGTAAAATGATTCAGAGAAGATTCAGTTTGAGCATACTGTTATAAAGGGGATGGCTGATTGGGTTTACATGAAATACAGTTGAGTAATCAATTGTAATTTTGAATTCAATTAGCCAGATCCTTTGCATTTACTGGGTTTTTTTTTATCTTGCTCTCAACATGATAATGGAAAAAGTTAGTGATTCTAAAGTTAATGTCAGTTTCATGCAGGGATCTGGGTCATTCTCTTATGTAGCAGTGAAGAGCATGTTGGTTACAGAAATTTTAAGGGATATGCAGTTACCGTAAATGATTATGAGGATCATATGAATCCTGGTAAGTAATTTCTTTGCTCAACAACAAACCATGATCACTTGTGTCTTTACCTCTGCCCTAAAATGAATAAATAAAAAAACAGAAAAGATACCACAAGACAAGTTATTGCCTCTTCTGCTGCCAATGACTGACAACCCACTAGTTGTGAGCTGAGTTGATTCTGAATGTATCTGTGATGCTCCCCATTAGCATATCCAAGTATTGTGTGGAAACAGCTTGGCTTTATGAACCACCTTTGTATACTGTGAATTATCAAGTGCTGTAATGTGGAAGTCTTTGTTCATTTTATCACTGGATACAAATTGAGAGTTTGTTTGAGTGATCTTAGGGCCTGAATGCTGTTTGTCTACCTCATGTGAATAAGAACGGAGGTATAGGTGATACATGTATAATGGCATTCTATTGTTTGAGACTTTAGTTGTTGGAATGAGTTCCAGCCTTCCTTCTTAAACCATCTTACTGCATGAGTTGCAGCCATCCTTCTTAAACCATCTTATTGTATTATTATTGCCACAGCTCTGTGCAGATCATCACTAGTTATAGAAAATCACTTTTTTAGTACAGATGCCTCTTTCTGTGCTTGAACAGTATGTTAATTACAGAGACACATTACCAAACCACCCATTCCTTTGTTTGTTTCAGATTAACATGCATAGCCAAAGATCCAGGTGGATTGATACAGATAGGTAAACTACTAACTGGGAGCTAACTAGTGATCAGTATAGTGGACATGTTTATTTATTTATGATTACTTTGGGGCCCCTTTCTGAGATGTTCTACATGTTACTCAGGACTGCTTTTCCAGGGGTTACTGTTGTACCACACTCAGTAACAGGGACAGGATGGACTCCTTGAAAGTGAAAATTTCTTTGATGAGACTATAATGTGCTTCATTAACTGATAATGATACAGCCTCGCCAGAGATGACTGTTCACTGGCGATGTAACCACAAACAGTAACACCTGTGACAGGCATACTGCATAATTGGTGTATTCAGACTTGTACATGATTAGTGGGTCTCTGGTTATCAGTAGTTGAGGAGAAGATCCATATGTTTCTTTGGTATGACACTTTTTTGAGAATATGCTGGGATTTAAGAAATTATAGGTCTCATAAAAAGACTTTTTGCTGTATAATAAAACCTTTGATGATTTTAGTCGTCATATGTAGATAACTAAATAGAATTGTTTTATACTGTGACAAAAGTGCTGCCTTAGGAAGCTATCAGCAATTTTTGGATTATATTTTGCTTGTATGTCATTTATGTTTGGAAATTTGCAGAAATCATTCAAGGTTTTATTGTATTTTCTCCACAGATTACAGTTTTTCTTTTATGAGCCTTTTTTCCCATGTTTGAGTAACATAGCTTCATATCAGTGTTCTAAGAAGCCATGAATATCCTTCCTTTTTTGTCATATCAGTGTTTTCCCCCAAGTCACAGTAATGAGTCCATCTGTGTAGCATCACAGGTGCCATGCTCTAACAAGTCGACAGTGCATGCCTAGTACTCTTCAGTTAATGAAACTGAAGAGTACTGGAACTGAACTGATGGCAGTCTTTTCCGCTACTCTTGGCTGTGAGTTTGTAGCATGCTGTTTTGAACAGTTATGTCCATATTAGATAGTACCTTTCTCAAAGTAATTTACTGATAACTTTTCTCAAATTGAAAAATTTGCCCATACTTTGAAAGTTTCTTATGCACACTGAATCACCATTGTTTTTGCACTATATTGTGATTTATAAGGTATTTAGAAATTAATCTTTTTATATTGAGGGAAAGTATTTGTTTGGTATGCCATATATCTTCACTTACATGCATTATGGTATTTCTTAAAGATTATTTGATCTCCACTTTTGAATGTGATAATTGTTTTATCTCCACATAGTTCTGATCCATGTGATATGAATGATGATAGGAGGTCTAGTCTTGTTTCAATGAAATGAAAGTATGTACATAAACATTCTTTTAACTCTCCATCAACACTTGTAATTCTAAGGTAGGCACAAGAAATACCCTAACCTTATGTACAAAGCTGCTGGCTATGAAGTCTCATTGAAATATATCCATATAGTCTTCAGCTACATTCAGAGAAAGATGGTATGTCAAAAAGTGTTTGAAGTACCTTCCCTGTATATTCAGGAGTAAGAAATCCTGTTATATTGGTGCAGGATTATCAACATGGCTTTGGTTGTTAGATAAGGATTGTCTTAAAGTGTCCTCAAATGAGAAAATATGGGGAGGGAAATATAAATAAACAAGATAGCAAGGAGGACGTAGGAGAGTAAAATTAGAAGGTAGATAAATAAACACTTGCAGTCCAAGAATGTGTTCTAGAGGCTTATGTATACCACAGTGTAGAGGCATCCATGCAACTTTTACTTGGAGAAGAAACATCTTTTTTCTATGCATGCTCATGTAGGCAGCTGTGAACTAATACAAAGGGAAGAAAGCTATGTTATAAAGATAAACAAATTGATTTTGAAGTACTTGTCTATATGGAGATAGTTTAATATATGTAAAGAAGGCTTTTGAATGCTAATAACAGCTTTTATTATAAAATCAGTAGTGTAACTGTATGAGAGTAAGTGGTGATAAGGTCATGATGTGAGATGAACATAAGAGTGCATCAAGTTTGTGTGATGTCATCTTGGGATTTAGTGTTTTTTGGATGAGGATGATACAAACCTGGGATGATGTCAGTGTATTAATTATAAGGTTACACAGAATTTGGTGCCTGAAATATTAGGCCTTGTTTTTAGGTAAATTTTGGTCGCTGATTCTAAATATGTCATCAGTTTTTCTTTATCAGTTCTGGTTATCGAGATATGATATACCAGTAATTGCTATGCATGCAACCAATCGGGCACAAGAATTGATGACTACAAATCATTAATTGTTGCCTTTTTGATATAGAAAATGGCTTCATACAAGTAGAATTTGCTTATTTATGATTAAATTACATCCATAGACTCAGATGATAGTGAAACAAGCACAAAGAGTTTTATATTGTTAATACAGTGTTCTTTTACTCAGACATCTCATGTTTTAAAGACTTCTTGCGGTGAGCTGCCCCAGGACAATCTCATTGAATGGTCCAGCAGTAATCTGCCATCATATTGGTATCCCAGTGTCCCTAGTATCTTTCTTGGTGGAATCATTCACCCTATTCCTCGGTTAGGTTACCAAGGTTGTCTGGGAAACAATCCAAGTGGCTGTGGAGGTAATGTTCTTTGATGCTCATTTTATAGTCAAGTTGAAGGAAAGAAGAGAGCATGTTCTCCTCTAGCCCATAGTATTTACCTGCTTTTTGGTTCCCAAGAACATTCCTTACAACCAGAGTGAACAAAGACCATGCATCTGCCTCAGCTTCTTCATTGAATCTTGGGAAAGCAAGTCTTTCATGAGTTCCCTGATTTGTGGCCCTTTGAAAATACCTGCTTTCAGCTTCTCCATGCTCAGCGTTGAAAATCTTCTGCATATGTAGTCAAAGTAGTGCCTTTCTTTGTTTAAAGCCTTTACAAACTGTTTCCTTAAACCTAGGTTGATTTGCAGTGGTGGTAAAATGATCTTATCTCTATCAACCAAGGGTTCTGCGATTACATTCTTTTCTCCAACAACCATGATTTCTCTCAGAGGCCATTGTTTTGTCACCCTGTGCTTAACCTTAGCTCTACTATCCTGGAGAAAGATAAGGCAGGGATACTTGGTGTATCCACTCTGCTGACCCAGGAGAAAGGTTATCATCGTAAGATCCACACAGATTAGCCATTGGTGATCGTGGTATGATATCTTCTGTAAGACCAGGGCGATTGTTTCCTGCTGTTCAGTCATCTTAGTTGAGTGACCAATCGGAATTGATCCATATTTGTTGCCATTGTATAGAAGCACACATTTTAAACTCCGCTGAGAACTATTTATGCTCATGAGAGATACATTTACTGATAAATGCATTATCTCAAAAACTAAAGCTGCTAGAAAGAAATGAAGGCTATATTCTTATTCAATGGTGTGAATATACCTAGAATCATGTCTAAAATCTGAGGCACCAAAAATTTTTTTTGAATTTGTTCCCCTGTTTCATGGTGTAAAAGGATGTAATTAACTACATTTGCTTTATGCAGGTAATGCTCTGCTGTCAGCTGAATCAGAGGAGGATAGAAGGCAGAATTTTAGCCACTTAAGGGATATATGTGCAAGGAGAATGCTGAAAGTCAGTCGAGGTATTTAATGCAAGACTTGAGGTCTTAAAAGAAATGTTAGATCACAGTGTGATGACAGTCAGCATGTTCAAGAATTGAAAGATTAGGATTAGCTTAGATATTTAGGAGTAAAGTTCAGTAAAAATGATAATGGAAGAGATGAAATTGAGAGAGATTTGCATGAGGAAGAGACTAGAAAATTTGTGTAGTATTTAGCAAGCTTGGATGAAGGAAGTGCTTTCCTAAACATGTACTGATGTGTTTACAAGAGAAAGACAGACAACAGGAGGCCTGATTGGCCCTCAACTGGGTTGTCTGGAAAAAAGAAAACTTTGACTTGACAAGAAAATGTAATTCTGCTCGGCAGTTTTGTGAGTTATCACAGGCTCCCTGCTGCTGCACATTAGCCTTCTAGTGTCCCCGTTACCACTGTCATTTATATAGTTTTTATCTCGAAGTATACCTGAATATAAACGACTTTTGAAGTTACGTATAGTCTTAGCATTCTCTACATCTGACGGTAACTTACTCCTGTGCTCAACACACCTATAGGAAAAGAAGCTTCTTCCCACACCAGTGACTTACATTATCGGACGCAAAGTCTACGTTTTTAAGGGTGAAGAGATCCAATAATTTTAGCCTCTCTTATGCTAGATTTCTAAGGATGGGATCAATTTTGTCACTTGTCTATGTACTTGCTCTAATTTTTCCTCATCTTTTTTATAGTTTGGGGACCAAAACTGTCTCCATATTCAAGGTGAGGTCTTACTAGAGAATTATAAAGTGTGAGAATTGTTTTTGGTGTCTTATAATCTATGTTCCTGGCTATGAAACCTAACATTTGGTTGCCTTTTTCACATGCTGCTTGACAGTGTTTAGTGTACTTCAGGTTGTCGCTAATGACAACTCCAAGGTCCTTTTTTTCATTTACTTAAGTTAGAGTTTCTGAAGTTTGTGGGTCATAACTTATATTCTTGTATATATTAAACTTCATTTGCCATCTGTGTGACCACTCTGCTAGTAAGTTAAGATCTCTCTGAATCATTTCACTGTCCTGCCTGTTTACAGCTCTACCTCCTAGATTAGTATTGTCAGCAAATTTGGAGAATTTAGATATGAGACCGAGTTCTAGGTCATTAATGTATATCATGAAAAGAATGAGGCATAAGACCAACCTCTGTGGCACACCACATGTTATGTTTAGCCAATCTTTGGCTTCGCCATTTAATACTACGCACTGCTTTTTTCCAATAAGCTAATCTCTGATCCATGTACAGAGTTCTTCACTGATTCTGTGTACTTTGAGTTTATGTAAAAGTCTTTTAAGAGGTTCTTTATTGAAAGTCTCTTCAAAATCTAAATATACATCATACGGTACTTTTTTGTCACAGTTCCGGTTTTTTTTTTTTTTTTTTTTGCTTTGTCGCTGTCTCCCGCGTTTGCGAGGTAGCGCAAGGAAACAGACGAAAGAAATGGCCCAACCCACCCCATACACATGTATATACATACGTCCACACACACGCAAATATACATACCTACACAGCTTTCCATGGTTTACCCCAGACGCTTCACATGCCTTGATTCAATCCACTGACAGCACGTCAACCCCGGTATACCACATCGCTCCAATTCACTCTATTCCTTGCCCTCCTTTCACCCTCCTGCATGTTCAGGCCCCGATCACACAAAATCTTTTTCACTCCATCTTTCCACCTCCAATTTGGTCTCCCTCTTCTCCTCGTTCCCTCCACCTCCGACACATATATCCTCTTGGTCAATCTTTCCTCACTCATTCTCTCCATGTGACCAAACCATTTCAAAACACCCTCTTCTGCTCTCTCAACCACGCTCTTTTTATTTCCACACATCTCTCTTACCCTTACGTTACTTACTCGATCAAACCACCTCACACCACACATTGTCCTCAAACATCTCATTTCCAGCACATCCATCCTCCTGCGCACAACTCTGTCCATAGTCCACGCCTTGCAACCATACAACATTGTTGGAACCACTATTCCTTCAAACATTCCCATTTTTGCTTTCCGAGATAATGTTCTCGACTTCCACACATTCTTCAAGGCTCCCAGAATTTTCGCCCCTCCCCCACCCTATGATCCACTTCCACTTCCATGGTTCCATCCGCTGCCAGATCCACTCCCAGATATCTAAAACACTTCACTTCCTCCAGTTTTTCTCCATTCAAACTCACCTCCCAATTGACTTGACCCTCAACCCTACTGTACCTAATAACCTTGCTCTTATTCACATTTACTCTTAACTTTCTTCTTTCACACACTTTACCAAACTCAGTGACAGTTCCGGTAAATAACATTAAAATATTCCAGTAAGTTTGTCAGGCAGGATCTTCTGTTGTGGAAACCATGTTTATTATCTAATACGATCTTGTGATCTAGAAATGTGACAGTTTTATCTCGTATTGTTTTTCCATCATTTTACCTAATACTGGTGTAAGGCTAATTGGGCAGTGGTTCAAGGCACTCTTTTTGTCTCCATTTTTTTTATATATAGGAGTAATATTTGCTAGTTTCTAGTCATTTGGTACCTGACCATCCAATAGAGATTTGTTGAATATTTTTATGGCGTATATCAGCTGTCTCCTGACCTCCTTTGAAAATGTTTGAGCTAAGTTATCTGGGCCATTGGATTTGTTAGGATTTAATTGTTCCAGGGATTTAAGTACTTCAGAGCTCTTAATTTTTCTTAACCTTCAAGTCTCCTTCGTCAGATCCCTGAAAAAATTTTATTGGTTGCGGTATTCAAAATGTTTCTTCAATTGTGAACACACTTAAAAGAATAATGTAGTATGGTGGCCATTTCCTTGTTGTCAGTGGTTAGTGTGTCTTGTTCATTTCATAATGGTCCAATGCCTTTTGCTTTCTTCCATAGTTGAAGAATTCCACTGGATTATTCTTAACTTTCAAGGAAAGTCCTTGTGTTTATTGTGTCTCATGACATTCTTACACTCTCTTTGGATTTTAATTCTGGGAGTTTTCTCACTGATACCCATTGCTTTGAATATCTTATATGTCTTCTTCTTTTGGCAAATTAGTCCCTTTATTCTCCTCTTCATCCATGATGGCTTTGAAATATTGCAAGTTCTCTTTGTAATTCATGGAATATGTTTATTTTCAATCTTGAGTAGTGTGTTTTTAGTATTCCACGTTTCCTCTACTATGTTGAGCATCAAGAAGTTTTGTCCAATTGGTAATGCGAATTTCATGTCTAATGTTTTCAAAATTTGCTCGCATAAAACCTGGGATCAAGAGTTTGTTGATCAAGTTTGTGTCACTACATAGGACAATATCAAGAATGTTTTTGCCTATGGTTGGTTTATGATTAACTGTTCTAGAAAAGCATCTTCAATCGGTTCCATTAGTCTCATTCCCTCTTGGTCACCTGTTAACGTGTTCCAGTTTATGTTTAGACTGTTGAAGTCTGCTCCTGTTATAATCTCTTTACTGTTTACTATAGTTTGACTTCATTGTATAGCATCTTCCTTTTGTCTTGATTTTGCTTAGGAGGTCTGTAAATAGTCATGAGATATAGTTTACTTTTGAACTTGTCAGTAATGTCAATATAAAGTCATAAGTGTGTGTGTCTACTTTGCCTATCTTAAGAGCACTTAGATTGTTATTAGCACAGATCAGAACTCTACGACCTACCCTGTATAAGCAATCTTTCATGAATAGTTTGTATTTGGGTATTGCTAACTTGGCGATTAAGTGTTTATTCTCAGAGTTTATCTGTTTTTCTGAGATTGCAATAATGTTTGGTCTGTAGCTGCATTGGATATAAGTTCTTTGTGTTTCATCATGATACTGTAGGCATTTGTGTAAATTGTTTTCCTTGGAGTTGATTTCTGGACTGCATTTGCCTTTATTTTTACTACTGGAATGCATTTTTGTATTATCACTATTAATGTCTGCATGTGCAGCAGTGGGACAGATATGGTTCTCCGTCTGTTTTGGGTTCACTGCCTTACTCTGACCTTCCCCGCACTGGACCCTACCAGCCTTGGTCCTAAAAGTTACCTGAGATATGACATGTAGCTGTGCTAACCCACTACATATGCTACCTGAGTTGTCCCTAACTGACCCTACTTGACCTTTCTTTGCGAGTTCCTCTGCCTGTGTGGTTATCGCTACTCCCTAAGGATCCCTACTACCAAGGTCTTATCCATCCTCTACCACCAGCTTTAGAGTGGTCAAACTGGACGCCGTGTCCCTCAGATCCCTTTCACACTCAGATTCCCTTTGCACCAACCCACCTTCCACAGCTAGCCCCCACCCTACCCCATTCTCCTAGTTCCTTCATTAACTTGACCATGATTTGCTCTCCTGAGTAGTTTATCTCTGTCAAAAAAAGACCTGTTTTCGTCTTATACTCTGCCAAGGCAGGTTTTCCCTATTCCATTTAAGTGAAGACCATCCCTAGCATAAAGAGATCTATCATGAATGAATTGGTCACACAGGTCTATACTAAACACACTATCCTCCTCCCTATAGCGAGTTTTGATTCTTCTCTTTATCCCCAGCATTTTACTGAGGATACAGGAATCAACATCATACCATGGCAGCAATCCCAATATTATGAGCTTCCAATGACTTTCTTTAAACTTCACGAATATTTCTTACGTTTTTCCATTAACTACATTGTTTGTCCCCACCTAAACAACAAAAATCACATTCTCGAGATTATTTGAGACTGTATCATCAAACTTTTCTAGGACATGTTCTATCCTATCCCCTTTATAACATAAGTTCTTCCTATTACTATCCTTCACGCAGAACTCCTCGTCTTGACTTCTGACTACAGGGTCCCTGGCCAGGATGATGATACAATCATCCTATATTTCATCATCAAGTACACTGAATGTATTGTGTGAAACGCAATGTCGTGTGGGCAGAATAAGTAAAGAATAAGAGAAGTTGAGATGGAATTTTTTTTTTTACTATACTTTAATTGGAATTAGGAGGATGGATAGGAAGAAGAATGAAGACATGGTGTAATGTGAATGTTATTAGAAAGGCACAAAAATGAATGAGTTTAAGGATGTTATTGTCATGTAGAGTGTTTGACAGCTGGTAAGATGGTAGAGAAGATTACAGTCGTGTACTTGAAGGTACGAAGAGGAGAGTTAAACTGCAGGAGATGGATAGAAACTGTAAGAGAATTGATCAAGGCGAGGGATATTTCAGATGAGGGTGCCAGAGGATCATGAAGTGGGAGAATTTTGCTCTTACAGTTGGTGTGAATGATGGAGAAACTAGTCTCACTTAATGAATAAAGTTAGAAAGTTAAATAGTAAGAAGCATTTCTATAAGGGTGGAACTTTATGTTTTAAACTTTAACATAACAGGCACAAGTTGAAGATGTGTATGGATTTAGGAATGGGCTTAATGATAAGAGATTGGTAGACTTAAAATTGATTTTATTGAAAAATTGGGGACCAATAATTCATAAAGAATCATGTATGAAATGTTTTATTTGATGTCTTTATCATATACTCTTTGACCCCCTTTTCTGTGACATAGGTGGACAAGAAAAGCAGAAAAATGCAGATTTTTCTCTAGTAAAGTCATTTCACCTTTGGCATTGGGTGTAGTAGATCAACATATAAGCTCTGAGCTAAAGTGTTTTCATTGTTTGGGCCTTTGCAAAATATTTCAGATGAATTACTGATTGAAGATTCCTGTATTACTTCAAACTCTTCTCAAATTAACTCTAATCAGATAACTAGTTGAGGTTGTTCCATTGAGGGAGAAGAGAATGTAGCCCTTGCCTTGTTACTTGGAAAGGGTCTGATTGAGGTATAACCAAGATATAGAGCAGAGTTGTGGAAGCTCTTTAGCTGAAGAGGAAATTTTTAGATTTTTGTGTACATGGGAATCCAACCATAGCTCTACAGATTATCAGTTTGTCACTGGAGACTTCCTTCATTGGCAGTTCTTGTAATACTTGAGTTTGACATCCAGTTCAACTGAAAAAAAGAAAGTATTGAATGAAACTATTCTCATTCTTCGAAATTGCTCTTATTACAAGATTAGTATAGCAAAATTCAATCTTTTACATATGGTTATCTTAATGACATAACACTGCAGGTCTTACCAGTGTGTTGGAGGAGACAGTAGGAGATTCATCTATTGCCTGTTCACTATTTCATTAAATTGAGGTGCATGCAGTTGGTGATACAATAGTTGTAGAGTTGATTGATATACAAGTGGAAATATACTGTCCAATTATTGACTATTTGCAAGGGCCAATTTCCTGCGTATCTTGAGATGCCAGACAGTATCTGCTGAATGGTAGAGTATTCACACAGTGCAAGGATAGTTCACAATTTCTGTAGTCTCACACAATGAGTTAAATTGCCTGTAATTTATCTAGCACCCAGGCTGGTACTGGAGCCTTCAAGACTTGTCGTCTCTGCTTCCAGATAAATGTCTCAGCCAGTCAGACATGCCTTGTGCATGACGATGTGTCCCTACACCGTACAAAGCAGCTTGGATATGTTATTGCATTTAAACAGGAATTATAGGTCCCAAGTGCAGTTTGTGTAGTGATTCAGATGTTCTCATGTCTAGTCATTCCTTAGCCAAAAGGTAATAGTGTAGTGTGAACATCTGTTATGTACTGTGCAGGATTTATAACTGAAAAGATGTGTTGCTGATGGTCCACAAAATCAGACTATCTTCACAGATTATAGAACAGAGAAGTGCAGATTTTAAACACCTGCCTACATATTTTTTTCATGGTTATTGGAATGGTAGAATATGACAAGAATCCAAGGAATGTGTAACATACAAAGATAACCTTTGAATCAGGATAATGTAAAGCCGTTGTTGAACTGTATTAATTAACTATTGATGCAAGATTTAACTCAAGATATTTTAATCATTGGCATGGTGGAGAAAAGACTAGCCAATTTAACTACAGGTTTACCTGTATACATATCTGTATTTTTCACTACCAGCAAGTGTGAATACTGATGTAATGAGTAAAATTCAGTTTTATTTACACATGTCCCGGGCAGATTATAAATGCACACTGACTAAAGAAAACCACATAGTGTATGGTACTGCAAGGTAATTATGTGCCTATGTTGTTTGTTTGTTGTAAAGCTGTTATACCTGACTTTCCAGTTTCCTAGTTTTACTTCTATTAGTGAAGCACTTGAGGAATTTTTTGTGAACAGTAAGACATACAATGTCGGTAACATTTGATACCAGTTTTGCACCTGCCTTTTTATATATAGACTACATTTTTTTCCTGAGTGTCTTACACTAATAGGAAAGTGAATTGTTAAAGATCATCATTGATTGTTTGATGATCCTGAATCTGTCAGAAATGGCAGCCTTACTTAAAATCTGATCGGTGTAGCATTTAGTCTTTAGTGTAATAATTAGTGCTCTGATCTGTAAAAATTTCTGCAGTAATTCTGCACCAGTAATGTAAGGAATTCCTTTTGTGAATCACCACCCCAACAGGGTGAAAAGTTTTTGAGTACAGGTATCAGAAAGATATTTATGAATTACTGAAATTTGCAAAGGTTGATGGGACAATGCCCCATTCACCTATTTATCTCGTAAGTACATTAGGTAATGTACAACTGTAACAAGATATAACTTTAATCCAATGATGATTCAAAATTGTTAATAAATTGAGTCTTTATCCAAAGTAAACCTGAATTCTTGTTTTGTGATACGAGTATAGTTACCAAGATGTTAACAGGTCTGAACTCCCATTTTTATATCAAAACTCTCCAGCCTAAATGTGCCTCAGATTTGGATATGACTCCAGCCAGAGTAAGCACTCTTGTCTTAGTTTAGCATTCAGACCAAATGAGTATATGGAATTAATAGTATTTTGCCTGAGAGATTCTACAGCAGTGACATTGATTTTTGGTACAATATGAATATTTTTTTACTAGAATGAGTTTGTAGAACAAGGTATTAAGTTATCCAACAGACAAAATCCATTTTAGCAGTAGCATAGAACACTACTCCTATTAAAAGCCATCTCACTAGTTCACCAACAGCCAAATTTTGAAGCGACTTTTTTTCGATACCTACAGCTTTTTCTTAAAATCATTATCATATGAATATATATATTATGGGCAAGAATTGAAATTTTAATTATGTAAGAATACACATTACTAAGACAGGCTTTAAATTTTAATGATGTAAGAGTACACATTACTATGACTTAACATTAGAATGCACACTGAGCACATAAGTTGGTTGTATTGGTATATTCTTACAGCTTGACTTGAATGTCTTATGATTATGATAAAACATTACTTACCACAGTTAGTGGTATGATAAAACATTACTTACCACAATTTGTGATATGATGAAATGTTACTTACCATAGTTAACTGTGTGATAAAACATTACTTACCACAAAAAACAGTGTTGATTATGTAGACTGAAGGATTAGTAAAGATTAAAAGATCCACTAGGATGTTTAGGGTCTGCTCCACATTCCCAGCCTGAGCAGCCAGGGTTCAGTCTTAGCTTTGGTACATACGATAATCCCATGTTGAGTGACTGTTTCAGCACTTGTAGAACAGCCCACTTAACCCTTCTTTAAAGATGTGATGTCTCTTGCATTAAATGTGAGCGGATAGAAAAAGTTTTCTTTGCATAGTCTAACAATGTCTTGTACAAAGAGCTTTAGGCCTCTGACTAACTCATCAAAGGCCATGCTGTATGTTGAATGGGAAATGAAGCTAATTACCAGGGAGGAGTAACAGAACTTGAGGTTGTGTTTTGGTATGAGCTATCCATGATACTTGAACATATCTGTTGTCTCATTGCAATGTCAACTTTCTCAGACCTAAGAATTTATATTGAGGTTTCAAATCCTCTTGACTAGTTTCAGAATTAATCTAGATTTTTTTTTCTTTCATGACACCTACTTAATGCAAAAGGTTTGTAAATTTTGATGTAAGAAATGCAATAGTTTTTTAATTATCTTTTATAAATAGATACATTTTAAATCTAAATATGATTTTGGACAAGTCAGAGCTATTCATCCATTCCTGGTCAGTCAGCAGTATTTTTGGTTAAGAAGATACATGGATTGTTGAATAAGCAATTATTGTACAGTTATTTTTTAAGAAGAGATACATGTAAATGATGTAATGTTTATGACGTAATAAAATGTGAAATATGGTTTGTTTCACTTTAGCTCAGTGGATATAAGTTAAAGATGGGCATGACTGTACCAAGAGGATATATGCCCAGATGGGAAGAGATTGAAAATTTACATAATGGATAAGTATAGCAAATCAGTAATTTTTTAGCTTGTTAAAAAGGATGAAAAGAAGTACAGGTACACCACCGAATTTCCGGCAAGTGATGGTTCAGCACCTCCTTTAATCCAGACAAAATTACGTGAGGGAACTTGAAATTACCTTGGCCACCAGACTAGTCTACTGGGCAGCCACAGATAGCATTGTGTGTAGGGCATGCTTATTTATATTCTTTACACTGCACTTGTTGGTGGTGATCCCACAATTCTGTGAGATTCTTAGCTTATTTTGCTTAAATTTAACCCTAGCTATGGCTTCTAAGATATATGAGAATGTCATATGTGGTGTCTAATGTAAACACCAGTCAATATCCATCCAAGATAAAGTAGAACTGTTGAAAAAAATGGACCGTGGTGTTTCGGTACATAAGCTGTGTGACATTTACAGTATTGAATCATCAACTGTTTATGATACAAAGAAGCAAAGGGAGAAAATATTGAAATTCTATGTAGACAGTGATTCCAAGAAGCAATTGACAATTAGAAAAACTGTGAAAGATGGTAAGAGCACTGAGCACGATCGAGTGATGATGGAATGGTTTCGACAGCGATGGAGTGGACTTGTCAGGTACCCCGATAATGGACCAGGCTAAGTTGTTCCATAAAGAACTTGAATTACAACATGAGCTTGACTATAGTGAATGATGGCTTCAGAGATTCAAGAAGTGTCATGGATTTCCTGAGCGGGTGCATAATGCAGATGAAACTGCATTATTCTGGCGATGCACACCTAGAAAAACACTTAACAATGACAAAGAAGACCTCACAGGATTCAAACAATCTAAGGTCAGACTTACCATCTTAAGGTGCTCAAACATTCAATATTTGTTTAATTTAAATTTCTAGCAGTTCATGGTATACTTTAGACACATGGGAGATTATGATTAGTGGGTTAGAGGTGTGTCGATGAATTATTATTACGTGACCATGGTTGGTGTGGCAAAATGGTTAATCTGGCAAGGCTTTGGAACCAAGAGTGCTGGAAAATCATTGATGTACCTGTACTTAAATTATAAGAGTGGTGAATGAATTGAAGAGAATGACACAAGACATATAATCCACAAATTTAAGATGCAAGATAGTAGAAATTTTTTAGGATACAGGGACCCAAGAGTGTAAAACTACCTCCATGTACACTACAAACAGGTAATTGATTATGCACATAGAAGGGACTCCTATGGTTGAAAATAAGAATACATATGTATTTTTTTTACATACATACTTCCCATTTCCCGTGTCAGCGAGGTAGCGTTCAAGAACAGGTGACTGAACCTTAGAGATAAAGCTCCTCATTTGGCCCCAACTCTGTTCATTCGTATGGAAAAGTAAGACTGAAGGGGAGGATTTCCAGCCCCCACTCCCACCCCTTTTAGTTACTTTTTATGAGGTGGAAGGATGAAGTGAAAAGGATTTTGAGAAGTGGGAGACCAAATTGGAGGTGGAAAGATGGAGTGAAAAAGATTTTGAGTGATCGGGGCCTGAACATACAGGAGGGTGAAAGGCGTGCAAGGATTATATTATTTATTTATTATATTTATTTTGCTTTGTCGGTCTCCCGCATCAGCGAGGTAGCGCAAGGAAACAGACGAAAGAATGGCCCAACCCACCCACATACACATGTATATACATACATGTCCACACATGCAGATATACATACCTATACATCTCAACGTATATATATATATATAGGTTTGCAGCAGGGGTGTGTGATGTCTCCATGGTTGTTTAATTTGTTTATGGATGGGGTTGTTAGGGAGGTGAATGCAAGAGTTTTGGAAAGAGGGGCAAGTATGAAGTCTGTTGGGGATGAGAGAGCTTGGGAAGTGAGTCAGTTGTTGTTCCCTGATGATACAGCGCTGGTGGCTGATTCATGTGAGAAACTGCAGAAGCTGGTGACTGAGTTTGGTAAAGTGTGTGAAAGAAGAAAGTTAAGAGTAAATGTGAATAAGAGCAAGGTTATTAGGTACAGTAGGGTTGAGGGTCAAGTCAATTGGGAGGTGAGTTTGAATGGAGAAAAACTGGAGGAAATGAAGTGTTTTAGATATCTGGGAGTGGATCTGGCAGCGGATGGAACCATGGAAGCGGAAGTGGATCATAGGGTGGGGGAGGGGGCGAAAATTCTGGGAGCCTTGAAGAATGTGTGGAAGTCGAGAACATTATCTCGGAAAGCAAAAATGGGTATGTTTGAAGGAATAGTGGTTCCAACAATGTTGTATGGTTGCGAGGCGTGGACTATGGATAGAGTTGTGCGCAGGAGGATGGATGTGCTGGAAATGAGATGTTTGAGGACAATGTGTGGTGTGAGGTGGTTTGATCGAGTAAGTAACGTAAGGGTAAGAGAGATGTGTGGAAATAAAAAGAGCGTGGTTGAGAGAGCAGAAGAGGGTGTTTTGAAATGGTTTGGTCACATGGAGAGAATGAGTGAGGAAAGATTGACCAAGAGGATATATGTGTCGGAGGTGGAGGGAACGAGGAGAAGAGGGAGACCAAATTGGAGGTGGAAAGATGGAGTGAAAAAGATTTTGTGTGATCGGGGCCTGAACATGCAGGAGGGTGAAAGGAGGGCAAAGAATAGAGTGAATTGGAGCGATGTGGTATACCGGGGTTGACGTGCTGTCAGTGGATTGAATCAAGGCATGTGTATGGGGGTGGGTTGGGCCATTTCTTTCGTCTGTTTCCTTGCGCTACCTCGCAAACGCGGGAGACAGCGACAAAGCAAAAAAAAAGAAATATATATATATATATATATATATATATATATATATATATATATATATATATATATATATATATATATATATAAGTATATATATATATATATATATATATATATATATATATATTTTTTTTTTTTTTTTTTTTTTCCATACTATTCGCCATTTCCCGCGATAGCGAGGTAGCGTTAAGAACAGATGACTGGGCCTTTGAGGGAACATATATATATATATATATATATATATATATATATATATATATATATATATATATATATATATACAGACATATACATATATACACATGTACATAATTCATACTGTCTGCCTTTATTCATTCCCATCGCCACCCCACCACACATGAAATAACAACCCCCTCCCCCCTCATGTGCGCAAGGTAGCGCTACGAAAAAACAACAAAGGCCACTTTTGTTCACACTCAGTCTCTAGCTGTCATGTAGTAATGCACCGACAACACAGCTCCCTTTCCACAACCAGGCCCCACAGAACTTTCCATGGTTTACCCCAGATGCTTCACATGCCCTGGTTCAATCCATTAACAGCACGTCGGCCCCGGTATACCACATCGTTCCAATTCACTCTATTCCTTGGACGCCTTTCACCCTCCTGCATGTTCAGGCCCCGATCACTCAAAATCTTTTTCACTCCATCTTTCCACCTCCAATTTGGTCTCCCACTTCTCCTTGTTCCCTCCACCTCTGACACATAAATCCTCTTGGTCAATCTTTCCTCTCATTCTCTCCATGTGAACAAACCATTTCAAAACACCCTCTTCTGCTCTCTCAACCACACTCTTTTTATTACCACACATCTGTCTTACCCTAATATTACTTACTCGATCAAACCACCTCACACCACATATTATCCTCAAACATCTCACTTCCAGCACATCCACCCTCTTCCACACGACTCTATCCATAGCCCACGCCGCGCAACCATATAACATCATTGGACCACTATTCCTTCAAACATACCCATTTTTGCTTTCCAAGATAACGTTTTTGCCTTCCACACATTCTTCAACACTCCCAGAACCTTCGCCTTCTCCCCCACCCTGTGACTCACTTCTGCTTCCATGGTTCCATCCACTACAAAGTCTACTCCCAGATATCTAAAACACTTCACTTCCAGTTTTTCTCCATTCTAACTTACCTCCCAGTTAACTTGTCCCTCAACCCTACTGAACCTAATAACCATGCTCTTATTCACATTTACTCTCAACTTTATTCTTTAACACACTTTACCAAACTCAATCACCAACTTCTACAGTTTATCACCTGAAGCAGCCGCCACTGCTGTATCATCAGCGAACAACAGATGACACTTCCCAAGCCCTCTCATCCAGAACAAACTGCATACTTGCCCCTTTCTCCAAAACTCTTGCATTCACTTCCCTAACCATCCCATCCATAAACAAACAACCATGGAGACATCATATACCCCTGCCACAAACCAGCATTCACTTTCCTCTCTTCCTACTCATACACATGCCTCACATCCTTGGTAAAAACTTTTCACTGCTTCTAGCAACTTACCTCCCACACCATATACTCTTAAAAACTTCCACAAAGCATCTCTATCAACCCTATCATATGCCTTCTCCATATCCATAAATGCTATTTACAAATCCATCTGTTTTTCGAATTATTTCTCTCATTCTTCAAAGCAAACACCTGATCCACACATCCTATACCACTAATGAAACCACACTGCTCTTCCCCCAGTCTGATGCTTTGTACATGCCTTCACCCCTCTCAATCAATACCTTCCTATATGACATACCAGGAATACTCAACAAACTTATACCTCTGTAATTTGAACACTCACCTTTATTTTTATTCCCTTTGCCTCTGTACAAAGGTACTATGCATGTATTCCGCCAATCTTCAAGCACTTCACCATGATCCATACATACATTGAATATCCTTACCAACCAATCAACAACACAGTCACCCCCTTTTTTAGTAAATTACACTGCAATACCATTCAAACCTACCACCTTGCTGGCTTTCATCTGCAAAGCTTTCACTACCTCTTCTCTGTTTACCAAACCATTCTCCGACCCTCTCACTTCACACATGACCCTGACCAAAACACCCTATATCTGCCACTCTATCATCAAACACATTCAGTAAACATTCTAAATACTCCATCTTCTTCTCATTTCATCACTACTTGTTTTTACCTCCCCATTTGCCCCCTTCACTGATGTTCCCATTTGTTCTCTTGTCTTACGCACTTTATGTACCTCCTTCCAAAATATCTTTTTATTCTTCCTAAAATTTAATGATACTCTCTCATTTGCCCTCTTTTTCACCTCTTGCACTTTTCTCTTGACCTTCTGCTTTCTTTTATACATTTCTCAGTCATTTGCACTACTTCCCTGCAAAAATCGTCCAAATACCTCTCTCTTCATTTTCACTAGCACTCTTACTTCTTCATTTCACCGCTCACTACCCTTTCTAATCTGCCCACCTCCCACCTTTCTCATGCCACATGCATATTTTGCACAAGCCATCACTGCTTCCCTAAATACATCATATTCCTCCCTCACTCCCCTTATGTCATTTGATCTCACCTTTTGCCATTCTGCACTCAGTCTCTCCTGCTACTTCCTCACACACGTCTCTCCTTTCCAAGCTCACTTCCTCTTACCACTCTCTTCTCCCCAGCATTCTCTCTTCCTTTCTGAAAACCTCTACAAATCTTCACCTTCACCTCCACAAGACAGTGATCTGATATCCCTCCAGCTGCCACTCTCAAACCGAGTTACCAATTTCAGTTTCTCATTCAAATCTAACACCAATTTTGTATCATCGGCAAACAGCAACTGACTCGCTTCCCAGGCCCTCTCATCCATGACAGACTGCATACTTGCCCCTCTTTCCAAGGGTCTCACATTTACCCTCATCATCACCCCATTCATAAACAAATTATACAGCCATGGTGAATCAAATACCCTTGCTGTAGACCAACCTTCACTTAGAACCATTCACTCTCTTCCTTCTTGTACACATGCCATACACCCTTGATGAAAATGTCTTGTCTTGTTGCCTTTAGCAACTTTCCTTCCACACTGTATACTCTCAAGATCTTCCCCAAGACATCTCTGTCAACCTTATCATATGCTTTCTCCATATCCATAAATGCTGTGAAGCAGTCAGAGAAGACAAGAAAGGTCTGCGGGGTTTGGTTGTGGATAGGGGCCTGTGGTTTAAGTGCATATATATATATATATATATATATATATATATATATATATATATATATATATATATATATATATTTCTTTTTTTTTTTTTTTTTTTTGCTTTGTCGCTGTCTCCCGCGTTTGCGAGGTAGCGCAAGGAAACAGACGAAAGAAATGGCCCAACCCACCCCCATACACATGCCTTGATTCAATCCACTGACAGCACGTCAACCCCGGTATACCACATCGCTCCAATTCACTCTATTCTTTGCCCTCCTTTCACCCTCCTGCATGTTCAGGCCCCGATCACACAAAATCTTTTTCACTCCATCTTTCCACCTCCAATTTGGTCTCCCTCTTCTCCTCGTTCCCTCCACCTCCGACACATATATCCTCTTGGTCAATCTTTCCTCACTCATTCTCTCCATGTGACCAAACCATTTCAAAACACCCTCTTCTGCTCTCTCAACCACGCTCTTTTTATTTCCACACATCTCTCTTACCCTTACGTTACTTACTCAATCAAACCACCTCACACCACACATTGTCCTCAAACATCTCATTTCCAGCACATCCATCCTCCTGCGCACAACTCTATCCATAGTCCACGCCTCGCAACCATACAACATTGTTGGAACCACTATTCCTTCAAACATACCCATTTTTGCTTTCCGAGATAATGTTCTCGACTTCCACACATTCTTCAAGGCTCCCAGAATTTTCGCCCCCTCCCCCACCCTATGATCCACTTCCGCTTCCATGGTTCCATCCGCTGCCAGATCCACTCCCAGATATCTAAAACACTTCACTTCCTCCAGTTTTTCTCCATTAAAACTCACCTCCCAATTGAATTGACCCTCAACCCTACTGTACCTAATAACCTTGCTCTTATTCACATTTACTCTTAACTTTCTTCTTTCACACACTTTGCTTTATATATATATATATGTATATATATATATATATATATATATATATATATATATATATATATATATATATATATATATATATACATGTATATATATATATATATATATATATATATATATATATATATATATATATATATATATATATATATATATACATGTATATATATATATATATATATATATATATATATATATATATATATATATATATATATATATTGGAAAGGATCACAATTTTGCCCGTGACCAAGATATTCCTATGAGTCCATGGGGAAAATGAAACACGATAAGTTCCCAAGTGCACTTTCGTGTAATAATCACATCATCAGGGGAGACACGAGAGAAATATAAGTCAGTGATATACATCGAAGAGATGAAGCAAGGACGCCATGTTTTGGACAATCACATGTTTACCAAATGGCATCCTAGCTTAGTCTCTTCGATGTATATCAATTGACTGTTATATTTCTCTCTTGTGTCTCCCCTGATTTTTTTTTTTTTTTCCAAAAGAAGGAACAGAGAAGGGGGCCAGGTGAGGATATTCCCTCAAAGGCCCAGTCCTCTGTTCTTAACACTACCTCGCTAATGCGGGAAATGGCGAATAGTATGAAAGAAAGAAAAAAGATATATATATATAAATGTGAATAAGAGTAAGGTTATTAGGTACAGTAGGGTTGAGGGTAAAGTAAATTGGGAGGTAAGTTTGAATGGAGAAAAACTGGAGGAAGTGAAGTGTTTTAGGTATCTGGGAGTGGTTTTCCAAAAGAAGGAACAGAGAAAGGGGCCAGGTGAGGATATTCCCTCAAAGGCCCAGTCCTTAACGCTACCTCGCTATCGCGGGAAATGGCGAATAATGTGAAAAAAAAGTATATATGTATATATATATCTTTATTTATATATTTCATTTATTATACCTTGTTGCTCTCTCCCGTGTTAGCGAGGTAGTGCAAGGAAACACAAAAGAATGGCCCAACCCACCCACATACACATGTATATACATACACGCCCCCACACGCACATATACATACCTATACATGTCAACATATACATTACCTATACATCTCAACATATACATATATATACACACAGACATGCATATATACACATGTACATAATTCATACTGTCTGCCCGTATTTATTCCTGTCACCACCCCGCCACACATGAAATGACAACCCCTCACCCCGCATGTGCATGAGGTAGCACTAAGAAAAGACAACAAAGGCTACATTTGTTCACATTCAGTCTCTAGCTGTCATGTATAATGCACCGATGCCACAGCTCCCTTTCCACATCCAGGCCCCACAAAACTTTACATGGTTTACCCCAGATGCTTCACAAGTCCTGCTTCAATCCATTGACAGAACGTCCACCCCGGTATACCGCATCGTTCCAATTCACTCTATTCCTTGCACGCCTTTTACCCTCCTGCATGTTCTGTCCCCAATCACTCAAAATCTTTTTCACTCCATCTTTCCATCTTCAATTTGGTCTCCCACTTCTTGTTCCCTCCACCTCTGACACATATATCCTCTTTGTCAATCTTTCCTCACTCATTCTCTCCATGTGACCAAACCATTTCTATACACCCTCTTCTTCTCTCTCAACCACACTCTTTTTATTACCACACATCTCTCTTACCCTTTCATTATTTACTCGATCAAACCACCTCACACCACATGTTGTCCTCAAACATCTCATATATATATATATATATATATATATATATATATATATATATATATATATATATATATATATATATATATATATATATTCTCTCTTCTTTTCTGAAAACCTCTACAAATCTTCACCTTTGCCTCCGCAAGATAATGATCAGACATCCTTCCAGTTGCACCTCACAGCACATTAATATCCAAAAGTCTCTCTTTCACGCGCCTATCAATTAACACGTAATCCATTAACGCTCTCTGGTCATCTCTCCTACTTACATACGTATACTTATGTATATCTCTTTTTAAACCAGGTATTCCCAATCACTGGTCCTTTTTCTGCACATAAATCCACAAGCTCTTTACCATTTCCATTTACAACACTGAACAACTCATGTACACCAATTATACCCTCAACTGCCACATTACTCACCTTTGCATTCAAATCACCCATCACTATAACCCGGTCTTTTGCATCAAAACTACTAACACACTCACTCAGCTGCTCCCGAAACACTTGCCTCTCATGATCTTTCTTCTCATGCCCAGGTGCATAAGCACCAATAATCACCCATCTCTCTCCATCCACTTTGAGTTTTACCCATATCAATCTAGAGTTTACTTTCTTACACTCTATCACATACCCCCACCACTCCTGTTTCAGGAGTAGTGCTACTCCTTCCCTTGCTCTTGTCCTCTCACTAACCCCTGACTTTGCTCCCAAGACATTCCCAAACCACTCTTCCCTTTTTACCCTTAAGCTTCATTTCACTCAAAGCCAAAACATCCAGGTTCCTTTCCTCAAGCATACTATCTATCTCTCCTTTTTTCTCATCTTGGTTACATCCACACACATTTAGACACCCCAATCTGAGCCTTCGAGGAGGCTGAGCACTCCCTGCGTGACTCCTTCTGTTTCCCCATTTAGAAAGTTAAACGGGGTGAGAGTAAGTGAGTTTGGAAAGGAGACTTGTTTGAGGAAGTACCAGGAGAGACAGTACAGAATGGAAAAGGGTTAGAACAAGGACGTAAGGGGAGTGGGGGAGGAATGGGATGTATTTAGGGAAGCAGCGGTGGCTTGTGCAAAAGATGCTTGTGGCCTGAGAAGCATGGGAGGTGAACAGATTGGAAGGGTAGTGAGTTGTGGGATGAAGAAGTAAGATTATTAGTGAAAGAGAAGAGAAAGGCATTTAGACAATTTTTGCAGGGAAATAATGCAAATGAGTGGGAGATGTATAAAAGAAAGAGGCAGGAGGTCAAGAGAAAGGTGTTAGAGGCGAGAGGGCAAATGAAAGTTGAGGTGAGAGAGAGTATCATTAAATTTTAGGGAGAATAAAAAGATGTTTTGGAAGGAGGTAAATAAAGTGCGTAAGACAAGGGAACAAATGGGAACATCAGTGAAGGGCGCTAATGGGGAGGTGATAACAAGTAGTGGTGATATGAGAAGGAGATGGAGTAAGTATTTTGAAGGTTTGTTGGATGTGTTTGATGATAGAGTGGCAGATATAGGATGTTTTGGTCGATGTGGTGTGCAAAGTGAGAGGGTTAGGGAGAATGATTTAGTAAACAGAGAAGAGGTAGTAAAAGCTTTGCAGAAGATGAAAGCTGGCAAGGCAGCGGGTTTGCATGTTATTGCAGTGGAATTTATTAAAAAAGGGGGTGACTGTATTGTTGACTGGTTGGTAAGGTTATTTAATGTATGTATGACTCATGTTGAGGTGCCTGAGGACTAGCGGAATGCTTGCATAGTGCCATTGTAGAAAGGCAAAGAGGATAAGAGTGAGTGTACAAATTACAGAGATATAAGTGGGAGGGTATTGACTGAGAGGGTGAAGGCATGTACAGAGCATCAGATTGGGGAAGAGCAGTGTGGCTTCAGAAGTGGTAGAGGATGTGTGGATCAGGTGTTTGCTTTGAAAAATGTATGTGAGAAATACATAGAAAAGCAAATGGATTTCTATGTAGCATTTATGGATCTGGAGAAGGTATATGATAGAGTTGATAGAGATGCTCTATGGAAGGTATTAAGAATATATGGTGTGGGAGGTAAGTTGTTAGAAGCAGTGAAAAGTTTTTATTGATGTAAAGCATGTGTACGTATAGGAAGAGAGGAAAGTGATTGGTTCTCAGTGAATGTTGGTTTGTGGCAGGGGTGCGTGAGGTCTCTATGGTTGTTTAATTTGTTTATGGATAGGGTTAGGGAGGTGAATGCAAGAATTTTGGAAAGAGGGGCAAGTATGCAGTCTGTTGTGGATGAGAGAGCTTGGGAAGTGAGTCACTTGTTCGCTGATGATACAGCGCTGGTGGCTGATTCAGGTGAGAGACTGCAGAAGCTGGTGACTGAATTTGGGAAAGTGTGTGAAAGAAGAAAGCTGAGAGTAAATTTGAATAACAGCAAGGTTATTAGGTACAGTAGGTTTGAGGGACGAGTCAATTAGGAGGTAAGTTTGAATGGAGAAAAACTGGAGGAAGTGAAGTGTTTTAGATATCTGGGAGTGGAATTGGCAGCAGATGGAACCATGGAAGCAGAATCATAGGGTGGGGGTGGGGGGTGAAAGTTCTGGGAGAGTTGAAAAATGTGTGGAAGTCGAGAACGTTATCTTGGAAAGCGAAAATGGGTATGTTTCAAGGAACAGTGGTTCCAACAATGTCATATGGTTGCGAGGCGTGGGCTATAGATAGAGTTGTGCGGAGGAGGGTGGATGTGCTGGAAATGAGATGTTTGAGGACAATATGTGGTGTGAGATGGTTTGATTGAGTAGGTAATAATAGGGTAAGAAAGATGTGTGGTAATAAAAAGAGTGTGGTTGAGAGAGCAGAATAGGGTGTTTTGAAATGGTTTGGTGACATGGAGAGAATGAGTGAGGAAAGATTGACAAAAAGGATATATGTGTCATAGGTGGAGGGAATGAGGAGAAGTGGGAGACCAAATTGGACGTTGAAAGATGGAGTGAAAAAGATTTTGAGTGATGGGGGCTTAAACATGCAGGAGGGTGAAAGGCGTATAACGAATAGAGTGAATTTGAATGATGTGGTATACCGGGGTCGACGTGCCGTCAATGGATTGAACCAGGGCATGTGAAGCATGTGGGGTAAACCATAGAAAGTTCTGTGGGGCCTAGATGTGGAAAGGGAATTGTGGTTTTGGTGCATTATACATGACAGTTAGGAAGTGTGATCGAATGTGGCCTTTGTTGCGTTTTCCTAGCGCTACCTCGCGCACATGCAGGAGGAGGGGGTTGTCATTTCGTGTGTGGCGTGGTGGCAATGGGAATGAATAATGGCAGACTATGAATTCTGTACATTGTATGTATATGTCTGTGTGTGTACTTATATATATATATATATATATATATATATATATATATATATATATATATATATATATATATACGTTGAGATGTATAAGTATGTATATGTGCTGTGTGTGGACGTGTATGTATATACATGTGTATGTGGGTGGGTTGGGCCATTCTTTCGTCTGTTTCCTTGCGCTACCTCGCTAACGCGGGAGACAGCAACAAAGTATAATAAATAATTAATATATATATATATATATATATATATATATATATATATATATATATATATATATATATATATATATATATATATATATATTGGAAAGGATCACAATTTTGCGCGTGATCAAGATATTCGTATGAGTCCACGAGGAAAATGAAACGATAAGTTCTCAAGTGCACTTTCGTGTAATAATCACATCATCAGGGGAGACACAGGAGAGAAATATAAGTGAGTTGATATACATCGAAGAGACGAAGCTAGGACGCCATTTGGTAAACACGCGATTGTCCAAAACATAGAAAGAGCGTTCATGAACATATCATTTTACAAATTCTATCAACAATAAAGTTATTTAATTTGTATAGACCATCACTAATATTAAGATTATAATTCTTTGTGTATTTAATGATAGAAGGTTCAGTGATATTTCTCGTGGTTATAGAGTTAATAGCTGAGATGGCCTTACTCCAGTCAATACATTGATCATAGTTTTTAACATGATTAAACAAGGCATTTGATTTTTGTCCCGTTCTTATACTATATTTATGTTGCTTAAGTCTAACAGAAAGATCCTTACCAGTCTGCCCAACATAAAATTTAACACAATTTCTACATGGCACTTTATAGATGCATCCAAGAGAATTTTCTTGTGAATTCCTGATTAAGATATTCTTTATAGTATTATTGTTGCTGAAGGCAACATTTAGCTTAAAGGATTTAAGCAACATGGGAATTAAAATGAAATTATTATTGAAAGGGAGAACTAAAAGATTCTTGGTGTCAATGGGAGGGTTGGGTTCAACTCTATGAAATGATTTCTTTGCTAAGTTAAGGGATTTATCAATGAAAGATCTAGGGTAGTTTAACTTGGATCCAGTAGAATATCTTTTTAAACTCATCATCAATAAATTGGGCATTACGTATTTGCAGTCCAGAGTTTATTGATGAGTTTGAGAAGATATATTCTATTGGATCTAAGTTAAAGTACCCTAGATCTTTTATTGATAAATCCCTTAAGTTAGCAAAGAAATCATTTAATAGAGTAGAGCCCAAACCTCCCATTAACACCAAGAATCTTTTAGTTCTCCCTTTTAGTAATAATTTTACTTTACTTCCCATGTTGCTTAAATCCTTTAATGTAAATGTTGCCCTCAGCAACAATAATACCATAAAGAATATTTTAATCAGGAATTCACCAGAAAATTCTCTTGGATGCATCTATAAAGTGCCATGTAGAAATTATGATAAATTTTATGTTGGGCAGACTGGTAAGGATCTTTCTGTGAAACTTGAGCAACATAGATATAGTATAAGAACGGAACAAGAATCAAATGCCTTGTTTAATCACGTTGAAAACTATGATCATTGTACTGACTGGAGTAATGCCATCTCAGCTATTAACTCTATTACCACGAGAAATATCACTGAATCTTCTATAATTAAATACTCAAAGAATTATAATCTTAATATTAGTGATGGTCTATACAAATTAGATAACTTTATTGTTGACAGAATTTGTAAAATGATACGTTCATGAACGCTCGTTGTATGTTTTGGGCAATCGCATGTTTACCAAATGGCGTCCTAGCTTCGTCTCTTCAATGTATATCAACTCACTTATATATCTCTCTTGTGTTTCCCCTGGTGATGTGATTATTACACGAAAGTGCACTTAGGAACTTTTCGTGTTTCATTTTTCCCGTAGACTCAGGAATATATATATATATATATATATATATATATATATATATATATATATATATATTTTCTTTCAAACTATTCGCCATTTCCCGCATTAGAACATTTCCCGCGTTAAGAACAGAGGACTGGGCCTTTGAGGGAATACCCTCACCTGGCCCAATTCTCTGTTCCTTCTTTTGGGAAAAAAAAAAAAAAAACGAGAGGGGAGGATTTCCAGCCCCCCGCTCCCTCCCCTTTTAGTCGCCTTCTACGACACGCAGGGAATACGTGGGAAGTATTCTTAATCCCCTATCCCCAGGGATGATATATATATATATATATATATATATATATATATATATATATATATATATATATATATTACAAGATTGCCGTTTCCTGCATTTGAGCTAGTGTCAGGAACAGACCAAGAAAAGCAACATTCATTACCTAGCTGTTTATGTGTAATGCATCAAAATCACAGCCCCCTAAACACATATATCCGGCACCAGAGACCTTTCCATGGTTTTCCTCGGCTACTTCTCTTCCCCAGTTTCATTCCACTGACAGCAGGTCAACCCTATCCACCGCATCATTCCATTTCACTCCATCCCATTCTCGCCGTTCATCCACCTGCATGTTCAGGCCTTGATCTCTCAAAATCCTTCTCACTCCATCTCTAATTTGGTCTCCCCCTTCTTGTCCCCTTCACTTACGACACACATATCTCACCCTCTCCTAACTTGTCTCCTCCATATTGCGAAGCCATAGCACATCCTATTCAGCGCTCAACCACACACTTTTTATTATCACACCTCTCTCTTACCTTTTTGTTACTCGATCAAAACCACATATTATTCTCAAACATTTCATGTCCAGCACACCCATGCTCATATACACTGATTTATCACTTTTTTTTCGATTAATGCGGCAGTACGATTTTTTCTTGGTAAAATTTTATTTTAAACTGGTCGTATGTTCATGGATTTTACTACATGTATAGTGTATGTAATAATCGGGTGGTTCACAGTGGTGCACTGTTCAATATATATAGTGTACGTTATCAACGCACACACGAGTACTCATGCAGCGTACAAAATAACAGTCAAGACCATATAGAGAAACGACTGTTGCTCGGTCCTTCTGGGCCAGGTCCTCCTGAGGCTTCAAAAAGTGTAGAATTATCATGTATAGAAGTGGATGAGAAATCCTTAGTTCCCTTCGAAATATAACTGTTCTTCAGTAAAATGTAATTGACTAAGATTTTCAAGCAATGACACATGACGAGTAACAACGAAAATTTTGCAAGAAAAATCAGATCCTCGGCACGTAAGTTAAGTCGTCACATCAGTTTATTTGGTCCTCGATTATTAATCAACTGGATAAGATAAACTACTATGCATAAACCTGATCTTTTTCCGCAAAATCTAGTGCGGTTTATCTCAACAAACCAATAAAATGTTCATATTACTATTACAAAATCTAAATCATGCCTATGTCAAACATTTAGAAAGTGATGTCATCAAGAAAATCAATTAGACAATGACCAATTCATCATGGAAGAGGTTGACGAGGTCCAAATGTTCCAGCTATCTGCTGCCTGGTCCAACTTGGTCCTCAAGTTGTGGCTTTGAGGCCATTGCTTGGATGATGACAGGTCGGCGCGTGGGAGCTGGTCACCTCATCGTGGCATCGATTTCTGATACAGAATCAAACAGGAAGAAGCAGACATTTCGGTGGGAATACACCAGAAAGTGGCCCTGCATTGTGTGATCGAGAAAGGAGGAATTAACTGTACCTAAGCAGGAAGAAACATACCAGAATGGCGGCGGAGACGTAAGGGGAGCAATCGTGACATTGGACAATTCTTCCATCAACGGACTAATTACTCAATAATCAGAGCAGGAACTCTGATGACTGACTTGGATTGAACACAGTATTACATTCACTGCTTCAGATCACCTGAAACACCTTTCCAGAGTCATGTTTCCTGACAGCTCAATTGCTTCGAAGATTGTCTCTCATGAACCAAAATAGCCAGAGTTACGAGTCCAAAGGTAGGTTTACTTCCGTTTCTCCGAGTGATTTTCTTTTTATCTAGCCTAGATTTATTTAAATCTAGGTTAGATTTAAGTATTTAAGTGAAATGATTAAACATCAGCTGCCCTCATAGTTCCAGATTTTGTTTAGAGTTGTGTTATGTTTCCATCAATACCTCTATTCATTCAAGTTATGCTGCCCAAGTGTAAATGATTTCCAAGAAATCGATAATCTAGTCAGGAAACATTATTGTCTTGATATCAATATTTTCAAGACAAAAACTGTGGCCATATCTAAATCTGAAAACATCTAAGGTTTTTATAAAAGCATATGAAAAAACAGTGCAGTAGACAAAGGATAGGTTGGTTAGATGATTTAAAATATATAACATTTGGTAAGAAAGGAAGTATACGAGCATTGGTCAAAGCTACAGAAGATAGGAAAAATGGCGTACCATAGTTGCCTTTTCCCACGTTAGTGAGGTAGCGTTAAGAACAGAGGACTGGGCCTTAGAGGGAATATCCTCACCTGGCCCCCTTCTCTGTTCCTTCTTTTGGAAAATTTAAAAAAAAAAAAAAACAAGAGGGGAGGATTTCCAGCCACCCGCTCCCTCCCCTTTTAGTCGCCCTGGGGATAGGGGAGAAAGAATACTTCCCACGTATTCCCTGCGTGTCGTCGAAGGCGACTAAAAGGGAAGGGAGCGGGGGGCTGGAAATCCTCCCCTCTCTTTTTTTTTTTTTCCAAAAGAAGGAATAGAGAAGGGGGCCAGGTGAGGATATTCCCTCTTAGGCCCAGTCCTCTGTTCTTAACGCTACCTCGCTAACGCGGGAAATGGCGAAGTATAAAATATATATATATATATATATATATATATATATATATATATATATATATATATATATATATATATATATTATATTTTATTTTGCTTTGTCGCTGTCTCCCGCGTTAGCGAGGTAGCGCAAGGAAACAGACGAAAGAATGGCCCAACCCACCCACATACACATGTATATACATACACGTCCACACACGCAAATATACATACCTATACATCTCAATGTACACATATACATAAACACTCAGACATATACATATATACACATGTACATAATTCATACCGTCTGCCTTTATTTATTCCCATCGCCACCTCGCCACATGGAATAACAACCCCCTCCCCCCTCATTTGTGCGAGGTAGCGCTAGGAAAAGGCAACAAAGGCCCCATTCGTTCACACTCAGTCTCTAGCTGTCATGTAATAATGCATAGAAACCACAGCTCCCTTTCCACATCCAGGCCCCACAGAACTTCCCATGGTTTACCCCAGACGCTTCACATGCCCTGGTTCAATTCATTGACAGCACGTCGACCCCGGTATACCACATCGTTCCAATTCATTCTATTCCTTGCACGCCTTTCACCCTCCTGCATGTTCAGGCCCCGATCACTCAAAATCTTTTTCACTCCAACTTTCCACCTCCAGTTTGGTCTCCCACTTCTCCTCGTTCCCTCCACCTCTGACACACATATCCTCTTGGTTAATCTTTCCTCACTCATTCTCTCCATGTGACCAAACCATTTCAAAACACCCTCTTCTGCTCTCTCGACCACACTCTTTATATTTCCACACATCTCTCTTACCCTTACATTACTTACTCGATCAAACCACTTCACACCACATATTGTCCTCAAACATCTCATTTCCAGCACATCCACCCTCCTGCGCACAACTCTATCCATAGCCCACGCCTCGCAACCATACAACATTGTTGGAACCACTATTCCTTCAAACATACCCATTTTTGCTTTCCGTGATAATGTTCTCGACTTCCACACATTCTTCAAGGCTCTCAGAATTTTTGCCCCCTCCCCCACCCTATGATTCACTTCCGCTTCCATGGTTCCATCCGCTGCCAGATCCACTCCCAGATATCTAAAACACTTCACTTCCTCCAGTTTTTCTCCATCCAAACTTACCTCCCAGTTGACTTGACCCTCAACCCTACTGTACCTAATAACCTTGCTGTTATTCACATTTACTCTTAACTTTCTTCTTTCACACACTTTACCAAACTCAGTCACCAGCTTCCGCAGTTTCTCACCCGAATCAGCCGCCAGCGCTGTATCATCAGCGAACAACAACTGACTCCCCAAGCTCTCTCATCCACAACAGACTGCATACTTGCCCCTCTCTCCAAAACTTGCATTCATCTCCCTAGCAACCCCATCCATAAACAAATTAAACGACCATTGAGACATCACACACCCCTACCGCAAGCCTACATTCACTTGGAGCAAATAATTTTCTTCTCTTCCTACACGTACACATGCCTTACATCCTCGATAAAAACTTTCCACTGCTTGTAGCAACTTACCTCCCACACCATATACTCTTAATACCCTCCACAACTCTATCATATGCCTTCTCCAGATCCAAAAATGCTACTTACAAATCTATTTGTCTTTCTAAGTATTTCTCACATACACTCTTCAAAGCAAACACCTGATCCTTGTATTTTAACTTTCTAAAAGGGGAAACAGAAGGAGTCATGCGGTAAGTGCTCATCCTCCTCGAAGGCTCAGATTGGGGTGTCTAAATGTGTGTGGATGTAACCAAGATGAGAAAAAAGGAGAGATAGGTAGTATCTTTAAGGAAAGGAACCTGGATGTTTTGGCTCTGAGTGAAACTAAGCTTAAGGGTAAAGGAGAAGAGTGGTTTGGGAATGTCTTGGGAGTAAAGTCAGGGGTTGCAGAGGACGAGAGCAGAGGAAGGAGGCACTACTCCTGAAGCAGGACTTGTGGGAGTATGTGATAGAGTGTAGGAAAGTAAACCCTAGATTTATATGGGTAAAACTGAAAGTGGATGGAGAGAGATGGGTGATTATTGGTGCATATGCACCTGGTTATGAGAACAAAGATCATGAGAGGCAAGTGTTTTGGGAGCAGCTGAATGAGTGTGTTAGTAGTTTTGATGCACAAGACCGGGTTATAGTGATGGGTGATTTGAATGCAAAGGTGAGTAATGTGGCAGTTGAGGGAATAATTGGTGTACATGGGATGTTCAGTGTTGTAAATGGAAATGGTAAAGAGCTTGTAGATTTATGTGCTGAAAAAGAACTGGTGATTGAGAATACCTGGTTTAAAAAGAGACATATACATAATATACGTATGTAAGTAGGAAGGATGGCCAGAGAGCGTTATTGGATTACGTGTTAATTGATAGGCGGGTGAAAGAGAGACTTTTGGATGTTAATGTGCTGAGAGGTGCAACTGGAGGGATGTCTGATCATTATCTTGTGGAGGCGAAGGTGAAGATTTGTAGAGGTTTTCAGAAAAGAGAGAATGTTGGGGTTAAGAGTGGTGAGAGTAAGTGAGCTTGGAAAGGAGACTTGTGTGAGGAAGTACCAGAAGAGACTGAGTACAGAATGGAAAAAGGTGAGAACAAATGACGTAAGGGGAGTGGGAGAGGAATGGGATGTATTTAGGGAAGCAGTGATGGCTTGTGCAACATTATGTAATGCTTTACTACTAATGTGGGTTGATCAGTGATTCATGCATGGGTTACTTATTAATCAATCCTACGTATAGATTTCTTAGGAACATTGACTTTTTTTTCTTTTGTATCTTATTAACAGATGAAGATGAGAGAAGCGCCATTAAGTATGTGAACAGATGGCCGCTCAGATCGTGGGGCACAAGAGCAGTTATCATGTCCCGTTATTGTGCGATATTTTTATTCTGAAGTAAACACTGTTCTTGTTGTCCTGCTGGAAATTGCTACCACAATGGAACGATCTACTGATAGAAACATCTTTCCGCTTCTCGATAATGTCAACAGAAAATAAGATCCCAGGGAGAAATGTCATTTGTTTCGCATCAGATAATGCAGCTGTCATGATTGGAGAGGAGATTGGGGTAAGCGCATTTATAAAAAAAAAAAAAAAAAATCCGGACACCTTTATCAGGGATGTCCTTGTCATGTTCATCTTGCTGCTGAGGAAGGCGGACACTTTCATCATGGGATGTCCTTGTCATGTTCATCTCGCTGCTGAGGAAGGAAGGAGTCGTAAGCGCCACATAGAGTTCAGGGAGGTTCAAACCCTCTACAGTGTCGACCTGCATGAAATCCTGAAATGTGTGTACTCGATGGCTCTCTTTGGAAAGAGCACTGACGAGACTCACTGAACAGTGGAAGCCTCTGAAACAATACTTCTCCAAAGATGTCGAGTCCACGGGAATGGAAAAGAATGTGAGTGATGGCACTCCAAAGTTGTCGAAGAAACAGAAGGTCACTGCTAGTGGTAGTGTTGCCACACTTACGCCAAGACAAGCAAGGTCCCTACATCTTTCCCGGGAAAGGTGTCTCTGCCTTCGTCCTCTCACACAGCCAGCAGTGCCGGACAGGCTTCCTCTAAGAAGAACCTCTACTTTCATCCTCAAACAGATTGGGCAAAGTTGACTCAGTGAATGCATATACTGGGTATTATTTGTGGGGAACAAAGACAAGTGTCAGTGCACTCACTGAAAGGGATGAACATCAGGTATTTGTAATAATGCAGCTTCAGGCAGTTTTGACAACAGAAGGAAAGTTTCATCTGAAGCTACATTGACTTGAAGCAGGAAAAAGGCTAATTTGTCTTCCAGTGCAGAATGCAGCAAGTGTTTCCGTGGATAAAGCTAAGAAAGATCCTTACAGGACAATGATTACACCAAGCTGCATCGTATGTTCCTCCTTAAAGCTGTCTGTATTCAACAAGCTCAATCTTGAGATGCAAGAAGAAACACCAAAAATCCATGTTTTTCTTGAGAAGTTACAGGTCTTCCTACAAACGTTGTCTGACCTCCAAAAGAAAAGGTCTCTTCCTTTCTCCATTTCCATGGACAAAGACTCACAAAATTTACCTTGTTTTTCAGCAAACTGCTGTAAAAAATACTGCCAAGGTAGTACACTCATAGATGATATCTTGAGAACTTTTCGGTACTTATATAGCATATAGGTATTTTTGAGAGGTTTGTGGAGCATTTTATATATTGTACAGTTAAGCTTTATACGTACGACGCCTTTACACTTACTGACAACAACATTGACCGGCGCTGTAACCAAAACATTGTGTTAGGTTCATAATCCAGTTCCACCAACAGTTTGAACTTGAGGGGTTGGCAAGGAGGATTGTTAGGTTGTCAGTGTACCTGTGACCTTCAAGAGAACAGACGGTGAGACAAGTGTTATATCATGAGCTGCAAACATCGAGATGTTAACGAAAATAAGCGACTGTCGCATGACCGACGACTGCTACCTATTGCTGGAGCTACGGGAAGTGGTTTCATTGGTCGCCTTGGAAACTACTACGGAAACAAGGAAGATTTTGCCTCCTATTATGTGAGAATATCCTTTATAGCCAGTGGACTTTAATGAAATGAGTGTGCAGCCCTGGTAACTGACACTTTGAAGAAGCGCTACGATCCTGACCCATTGGCACGAGATCCAGGTAAGGATTCATCTGGTTTATTTTATATTGATTCTAAAGAACTTATGTATTCATTCTCGTTTTTTCTGGAACAAGATGGTAAATTTCAAGAAGAGAGATGCACGTTTTCTAGATGGAATTTAGCGAAATTGATACCAATGGAGCCCTTACAATTTTTAGAGACGATATAGAGTGTAGAACATTACATAAGTGTGCCGTGCAACAGGCAGGTAAAATGCATTTATCTGGTGTCTGTTCAGCTTCTTTAGTGCTTTATTAGGTTCATATGAAGCAAAAGAAGCTGTAATACAAGAAGAAAACTTGCCCAAAAGGTCTAGAAATGGTGCAGTGTATCATAATGTTTGAATCTGCTGTACTCGGAGCTTTGCACATATGTTGGGTATTCATATATATATATATATATATTATATATATATTTTTTTTTTTTTTTTTTTTTTTGTCGGTCTCCTGCGTTTGCGAGGTAGCGCAAGAAAACAGACGAAAGAAATGGCCCAAGCCACCCCCATACACATGTATATACATACGTCCACACACGCAAATATACATACCTACACAGCTTTCCATGGTTTACCCCAGACGCTTCACATGCCCTGATTCAATCCACTGACAGCACGTCAACCCCGGTATACCACATCAATCCAATTCACTCTATTCCTTGCCCTCCTTTCACCCTCCTGCATGTTCAGGCCCCGTCACACAAAATCTTTTTCACTCCATCTTTCCACCTCCAATTTGGTCTCCCACTTCTCCTCGTTCCCTCCACCTCCGACACATATATCCTCTTGGTCAATCTTTCCTCACTCATTCTCTCCATGTGCCCAAACCATTTCAAAACACCCTCTTCTGCTCTCTCAACCATGCTCTTTTTATTTCCACACATCTCTCTTACCCTTACGGTACTTACTTGATCAAACCACCTCACACCACACATTGTCCTCAAACATCTCATTTCCAGCACATCCATCCTCCTGCGCACAACTCTATCCATAGCCCACGCCTCGCAACCATACAACATTGTTGGAACCACTATTCCTTCAAACATACCCATTTTTGCTTTCCGAGATAATGTTCTCGACTTCCACACATTCTTCAAGGCTCCCAGGATTTTCGCCCCCTCCCCCACCCTATGATCCACTTTCGCTTCCATGGTTCCATCCGCTGCCAGATCCACTCCCAGATATCTAAAACACTTTACATCCTCCAGTTTTGCTCCATTCAAACTTACCTCCCAATTGACTTGACCCTCAACCCTACTGTACCTAATAACCTTGCTCTTATTCACATTTACTCTTAACTTTCTTCTTTCACACACTTTACCAAACTCAGTCACCAGCTTCTGCAGTTTCTTACATGAATCAGCCACCAGCGCTGTATCATCAGCGAACAACAACTGACTCACTTCCCAAGCTCTCTCATCCCCAACAGACTTCATACTTGCCCCTCTTTCCAAAACTCTTGCATTCGCCTCCCTAACAACCCCATCCATAAACAAATTAAACAACCATGGAGACATCACACACCCCTGCCGCAAACCTACATTCACTGAGAACCAATCACACACACACACACATATATATATATATATATATATATATATATATATATATATATATATATATATTTTTTTTTTTTTTTTTTTTTTGCCGTTGTCTCCCGCGTTTGCGAGGTAGCGCAAGGAAACAGACGAAAGAAATGGCCCAACCCACCCCCATACACATGTATATACATACGTCCACACACGCAAATATACATACCTACACAGCTTTCCATGGTTTACCCCAGACGCTTCACATGCCTTGATTCAATCCACTGACAGCACGTCAACCCCGGTATACCACATCGCTCCAATTCACTCTATTCCTTGCCCTCCTTTCACCCTCCTGCATGTTCAGGCCCCGATCACACAAAATCTTTTTCACTCCATCTTTCCACCTCCAATTTGGTCTCCCTCTTCTCCTCGTTCCCTCCACCTCTGACACATATATCCTCTTGGTCAATCTTTCCTCACTCATTCTCTCCATGTGACCAAACCATTTCAAAACACCCTCTTCTGCTCTCTCAACCACGCTCTTTTTATTTCCACACATCTCTCTTACCCTTACGTTACTTACTCGATCAAACCACCTCACACCACACATTGTCCTCAAACATCTCATGTCCAGCACATCCATCCTCCTGCGCACAACTCTATCCATAGTCCACGCCTCACAACCATACAACATTGTTGGAACCACTATTCCTTCAAACATACCCATTTTTGCTTTCCGAGATAATGTTCTCGACTTCCACACATTCTTCAAGGCTCCCAAAATTTTCGCCCCCTCCCCCACCCTATGATCCACTTCCGCTTCCATGGTTCCATCCGCTGCCAGATCCACTCCCAGATATCTAAAACACTTCACTTCCTCCAGTTTTTCTCCATTCAAACTCACCTCCCAATTGAATTGACCCTCAACCCTACTGTACCTAATAACCTTGCTCTTATTCACATTTACTCTTAACTTTCTTCTTTCACACACTTTACCAAACTCAGTCACCAGCTTCTGCAGTTTCTCACATGAATCAGCCACCAGCGCTGTATCATCAGCGAACAACAACTGACTCACTTCCCAAGCTCTCTCATCCCCAACAGACTTCATACTTGCCCCTCTTTCCAAAACTCTTGCATTCACCTCCCTAACAACCCCATCCATAAACAAATTAAACAACCATGGAGACATCACACACCCCTGCCGCAAACCTACATTCACTGAGAACCAATCACTTTCCTCTCTTCCTACACGTACACATGCCTTACATCCTCGATAAAAACTTTTCACTGCTTCTAACAACTTGCCTCCCACACCATATATTCGTAATACCTTCCACAGAGCATCTCTATCAACTCTATCATATGCCTTCTCCAGATCCATAAATGCTACATACAAATCCATTTGCTTTTCTAAGTATTTCTGACATACATACATGGGGTAAACCATGGAAAGCTGTGTAGGTATGTATATTTGCGTGTGTGGACGTATGTATATACATGTGTATGGGGGTGGGTTGGGCCATTTCTTTCGTCTGTTTCCTTGCGCTACCTCGCAAACGTGGGAGACAGCGGCAAAAAAAAAAAAAAAAATATATATATATATATATATATATATATATATATATATATATATATATATATATATATATATATATATATATATATATATATATATATATTTAAGGCTTGAAGTTATGTTAGCGAGATCTGTCCCACATAAGATCAGATTCTGATTGTTCTACAGACAGCTGAATTCACTCTTCAAAGTCCAAACCAAACGACATTATGGTGGAGATAAGTGGAGTACATTATTATGATGAGAGTAAATTGAGAGTACATCTGAAGCATTAAAGTAGGCGGATTACCTGTGTATTTGTTTATATTTATTGGTATTTTATAGTACCTATATCTTATATAACCCCACTTTTTCTTCTGATAATCCTGCCACCAGTGACCCATTTAATATCGCAAGTTTGGTTTGTAAAAGGAAAAATGCTACACTTTGAAATCACTCTTTACTGTGACAACTTTGAATAATGAAAGTGAACAAGTTTTGGCAGTTGTGCCCTTGCTTTGTACTGACACCTCAAACTCCCCAAAAGTCTCAGTTGCTTGTTAGAAAATCTGGACATATCAGGCAGGATATATTTGTAAACTTTGCTTTGCTTCTGATTTTCTTCTGGGAGGAGCCATGTAATATATTTGTTTGTATTTAATGTTTTATATTTTTAAACATTTCAGAGTTTTTGGTATTTTCAATACTGTATAGGTAAGCTTTATGTGCACGTTATCTGTAAAGTGACATTGGTTTGTGTTGAGAATGAAACATCAGTACTGCATGTCATAACCAGCAACCTGAATATTACATTGCTCTTCGACCAAGTTCAAATTGTTCTATAAACAAGGGCTGCTGCCACAACTTTCAGCAAAGAGAACATCTCTCATGTCAAGGAAATATTCAAGCAAAACTATCATGACAAGTGCATTATGGTGAAGCCTATCCATTATCATCTCTGTACTGCCAACCACAAAATACTGCTAAAACAATAACTATCCGTAGGTACTTTGTGTCCAACTTAGTTTTGGGCCTCCAAGCAGTACTTGGATGTTTAAGGACTTTCAGTAACAAATAAAGATCTATTAGAAGGTTCCAAGCTTCTTTACCAAGATATCCCATCCCATGTTATACTACACTTTACGAATATCATGAACAAGGTGTTTATGTCTGATACCCAATCAAAGCTGTGGTGTGTATGGTTCCACAAGTGTCTCTTGAGGCATTACAGGGCATCTTCACAGTTAGCCTCTAACTTGGTTTTTCATAATGTACAGCTGGTACACATGAAGGGATACGGGAACCTCAGGCATCTCCCTTACTCATGATACGGGGTTGTAAGGTAATTTCAGTTTAATCAAAGGTTGCATAGTTCTCCAGCAGCTGAAAACATTTAAGTACCATTTTTAGTTTCTGGATGTGAAAAATTTATGAGGTATTGCAAGATCTACCTCTGTGCTAAATATCCCTCAGCCTTGGCTCCTTCAATGGTGGTGCATACTTCTGTTGGCGTGGGTGCCTTTTACTGCATCTCTTACCAGTGACACAGGGTTGCGAGGTTGCCATGTATACCATCTGTACACTAAATGAGGATCTGTCTTCACCTTCCCCACTGATGTGGCATAGTTATAAACCAAGCAGTCACAATAGTAATGGCAGAATATATGACTAGTGGAGAGAGATGTTTATTTGAGTTTTATCTTGATACATAATCCTCTCCACCATACAGTACAGTAGTGTTCCCCAGCCTTTTGTCTCACATTTTGGTGTTATCCCTGTTTTGTGCATGGCTATCACAATCCAGGTTCATCTGCAGTTGCTCCACTATGAAATTATGACAAAAAATCAGATGTACTGTATCATAACTATCATGAAATTTCATTGAAAGATTTTATTCCATGACTGTTTCAGACTCAGTTATAACATTATAAGATAAAGGTCTGTCTGTTACTTACAGGGTTAAAATCAGCTCCTGGCTCCTGTTGCACTTTTTTGAAGAGGTTTTCTCAGAACTGGTACCTCTGGACCTATTAGAAAAAATACTTTGAATCTGTGGGCTTTATCCTTAAGGAGCTATATCAGTGAGGATTTTGGAGAGGTGAACAGGTTTGCAGTCTGTTGAGGGTAAGGAAGGCCTTTGATGTTGTGTCAGATGTTGTTTGCAAATTCACTTGGCTTTGGCGGCAGACTCAAGAGAAAAACTGCTGAAGTTTGCGTCAGAGTTTGAAAGAGAGTATGATATGAAGAAGTTGAGAGTTACTGCAAATCACACTAAGGTAATGAACTTTTGCAAGGGAGTAAGACAGTTTGGCTTGAGTGTTAGTTTAGATGGAAACTAGGAGGAATTGATGTGTTGTAGATAGTTGGGACATGTGATGGAAGAATGGCAGCTGAAGTGAACCATGTGTTGGGTAAGGGGGCATAGGTTCTGGGTTTGCTGAGAAGTATGTGAAAGAGAGGTTACTGTCAGTGAAGTCAAAGATGGGTATGCTTGATGGCATTGTAGTCCTGATGATACTGTGTGGATGCAAGTCATAGACCTGGAATACAACAGTATGAATGAGGGTGGATGTGTTGAAAATCAAATGCCTAAGGACAGCACCTGGTGTGATGAGGTGTATGTCTTGGAAATTAAATGCCTTAAGATGTGGCATAAGGTGGATTGATTGAGTAAAGATGACATTGTGAAATAGAGATGTTGTTGTAGGCTGAGTATGTGAGAGCTGAGTATGGTGTATTGAAATGGTTTGTACATAAGAGTATTAGTGAAAAGAGAATGACTAAGAGGGTATGTGTGTCAGAAGTTAAAGGGATAAGGAAGGCAAGACTGAGGATAAGATGGAAAGCTGAAGTGAAAGAAGCTTTATGAATCATTGGGGCCTGAACATGCAGTAGGGTGTGAGATGTGCTCCATGTGAACCACATCATGTCTTCAATTTGGTGTATCCCATGCACATCTGACACCCTTTGTACTGTAACTGTTTGAAAGTAATACAGCATTCACAGTGTTGAAATTTCATACAGTACTGGTGTGATGATAAAACCTCAAAAACATATCTAGTCTGAACTCCTACTGCTGTGATTAGAAGTAGTGTTCATTGTTAGAACTGTACAAAGTGGATCTTGAATTTTTTGGCAACTTCCATGACATCAGTAATTTCAAAATTTAGTGATATTGTTGAAAATTTCCTCTTTTAATCTAATCAGTTTTCTATATTATACCAAAATGAATAATGCAGTATAGATAGGTATAGATGGAAAGGGAACTGTGGTTTCGGTGCATTATTACATGACAGCTAGAGACTGAGTGTGAACGAATGTGGCCTTTGTTGTCTTTTCCTAGCGCTACCTCGCACACATGAGGGGGAAGGGGGTTGTTATTTTCATGTGTGGCGAGGTGGCGATGGGAATGAATAAAGGCAGACAGTATGAATTATGTACATGTGTATATATGTATATGTCTGTGTGTATATATATGTACATGTTGAGATGTATAGGTATGTATATTTGCGTGTGTGGACATGTATGTATATACATGTGTATGTGGGTGGGTTGGGCCATTCTTTCGTCTGTTTCCTTGCGCTACCTCGCTAATGCGGGAGACAGCGACAAAGCAAGATCAATGAATAAATAGATTTCTTATTCATTGTATGTTATGTTCACAGAGTACACTTCTATTTTTTCTGCCTTATTCAGATGTAGCCCTGTGTCAGTATATTGTTGATTCCATTGAAAATGCCATGTTTGAGAAGTTGTTGAAGGGGTGATGTATATCTTGGAATCAATATATGTGTCTGTTTTTTAACGTTCATTGTTAATTTATGTCTTAGATTCATGTAATACCATTAAGTCAACATATGATTTGTTTTATTTGCTTTTAGGTGATGCATGCTCGATAACAGTACCAAAGGATGAAGGACTATCTGTGTGGAAGTGAGACTTTTACTCAGACCTGTGGTCCCAACTGTTGGATGTTGCCAACTTCCTTTGTGCTGCAGGAGCCTCAGAAAAATAGAGGCGACTCCTCGGGTAGGAAGTAAGTGACTGGGACCTCAAATACCATGAACATTAACACATCTGCTGAGGCTGAAGTTAGCGTCATAAATAGCTTCAACTTGGTCTGCACTGTACACCACTTGTAATATTGCATAATGCCAGCATAGAATGGAAATAGAAGTAAATTAGGAAGTTCTACTTCATATTTATTCTTTTAGGATGCTTCTTATTCATAAGCTATATGCATGCACTATGTTTTACATTTCACTGTCTTATGTATGCCATCTAGGTAGCCAATATCCACTTGGTTGTTCCACTTGGGAGCAAGCATCAGAGATATATATAAGTCAATGTATACCATCTAGTTCCACATGGAGTTACTGTTGTCAGCCTTGAAGTTCCACAGCATATTCACATATCTGTCTTATCTATACATATCTCTGATGCCTGTTTCCTCCGGGACCTCCATCAAGAGGGCAACCATGGCAAAAGTCTCCATAACTGGTGAACTCCACTGCCGCTACTTAGCCTTTAGTGCTTCACCCTCAACAGGCCACTGGCAGAGGGTAACTAGTGCAGTATTTCCAGAGGCTCTTACCTAATGTTCCTACTGATTACTTCTACCTAATGTTCCTGTCTAATATTCCACCATCCTATGACTACCTAATGCTCTTGCTTATTACTTATATATTGCTCCTACCATTTTGCTAAAAGGCAGGGCTAGTGCATAGTGTTCACTGTAGGAAAATCTAGAGTTATGAAAAATGAGTTATTGCGTAAGTGTTGTCAATTGTGATGTGTATTTTATCTCTCATATTTTATCTATCTCTCAGTATCTCTGATGCCTGTTCCATTTGGAATACCCTCAAAGGGGTGGCCACAGCAACAGAGTCTCCATAACTGTAGAATTCCAGAGCTTTTTCTTAGCCTTAAGTGCCTCACCTTTAATAGGCCACTGGCAGAGGGCAAGGCTAGTGCAGTGTTTGCAGAGGCTGTTGAGGGTACGACACTTTCCCGGATTTATGTGAAGCCCACCCCTCGCGAGGGTCTCAGCCATCACGTTCATTGCCTGCTGGAGGCCAGTGGGCGTCTGCGCCACCAGAACCAAATCATCGGCAAATGCCAATGCTGCCACCCTTTGGTCACCCAATCTAACCCCCACACCAGTCTCTTTCACCCTTGTGATTCCCTCGTCAATCACAAGGTTGAAGAGAATTGGCAATAAGGGGTCACCCTGTTTGACCCCATGAGTCATATATACCTTCTCCGACATCTCGCCGCTGCTTTCGATATGAGTGAAGGCTTGGTCATACGTTGACATGACGTATGCCCTGACGGAGGCTGGAATGCCCTTCCGCGACATGGCCCGCTCAATAGTGCTATGATTAACACTATCGAATGCTTTGGCCATGTCGAGGAATGCCAGGTGCACACCATGGGCGTGTGCCCGCGCACGACCAACGATCGCATCCAAGATCGTGAGGTTCTCAAGGCATCCGTCTGTTGGGACGAATGCCTTTTGAGCTTCATCGATCTGGACGAGGCTCGAGATGCAGCTGCTCAAGATCTTATGGAGCAGACGGACTATAGTGCAAGAGATGGTGATTGGCCTATAGTCTTTGGGTTCTGTTGGATTGGGTACCTTGGGTATCAGCACCGTACGGTTAGCCATCAGTGGCTCTGGTAGAGTGGACGTAGCCAACCACAGGTTGAACATTTTGGCCAGGATCCTCGGAGGAATGGACTTCAGCAGTCTTGTCGACATCCCGTCAGGACCAGGGGCAGATGTTCGAGTGATTTTGAGGTGGTGTGCTACCTCTCCTACGGTGACAACTTCTGCTAGTTGTCCACATTCTCGGTCGCAATCGGTAATGGCATGTGTGTCCGGCCCAGACGGCCAAGAGAAGAGAGCTCCCCAAAAGGGATTGAGGCGTTCTGGCCCAACCGAGGTTGGCGGTACCTTCCAGTCACCTTTAAGGACCAGTCCAGCAGCCAAAGACCTATTCTCTCGATAGAGTCTCTGTACCTTCCGGTATTGCAGCCTTCTAAGCCAGTTTCCATGCAAAGGAACCTCCTCCGCTTGGTGTACGTGGCCAGAATCGCTGACTGCCTCAAACCACCTCCACCACGATTCTGATGGTCTTTGGGTGAGCAGCAGGAGCTTGTCACATATGTGGCTTGCTCTGAGGCTCCCTTGATTGCAGCACGGCTGTCACCCTGACACAAATGGTCGAGGGCTGCATTTAGGATGTCCTTGCCCCACGATGGACTTGTGGGGCCAGGTCCTAAAGTGTCGAGATACATGACAGTCTCCGCCACAAAGGAAGTAATTGTTTGGGATTGGGGGACCCACGGGACGACTGGACAGATAAAACCGTGGGAGGAATGGTCATCTCACCACTGGAATCCGCACTTGCGTACATCCCTGTATGCGGGGGTTCTTCCGTTATGTTGCCCCGTGTGTTGCTTGACCTTGTGGGTGGGACACGCCTCGTAGTCGGCACCCCATCCATCACCTCGCCTTCGTCATCTTCCTGGAGGAGATTTAAGTTTGAGGTCAGTTCCTGAACCCGGGTCTTATACGACGCTTTGCGTTGGAGACCTTTGATCGCTTCGACCGTCCTAGAAGGGACAATCTCCCGCAATCGCTGGTTCAGGCCCTGTCCGGCAACTAGTGAGGGACCAGCTGCCATCCTGGCCACAGCCCTGGCGAGAAGCTCCACCTCCTCATCAGACCATCGAGCCTTGGACACAACATGCCTGGTTGCCAACTCCTGGTGGAAGGAGTTGGCATGTGCCTGCCTTTCATGGACCCTACGGCCCCGAAAGCTGGCAAAGGTCTTCCCATAATGTGGGCAAGTGGGTGAACGGTCATCGTCCATTCCCACGTGACTGTAGCTGGTACCCAACATACCAACAGAGGCTGGCACGCTATTCTCTAAGGAATGGGTTATTCGTGACAGGTACCACAAAGCAAAAACCCGTGACAAGGGTGGACGCTCCGGCTCAAGTCGCACAGCACTACCGCCTGAAGGAAGCAGAGGACTGCAGTCAGTAGATGGACACTGCCGCTGCGCTTCAGTCCTGGGGATTGCCCTTTGGTAGTTGCCCTACTGTACCAGTAAACGTAGCTGGACAACTTCCGACTCTCAGCTGTTGGTTGGACTATACTGGATATCCAATCAACGAAGCTAGGGCTTAAAGTGTGCAATCACTTGAGTTACTCGGCTTTTGGGCATTATAAAAGCAAGTGATAATCCTTTGCAACTCTAATGACTACTCCTGCATAATGTTTCTACCTAATACTCCTGCCTTAATGTTCCAACTTACTACTTCTATCTATTGCTCCTACTTTTGCCAAAAGGCTTTAGAAACAACAATAATGCCATCACATATTCATATTTCTTACTAGGTGCAAGTGGCAATGGCTTTACTTGTGTGTAATGAGAGATTGTATGTTTATAGACAGAATGCCAGCGGTCCACTTGTGGATGAAGTAGAAATAAAATACAGCTACCTTGGTAGGAGGAGTGCAGCTTCAAAATCACAAATGCTGGTTCTAAACACAGCATTCTAACTCTCCTACTATCCAGGCTAGTAGTAGTGGTAATTTACCTCCCTGGTCATTGGCTACCTACCAGCTGCTACAAGTGAACATATTTCAAAAGAAATTTTTTATTGCTTGAATCCCAATTTGAGTCAGTGATACCATGATCACTTTCGAAATGATATGCCTGTACAGAAAGTTTTCTGTCTTATACGCCTGACTCAGTCATTAGTATGTACTGTCTGTTTCAGTAAATTTTGATGTTTTCAATTTGATTGTTATAAAGTTGACATGAAGCATTTACTTCGTTGGGATATAAGAATTATAAATGGTAAGTTCATGTGAGGGAAAATATCCTCACAGGTCATAAATTTAATACATGGTATCTTTCAGATTATGAAAAGCAAGACACTTCATCATCATCTGTACACAAGATGATATGCATTGTGATTTTGCATGGCCTGCAGGATCCTCAGGTATTGCATCAGTTTGATTTTCATGTTTTGGCTAAAATAATGCTATTTGAAATATTTATGAATTTTATATTTCATTTTGTTATTTCTGATATATTTATTTATTTTGCTTTGTTGCTGTCTCCCGCGTTAGCGAGGTAGCGCAGGGAAATAGATGAAAGAATGGCCCAACCCGCCCACATACACATGTATATACACACACTTCCACACACGCAAATATACATACCTATACATCTCCATGTACGCATATATATACACACACAGGCATATACATATGTACACATGTACGTAATTCATACTGTCTGCCTTTTTTTGTTCCCATCGCCACCCCGCCACACATGGAATAACAACCCCCTCCCCCCTCATGTGTGCGAGGTAGCGCTAGGAAAAGACACCAAAGGCCCCATTCATTCACACTCGGTCTCTAGCTGTCATGTAATAATGCACCGAAACCACAGCTCCCTTTCCACATCCAGGCCCCACACACTTTCCATGGTTTACCCCAGACGCTTCACATGCCCTGGTTCAATCCATTGACAGCACGTCGACCCCGGTATACCACATCGTTCCAATTCATTCTATTCCCTGCATGCCTTTCACCCTCCTGCATGTTCAGGCCCTGATCATTCAAAATCTTTTTCACTCCATCTTTCCACTTCCAATTTGGTCTCCCACTTCTCCTCGTTCCCTCCACCTCCAACACACATATCCTCCTGGTCAATCTTTCCTCACTCCTTCTCTCCATGTGACAAACCATTTCAAAACACCCTCTTCTGCTCTCTCAACCACACTCTTTTTATTTCCACACATCTCTCTTACACATTACTTACTTGATCAAACCACCTCACACCACATATTGTCCTCAAACATCTCATTTCCAGCACATCCACCCTCCTGCGCACAACTCTATCCATAGCCCACGCCTCGCAACCATACAACATTGTTATTTCTGATATGCTTATGAATTATTATTATTGTCATTTACAATAAAACTATATTTTGACTTTCAGCTTGCATCAGGAATGCATTGATCATAATAAAGTATGATCTTTTTCTTTAACACAGCTGATGCAAGAATGCAGTGCACAAACAGTATCAAAAGACTTCTGAACAAGCTCCACAACACCATTTGGCATTTACAGCGTGAATTTTGAAATTGAGAATATTTCTGATCGTTAAATGGAAAAGTAAGATTTATTTACAATGCATCAAAATATCTAGATGATTCTACACTGCAGTTTTTCACAACTCAAATGAAGGCCTCAAAATTAACAAGGTAACAGATATGACAATGAGGTAAATGAATTTTCGCTGGCACTTCATTATAAAAGTTCCAAACCCTGTAGATTTTTTTTTTTTATCATCTTTATTTTCTCTCCTAGCTGTTAGAAGTCATAAGCTTTGGCTGGGAAAAATTCTTTTGATGATGAATGGAATTGGTCAGTTTTTAATTTACTGAAAAATTCATATGAGAAAATGAAAGTGCACAAAAGACTATGTGGTGGTGTCTTTGATGCCATGTGTATTAAGCTGACACTGATATATGATTGACACACTGATTCAATTGAGTGGCTAAAAAATCTGGGCCAACATGGCAAATCTGTTGAGCTTGCTGGAAATCCATGGTTTTCATGCTTAAATGTATTGTAAACATTAAGATACTTTTTTATGGTAGTGCTATAAGCACAGGCTCCTTAAAAGAAATGATAACTTGTGTTGAGAAACTAGTGGCCATTGTTTGAGTTATTTTTTTTTAAAGTCAGCAAACAAAACATCAGGCTTGCACCTAGAATAATTGAGAAGCATCTGTATGGATAAGAGTTTTGATATACACATAAGCCTTGCTGTTCAGATACTTAACCATACTGTAGCAGATGGGATATATGCACAACACGCTAGGTGTGCTTGATTCGTATTCTGTTTACACAGTTGCATACTAAGTAGATGGACTGTTTGATTATTGATTTATGTCAAAATTATTGCATGGCATAATTTGTTTTGTTTTTCAAATTACCTTTTGTTACCATGTGGGTCTCATTTGAGTTCCTTTAATTTCAATTTTGGTGCTGTTTGGTATGTTATTAATATCACTTGTATTTTTTTTTTTTATACTTTGTCGCTGTCTCCCGCGTTTGCGAGGTAGCGCAAGGAAACAGATGAAAGAAATGGCCCAACCCCCCCCCCCATACACATGTATATACATACACGCAAATATACATACCTACACAGCTTTCCGTGGTTTACCCCAGACGCTTCACATGCCTTGATTCAATCCACACTGACAGCACGTCAACCCCGGTATACCACATCGATCCAATTCACTCTATTCCTTGCCCTCCTTTCACCCTCCTGCATGTTCAGGCCCCGATCACACAAAATCTTTTTCACTCCATCTTTCCACCTCCAATTTGGTCTCCCTCTTCTCCTCGTTCCCTCCACCTCCGACACATATATCCTCTTGGTCAATCTTTCCTCACTCATTCTCTCCATGTGCCCAAACCACTTCAAAACACCCTCTTCTGCTCTCTCAACCACGCTCTTTTTATTTCCACACATCTCTCTTACCCTTACGTTACTCACTCGATCAAACCACCTCACACCACACATTGTCCTCAAACATCTCATTTCCAGCACATCCATCCTCCTGCGCACAACTCTATCCATAGCCCACACCTCGCAACCATACAACATTGTTGGAACCACTATTCCTTCAAACATACCCATTTTTGCTTTCCGAGATAATGTTCTCAACTTCCACACATTCTTCAAGGCCCCCAGAATTTTCGCCCCCTCCCCCACCCTATGATCCACTTCCGCTTCCATGGTTCCATCCGCTGCCAGATCCACTCCCAGATATCTAAAACACTTCATTTCCTCCAGTTTCTCTCCATTCAAACTCACCTCCCAATTGACTTGACCCTCAACCCTACTGTACCTAATAACCTTGCTCTTATTCACATTTACTCTTAACTTTCTTCTTCCACACACTTTACCAAACTCAGTCACCAGCTTCTGCAGTTTCTCACATGAATCAGCCACCAGCGCTGTATCATCAGCGAACAACAACTGACTCACTTCCCAAGCTCTCTCATCCCCAACAGACTTCATACTTGCCCCTCTTTCCAAAACTCTTGCATTTGCATTTACCTCCCTAACAACCCCATCCATAAACAAATTAAACAACCATGGAGACATCACACACCCCTGCCGCAAACCTACATTCACTGAGAACCAATCACTTTCCTCTCTTCCTACACGTACACATGCCTTACATACTCGATAAAAACTTTTCACTGCTTCTAACAACTTTCCTCCCACACCATATATTCTTAATACCTTCCACAGAGCATCTCTATCAACTCTATCATATGCCTTCTCCAGATCCATAAATGCTACATACAAATCCATTTGCTTTTTTAAGTATTTCTCACATACATTCTTCAAAGCAAACACCTGATCCACACATCCTCTACCACTTCTGAAACCACACTGCTCTTCCCCAATCTGATGCTCTGTACATGCCTTCACCCTCTCAATCAATACCCTCCCATATAATTTACCAGGAATACTCAACAAACTTATACCTCTGTAATTTGAGCACTCACTCTTATCCCCTTTGCCTTTGTACAATGGCACTATGCACGCATTCCGCCAATCCTCAGGCACCACACCATGAGTCATACATACATTAAAAAACCTTACCAACCAGTCAACAATACAGTCACCCCCTTTTTTAATAAATTCCACTGCAATACCATCCAAACCTGCTGCCTTGCCGGCTTTCATCTTCCGCAAAGCTTTCACTACCTCTTCTCTGTTTACCAAATCATTTTCCCTAACCCTCTCACTTTGCACACCACCTCGACCAAAACACCCTATATCTGCCACTCTATCATCAAACACATTCAACAAACCTTCAAAATACTCACTCCATCTCCTTCTCACATCACCACTACTTGTTATCACCTCCCCATTTGCGCCCTTCACTGAAGTTCCCATTTGCTCCCTTGTCTTACGCACTTTATTTACCTCCTTCCAGAACATCTTTTTATTCTCCCTAAAATTTAATGATACTCTCTCACCCCAACTCTCATTTGCCCTTTTTTTCACCTCTTGCACCTTTCTCTTGACCTCCTGTCTCTTTCTTTTATACATCTCCCACTCAATTGCATTTTTTCCCTCCAAAAATCGTCCAAATGCCTCTCTCTTCTCTTTCACTAATACTCTTACTTCTTCATCCCACCACTCACTACCCTTTCTAATCAACCCACCTCCCACTCTTCTCATGCCACAAGCATCTTTTGCGCAATCCATCACTGATTCCCTAAATACATCCCATTCCTCCCCCACTCCCCTTACTTCCATTGTTCTCACCTTTTTCCATTCTGTACTCAGTCTCTCCTGGTACTTCCTCACACAGGTCTCCTTCCCAAGCTCACTTACTCTCACCACCCTCTTCACCCCAACATTCACTCTTCTTTTCTGAAAACCCATACAAATCTTCACCTTAGCCTCCACAAGATAATGATCAGACATCCCTCCAGTTGCACCTCTCAGCACATTAACATCCAAAAGTCTCTCTTTCGCACGTCTGTCAATTAACACGTAATCCAGTAACGCTCTCTGGCCATCTCTCCTACTTACATAAGTATACTTATGTATATCTCGCTTTTTAAACCAGGTATTCCCAATCATCAGTCCTTTTTCAGCACATAAATCTACAAGCTCCTCACCATTTCCATTTACAAAACTGAACACCCCATGTATACCAATTATTCCCTCAACTGCCACATTACTCACCTTTGCATTCAAATCACCCATCACTATAACCCGGTCTCGTGCATCAAAACCACTAACACACTCATTCAGCTGCTCCCAAAACACTTGCCTCTCATGATCTTTCTTCTCATGCCCAGGTGCATATGCACCAATAATCACCCACCTCTCTCCATCAACTTTCAGTTTTACCCATATTAATCGAGAATTTACTTTCTTACATTCTATCACATACTCCCACAACTCCTGTTTCAGGAGTATTGCTACTCCTTCCCTTGCTCTTGTCCTCTCACTAACCCCTGACTTTACTCCCCAGACATTCCCAAACCACTCTTCCCCTTTACCCTTGAGCTTTGTTTCACTCAGAGCCAAAACATCCAGGTTCCTTTCCTCAAACATACTACCTATCTCTCCTTTTTTCACATCTTGGTTACATCCACACACATTTAGGCACCCCACTCTGAGCCTTCGAGGAGGATGAGCACTCCCCGCGTGACTCCTTCTTCTGTTTCCCATCACTTGTATTTAGATATTATTTTATTTATTTTTTTTATCTATTTGTTAGACAATATAAGTGTAATCTTTTGTTTTTCATTCCTGATCACCATTTCATGCATTAGCGAGGGAGTGCAAAAAACAAAGAAAGACAACATCCATTCACATCCATTCTTTAGCTCTTCTGTGTAATGAGCTGAAGCCACTGCTACCTACTTACAACCAGGGCTCACAGAACTCTTCATGGATTACCCAGGACACATCACATGCTCTGGTTCAATCCATCGACAACACATTGACCCCAGTATATGTCATTCCAGTTCTCTCTATCCCATGCACTTACTAGTGCAAGTCTTCATCATTCTAAAGATTTATGTGGAGTATTTAGTATGGATTCTTGGCAGAATTATTGCATGGTAGACTTTGTTTTGTTTTTCAAATTTCCTTTTATTACCATATGGGTCTTATTTGAGTTAGTTTGATAATAGTTTTGGCACTGTTTTTTCTTATTAACATGAGTTGTATTTAGATATTCTATATATTTATCTATCCATTAGATGGTATAAGCTGAATTTTTTTTTCATACTTGATTGCCATTTCTTGCATTAGTGAGGTAACACCAGGAATGGACAAAGAAAGGCCACATCTGCTCACATCCATTCTCCAGCTGTCATGTGTAATGCACTGAAACCACAGCTCCCACCCAAAACCAGGCCCCACAGAAGTTTCCATGGTTTACTCTGAATGCTTGACATGCTCTGGTTCAGTCCATTGACAGCATGTTGACCCCAGTATACGACATTGTTCCAATTCACTCTGTCATATGTGTTTCTTTTACCCTTCATGTTCAGGCTCCGATCGCTCAAAATCTTTTTCACTCCATCCTTCCATCTCCCATTTGGTTTCCCCATTCTCATTGCCTTCTTCACTTCTGACTCATATCCTCTTTGGTAACCTTTCCTTTCTCAGTCTCTCTATATGTCCAAACTTAATCTATGTTTACTTTATTTTGTGCAGCAGTGTGTGCTTTCTTCTGTTAATTATGTATGTTCTTTCATATTTTCTATGATTTCCATTTTTTAGTTTTTTTTTTTTTTTTTTAACTATTCGCCATTTCCCGCGTTAGCGAGGTAGCATTAAGAACAGAGGACTGGGCCTTTGAGGGAATACCCTCACCTGGCCCAATTCTCTGTTCCTTCTTTTGGAAAATTAAAAAAAAACGAGAGGGGAGGATTTCCAGCCCCCCGCTCCCTCCCCTTATAGTCGCCTTCTACGACACGCAGGGAATACGTGGGAAGTATTCTTAATCCCCTATCCCCAGGGATATATATATATATATATATATATATATATATATATATATATATATATATATATATATATATATATACACACATATATATACATATATATATATATATAATATATATATATATATATATCAACTCTATCACACGCCCTCTCCAGATCCACAAACGCTACACACAAATCCACCCGCACCTCCAAGCACCTCTCACATACATTCCTCAAAGCAAACACCCGATCCACACACCCCCCACCACCCCCGAAACCACACCGCTCCCCCCCAATCCGACGCTCCGCACATGCCCCCACCCTCCCAACCAACACCCTCCCATTGCATGTATATACAGTGCTACATGTTGCTAAAGGTAAATGTTTAGAGAATATTGAATGACCCAGCACATTACTACAGTATGGCTGAATATGTTTGCATGAAAACAGAACTCTGCTTGCAAGTCTTGTTTTGAAAATATTATGGTAATTCGTGATAATGATTGTTTGCATCCATCTATAGTTTATTGTGAAATTCTTGAAAGCATATAATTGACTGCATGATACTTCCAATTTTTATTTTAAGCAGATGTTCGACAGCATATGTGTTTGCATGTAGGTAGTAGTTGGCAGGCAGTCAATGACCAGGAAGGTATATTACCAGTACCGCCTGCCTTGGTATTGGAAGGGTTAGTGACAGCTGTGTACTGAGCCAGGATTTCACTGTGGTTGTCAAGTTGCACTCTGACCCAGGTAGCTGTCTTTTGTTTCTACCTTATCCACACTTGGACTGCTGGTATTCTGTCCACAAACTTGAACCACGAAAAAATTGCTATTTAACAAAATGTCAATCTATATTTATGTTTACATTGCCTAAATAAACAGTGACATTTATACCTCACAATTGGATATAGGTGGTAGGTAGCAGTTGGTAGGAAGCCAACAAAGGAGGTATACTGCTGGTTCTGCCAGCTTGGATAACTCGGCTCATTCTACATAACTCAAGATTATCCTGCAGTGAGTGCAATGTGCTGTCTGCTATCCCTGTCTTTTGCAAATTGGTAGTAGCTGTAGATAGAAGTATTAGGTAGAAATATTAGATAGAAGTAGCAGGTAGGAACATTAGACAGGAACAATATGTTGGAACAATTGGCCGGAGCATTAGGTAGACATATTAGATGGAAGGAGACAGTATGAACACTAGGTAGGAGCCTCTGAAAATGCTATGCTGGAGTTGACCTCTGCCAGTGGGCTGCTTAGGATGAGGCACGAAAGGCTAGGCAGCAGCACTTGAGTTCACCAGTTTTAGAGAGACTCTTGCTGTGGCTGCCCTTGAGGGAGTTCCTACAGGCAACAGGCATTAGAGATATTGACAAAATAGGACATAGAGACTTTTATTTAATACTGACATTATGGCAAGTTTGAATATTTAAGAACCTCCTAGAATTATCCCCATTTTCTTTTAGTTCTTATTGCACCTTCACAGATGGGAACTTCAGTGAAGGGCGCAAATGGGGAGGTGATAACAAGTAGTGGTGATGTGAGAAGGAGATGGAGTGAGTATTTTGAAGGTTTGTTGAATGTGTTTGATGATAGAGTGGCAGATATAGGGTGTTTTGGTCGAGGTGGTGTGCAAAGTGAGAGGGTTAAGGAAAATGATTTGGTAAACAGGGAAGAGGTAGTAAAAGCTTTGCGGAAGATGAAAGCCGGCAAGGCAGCAGGTTTGGATGGTATTGCAGTGGAATTTATTAAAAAAGGGGGTGACTGTATTATTGACTGGTTGGTAAGGTTATTTAATGTATGTATGACTCATGGTGAGGTGCCTGAGGATTGGCGGAATGCATGCATAGTGCCATTGTACATAGGCAAAGGGGATAAGAGTGAGTGCTCAAATTACAGAGGTATAAGTTTGTTCCAACAATGTTGTATGGTTGCGAGGCGTGGGCTATGGATAGAGTTGTGCGCAGGAGGATGGATGTGCTGGAAATGAGATGTTTGAGGACAATGTGTGGTGTGAGGTGGTTTGATCGAGTAAGTAACGTAAGGGTAAGAGAGATGTGTGGAAATAAAAAGAGCGTGGTTGAGAGAGCAGAAGAGGGTGTTTTGAAATGGTTTGGGCACATGGAGAGAATGAGTGAGGAAAGATTGACCAAGAGGATATATGTGTCGGAGGTGGAGGGAACGAGGAGAAGAGGGAGACCAAATTGGAGGGGGAAAGATGGAGTGAAAAAGATTTTGTGTGATCGGGGCCTGAACATGCAGGAGGGTGAAAGGAGGGCAAGGAATAGAGTGAATTGGAGCGATGTGGTATACAGGGTTTGACGTGCTGTCAGTGGATTGAATCAAGGCATGTGAAGCGTCTGGGGTAAACCATGGAAAGCTGTGTAGGTATGTATATTTGCGTGTGTGGACGTGTGTATGTACATGTGTATGGGGGGGGGGGGGGTTGGGCCATTTCTTTCGTCTGTTTCCTTGCGCTACCTCGCAAACGCGGGAGACAGCGACAAAGTATAAAAAAAAAAAAAAAAAAAAAAAAAAAAAAAGTTTGTTGAGTATTCCTGGTAAATTATATGGGAGGGTATTGATTGAGAGGGTGAAGGCATGTACAGAGCATCAGATTGGGGAAGAGCAGTGTGGTTTCAGAAGTGGTAGAGGATGTGTGGATCAGGTGTTTGCTTTGAAGAATGTATGTGAGAAATACTTAGAAAAGCAAATGGATTTGTATGTAGCATTTATGGATCTGGAGAAGGCATATGATAGAGTTGATAGAGATGCTCTGTGGAAGGTATTAAGAATATATGGTGTTGGAGGCAAGTTGTTAGAAGCAGTGAAAAGGTTTTATCAAGGATGTAAGGCATGTGTACGTGTAGGAAGAGAGGAAAGTGATTGGTTCTCAGTGAATGTAGGTTTGCGGCAGGGGTGTGTGATGTCTCCATGGTTGTTTAATTTGTTTATGGATGGGGTTGTTAGGGAGGTGAAAGCAAGAGTTTTGGAAAGAGGGGCAAGTATGAAGTCTGTTGGGGATGAGAGAGCTTGGGAAGTGAGTCAGTTGTTGTTCGCTGATGATACAGTGCTGGTGGCTGATTCATGTGAGAAACTGCAGAAGCTGGTGACTGAGTTTGGTAAAGTGTGTGAAAGAAGAAAGAGTAAATGTGAATAAGAGCAAGGTTATTAGGTACAGTAGGGTCAATTGGGAGGTAAGTTTGAATGGAGAAAAACTGGAGGAAGTAAAGTGTTTTAGATATCTGGAAGTGGATCTGGCAGTGGATGGAACCATGGAAGAGGAAGTGGATCATAGGGTGGGGGAGGGGGCTAAAATCCTGGGAGCCTTGAAGAATGTGTGGAAGTCGAGAACATTATCTCGGAAAGCAAAAATGGGTATGTTTGAAGGAATAGTGGTTCCAACAATGTTGTATGGTTGTGAGCTGTGGGCTATGGATAGAGTTGTGCGCAGGAGGATGGATGTGCTGGAAATGAGATGTTTGAGGACAATGTGTGGTGTGAGGTGGTTTGGTCGAGTAAGGAACGTAAGGGTAAGAGAGATGTGTGGAAATAAAAAGAGCGTGGTTGAGAGAGCAGAAGAGGGTGTTTTGAAATGGTTTGGGCACATGGAGAGAATGAGTGAGGAAAGATTGACCAAGAGGATATATGTTTCAGAGGTGGAGGGAATGAGGAGAAGTGGGAGACCAAATTGGAGGTGGAAAGATGGAGTGAAAAAGATTTTGTGTGATTGGGGCCTGAACATGCAGGAGGGTGAAAGGAGGGCAAGGAATAGAGTGAATTGGATCGATGTGGTATACCGGGGTTGACGTGCTGTCAGTGGATTGAATCAGGGCATGTGAAGCGTCTGGGGTAAACCATGGAAAGCTGTGTAGGTATGTATATTTGCGTGTGTGGACGTATGTATATACATGTGTATGAGGGTGGGTTGGGCCATTTCTTTCGTCTGTTTCCTTGCGCTACCTCGCAAACGCGGGAGACAGCGACAAAGCAAAAATATATATATATATATATATATATATATATATATATATATATATATATATATATATATACATCATAGGGTGGGGGAGGGGGTGAAAATCCTGGGAGCCTTGAAGAATGTGTGGAAGTCAAGAACATTATCTCGGAAAGCAAAAATGGGTATGTTTGAAAGAATAGTGGTTCCAACAATTTTGTATGGTTGCGAGGCGTGGGCTATGGATAGAGTTGTGCGCAGGAGGGTGGATGTGCTGGAAATGAGATGTTTGAGGACAATATGTGGTGTGAGGTGGTTTGATCGAGTAAGTAATGTAAGGGTAAGAGAGATGTGTGGAAATAAAAAGAGTGTGGTTGAGAGAGCAGAAGAGGGTGTTTTGAAATGGTTTGGTCACATGGAGAGAATGAGTGAGGAAAGATTGACCAAGAGGATATATGTGTCAGAGGTGGAGGGAATGAGGAGAAGTGGGTGACCAAATTAGAGGTGGAAAGATGGAGTGAAAAAGATTTTGAGTGATCGGGGCCTGAACATGCAGGAGGGTGAAAGGCGTGCAAGGAATAGAGTGAATTGGAACGATGTGGTATACCGGGGTCGACGTGCTGTCAATGGATTGAACCAGGGCATGTGAAATGTCTGGGGTAAACCATGGAAAGTTGTGTGGGGCCTGGATGTGGAAAGGGAGCTGTGGTTTTGGTGCATTATTACATGACAGCTAGAGAATGAGTGTGAACGAATGGGGCCTTTGTTGTCTTTTCCTAGCACTACCTCGCACACATGAGGGGGGGAGGGGGTTGTTATTCCATGTGTGGCGAGGTGGCGATGGGAACAAATAAAGGCAGACAGTATGAATTATGTACATGTGTATATATGTATATGTCTGTGTGTGTATTTATATGTATACATTGAGATGTATAGGTATGGATATTTGTGTGTGTGGACGTGTATGTATATACATGTGCATGTGGGTGGGTTAGGCCACTCTTTCGTCTGTTTCCTTGCGCTACCTCGCTAACGCGGGAGACCGACAAAGCAAAATAATTTTTTTTTTTGTCTCCCTCTTCTCCTCGTTCCCTCCACCTCTGACACATATATCCTCTTGGTCAATCTTTCCTCACTCATTCTCTCCATGTGCCCAAACCATTTCAAAACACCCTCTTCTGCTCTCTCAACCACGCTCTTTTTATTTCCACACATCTCTCTTACCCTTACGTTACTTACTCGATCAAACCACCTCACACCACACATTGTCCTCAAACATCTCATTTCCAGCGCATCCATCCTCCTACGCACAACTCTATCCATAGCCTACGCCTCGCAACCATACAACATTGTTGGAACCACTATTCCTTCAAACATACCCATTTTCGCTTTCCGAGATAATGTTCTCGACTTCCACACATTCTTTAAGGCTCCCAGGATTTTCGCCCCCTCCCCCACCCTATGATCCACTTCCGCTTCCATGGTTCCATCCGCTGCCAGATCCACTCCCAGATATCTAAAACACTTTACTTCCTCCAGTTTTTCTCCATTCAAACTTACCTCCCAATTGACTTGACCCTCAACCCTACTGTACCTAATAACCTTGCTCTTATTCACATTTACTCTTAACTTTCTTCTTTCACATACTTTACCAAACTCAGTCACCAGCTTCTGCAGTTTCTCACATGAATCAGCCACCAGCGCTGTATCATCAGCGAACAACAACTGACTCACTTCCCAAGCTCTCTCATCCCCAACAGACTTCATACTTGCCCCTCTTTCCAAAACTCTTGCATTTACCTCCCTAACAACCCCATCCATAAACAAATTAAACAACCATGGAGACATCACACACCCCTGCCGCAAACCTACATTCACTGAGAACCAATCACTTTCCTCTCTTCTACACGTACACATGCCTTACATCCTCGATAAAAACTTTTCACTGCTTCTAACAACTTGCCTCCCACACCATATATTCTTAATACCTTCCACAGAGCATCTCTATCGACTCTATCATATGCCTTCTCCAGATCCATAAATGCTACATACAAATCCATTTGCTTTTCTAAGTATTTCTCACATACATTCTTCAAAGCAAACACCTGATCCACACATCCTCTACCACTTCTGAAACCACACTGCTCTTCCCCATTCTGATGCTCTGTACATGCCTTCACCCTCTCAATCAATACCCTCCCATATAATTTACCAGGAATACTCAACAAACTTATACCTCTGTAATTTGAGCACTCACTTTTATCCCCTTCGCCTTTGTACAATGGCACTATGCACGCATTGTGCCAATCCCCAGGCACCTCACCATGAGTCATACATACATGAAATAACCTTACCAACCAGTCAGTAATACAGTCACCCCCTTTTTTAATAATTTCCACTGCAATACCATCCATATATATATATATATATATATATATATATATATATATATATATATATATATATATATATATATATATATATTCTTTCTTTTTCTTTCATACTATTTGCCATTTCCGCGTTAGCAAGGTAGCGTTAAGAACAGAGGACTGGGCCTCTGAGGGAATATCCTCACCTGGCCTTGTTCTCTGTTCCTTCTTTTGGAAAATCAAAAAAAAAAAAAAAAAAACGAGAGGGGAGGATTTCCAGCCCCCCGCTCCCTCCCCTTTTAGTTGCCTTCTACGACACGCAGGGAATACGTGGGAAGTATTCTTTCTCCCCTATCCCCAGGGATATATATATATATATATATGTATATATATATATATATATATATATATATATATATATATATATATATATATATATATATATATATTTTATTTTATTTTGCTCTGTCGCTGTCTCCCATGTTAGCGAGGCAGCGCAAGGAAACAGACGAAAGAATGGCCCAACCTGCCCACATACACATGTATATACATACATGTCCACACACGCACAATATACATACCTATACATCTCAATGTACACATATATATACACACACAGACATAAACATATATACACCATGTACATAATTCATACCTTAAAACTGCCTTTATTTGTACCCATCGCCACCTCACCACACAGACATAACAACCCCCTCCCCCTGCCAATGTGTGCCCAAAGGTAGCGCTAGGAACATAACACAAAGGCCCCATTCCGTTCACACTCAGTCCTTAGCTGTCATGTAATAATGCCCAAACCCACAGCTACCCTTTCCACATCCAGGCCCCACCACACTTTGCATGGTATTACCCCAACGCTCACATGCCCTGGTTTTCAATCCATGACAGTCAACGTCGACCCCGGTATTACCACACAATCGTTCCAAATTTCCACTCTATTCCTTGCCATGCCTTTTCCACCTCCTGCATGTCAGCACCCTGAACACTCAAAATCCTTTTTCACTCCATCTTTTCCCACCTCCAATTTTTGGTCTCCCCCACTTCTCCCATCGCCTCGTTCCCTCCACCTCACACATATATCCTCTTGGTCAATCTTTCCCCACTCCTTCTCCCCCATGTGACCTAAACACATTTTTTCAAAACACCCTCTTCTTGGTCCCCTCTCAAACTACACTCTTTTTTATTCCCACATCTCCTCAAGACCCTTACATTACTTACTCGATCAAACCACCTCACACCACAATTGTCCCTCAAACCATCCTCATTTCCACACATCCACCCGCCTGCGCCACCAACCCACTATCCATAGCCCAACACCGCCATCGCAACCATACAACATTTGTTGGTACCCACCCCTTCCCCTTCAAACCTACCCATTTTTTTGCTTACCGAGATAAATGGTTTCTCCGACTTTTCCAAACATTCTTCAAGCTTCCCCAAATTTTTTGCCCCCTCCCCCACCCTATGATTCACTTCCGCTTCCATGGTTCCATCACTGCCGATCCACTCCCAGAATATCTAAAACACCTACTTTCTCACTTTTTCACCTTCAAACTTACCCCCCCAAATACTTGAAACACCTCAACCCTAACTGTACCTAATAACCTTTGCCCTCCTTATTCACATTTACAACTCTTAATCTTTCTTCTTTTGCCACCACACTTTTTCCAAACTCAGTCCCACCAGCTTTTTGCATTTTTCTTAAATGAATTCACCACCATCCTGTAGCATCAGCGAACAACAACAGCTCACTTTCCCAAGCTCTCACATCCCCAACAGACTGCATACTTGGCCCTCTTTCCAAAACTCTTGCATTTCCACCATGGCTCGTACCACACCCCCCGATCCAACCACCCATAACCACCCATAACCCTTCACCTTATTACCCCAACCTCACCCCACCTTACCCCCTACTGACCACCCGCATTTACCGATTACCTATTACCCCAACCTTACCTACCCTATGCTAACCCACCCTACCACCTTCTAACCCTGCACAACCTACCACCCCACTACCAACCTCGTCCCTAAACAACCCCCATCCATAAACATAATTTAAACAACCATGGAGAACTCACACACCCCCCCTGCCCCCAAACCACATTTCGCTGAAGCCAAATCACTTTCCTCTCTTCCCCTTACACACAAACATGCCTTAAACATCCTCCGATAAAAACATTTCAACTGCTTCCTAACAACTTGCCTTCCCCACAACCATATATCTTAATACCTTCCACATAGCATCTCTATTCAACTCTATCATATGCCTTCTCCCAAACCATAAAAATGCTCAATTAACAAATCCATTATGCTTTTCTAAGTAATTTCTCACAAACATTCTTCAAAAACAAACACCTGATTCCTCACATCCTCCTAATACACTTTCTGAAACCACAACTGCTCTTCCCCAATCTGATGCCCCTTTTGTAAAATGCCCTTTACCCCCTTTAAACAATAACCCCCCCCATAAATTTTAACCCGAAAAACTCCCCAAAAAACTTATAAACCCCCTGTAATTTTTCACTCCCTTATCCCCTTTGCCTTTGTAAAAAATGGCAAAATTCACGCATTTCCGCCAAACCTCAGGCACCCCACCATGATCTACATACATTAAAAAACCTTAAAACCCAACCCCTCCCAAAATCAGTCCCCCCCCCTTTTTTTTTAAAAAATTTCCCCTGGGAAAAAACCCCCAAACCTGCGCCCCTTTCCGGCCCTTAAATTTCATCCTTCCTCTTCTCTGGGTTTCCAAAACAAATTTCCCCAAACCCTCTCCTTTTTGGGACACCACCTCGACCAAAACAAAAAACCCCATTCCCCGCCACTCTATCAACAAACACATTGATTTTGTTTTCTTTTTCATGCCCGGGTGCAAAATGCCCCCAATTTAATCCCCCCCAACCTCTCTCCTTTCAACTTTCATTTTTTACCCAAAATTAATCGAGAATTTATTTTTCTTTCTTCTTTCACATACCCCCACAACTCCTGTTTCAGGAGATGCTACCCCTTCCCTTGCCCCTTGTCCTCTCACAAACCCCCGGGACTTTACCCCCCGGGAACTTTCCCCAAAACCACTCTTCCCCTTTCCCCTTGAGTTTTTTGTTTCACTCGACCCCAAAAAATCCAGGTTCCTTTTCCCCTAAAAACTTACTCCTATCTCCCTTTTTTAAATTCTTGGTTACATCCACACAATTTAGGAACCCCACCCCTAAAGCCTTCGGGGAAAGGAGGGCCTCCCCCCCGTAAATCCTTCTTTTTTTTCCCCTTTCACTTGAAATTTTAGATATTATTTTATTTTTTTTTTTTACCCTATTTGTTAGAAATATAAGTGTAATCTTTTTTTTTTTTTTTCCCTGATCACCATTTCAGGGCATTAGCGGGGGGGTGCAAAAAACAAAAAAAGCAACACCCATTCACATCCATTCTTTTGCTTTCTGTGAAATTGAGCTGAACCCCAACTGCTACCTATTAAAAAACCGGGGCTCACAAAACTCTTTTTGGATTCCCCAGGCCCACATCCCCTGTTTGGTTAAACCCTTCGAAAACATTAAACCCCAGTATATGTCATTCCAGTTCTCTTTTCCCCATGCATTTTACTAGTGAAAATTTAATCATTTTTAAAGTTTTATGGGGAGTTTTTAGTATGGTTTTTGGGCAGAATTTTTGCAGGGTTTTGCTTTTTTTTTTTGTTTTTCAAATTTCCTTTTTTTACCATATGGGTCTTATTTGAGTTAGTTTGATAAATATTTTTTTGGCACTTTTTTTTTTATTAACATTTTGGGTTTTTTATTTTGATATTCCCATTAAATTTTTTATCCATTAGATTTGGTTTTTTAAGCTGAATTTTTTTTTCCCTACTTGATTGCCATTTCCCCTTTTTCTATTTTAGTGGGGGTAAAACCCGGGATGGACAAAAAAAGGCCAAACCCACATTTTGCCCCCTCCCAATCCCTTCTCCGCTTTTCATGTGTAATGCACTGAAACCCAGCTCCCAAACCCCCAAAACCCGGCCCCCCCAGAAGTTTCCCAAAGGTTTACTCTGAATGTTGGGCATGGTTTGGTTCGTCCAATTGGGCGCATGTTGACCCCCGTATACGACATTGTTCCAAATTTACTCTGTCCCTTTTTGGGGTTTTTTTTTTCCCTTTTTGTTTTAGGCTCCCCCCATCGTCAAATTCTTTTTCCCCTCCATCCCTTATTTTCCCATTTGGTTCCCCATTTTCATTGCCTTCTTCACTTCTGAATCATATCCCCTTTTGGGAAACCCTTTTCCCCTTTTTTTAGGGCTTCTAAAATGTCCCCAAAAATTAAACTATGTTTACTTTATTTTTTTGCAGCCGGGGGGTGCTTTCTTCTGTTAATTTTGTATTTTTTCTTCTAAATTTTTTTAAAGATTTCCATTTTTTTTGTTTTTTTTTTTTTTTTTAAAATTATTTTGCCTTTTTCCCCCTTTTTTTGCGAAAGGTTGCCCTTAAAACAGAGGCCCGGGCCCTTTGAGGGAAAAACCCTCACCCCGGCCCCAAATTTTCTGTTCCTTCTTTTGGAAAATTAAAAAAAAAAGTTGAGGGGGGTATTTCCCGCCCCCCGCTCCCTTTCCCCCCCTTTTAGTCGCCTTCTACGGCCCGCAGGGAAAAGTGGGAAGTATTTTTAATCCCCTTTCCCCCCAAAGGGAAAATATTATATATATATATTATTATATAAAATTATATATATATATATATATTTTATATTACAAATTTTTAAAAAAATTTTTTATTATATATATATAATTTTTAATATATTTATATTTATATTTTTATATCAACTCTATCACACCCCTCTCCAGATCCAAAAACGCTACACACAAATCCCCCCGCACCTCCAAGCACCTCTCACAAAAACATTCCCCCAAACCCAAAACCCGATCCACACACCCCCCACCACCCCAAAACCACACCGCTCCCCCCCAACCGACGTTTCCGCACTTTGCCCCCACCCCCCCAAACCCCAAACCACCCCCCCTTTTGTTTGTATTAAGTGTCCATTTTTTGCAAAAAGGTAATTGTTTAGAAAATTATTGAATAAAAACACCAGCCCCCATTACTACAGTATGGGGGAATATTTTTTGCATAAAAACAGAACTTGTTGCAAGTCTTTTTTAAAATTATTATGGAAAATTTCGTGAAAAGGGATTGTTTGCTCCATCTTTAGTTTATTGTGAAATTTTTGAAAGCTAAAATTTGATGCTTGTTTTTTCCCAAATTTTTTTTTTTAAGCGATGTTCGAAAGATTTGTGTTTGCATTTTAGGTGGGGGTTTGGGGCAGGCAGTAAATTTGACCGGGAAAAGGTTTATTACCTTTTTCCCGCCTTGCCTTGGTTTTGGAAAGGGTTAGGGGACAGTTTGTGTACTTGGAGCGGGGTTTTCACTGGGGGGTTGTAAAGGGTTGCACCCCTGACCCAGGTAGCTGTCTTTTTTTTTCTCCCTTATCCACACGGGGACGGGTGGTACTTCTGTCCACAAACTTGAACCAAAAAAAAATTGCAAAATTTAAACCCAAAATGTCAACCCTTTTTTTGTTTACATTGCCTAAATAAACAGGACATTTTTTAACCTCACAATTGGATTTAGGTGGTGGGTTTAGCAGTTGGTAGGAAAGCCAAAAAAGGGGGGATATTGCGGTTCTGCCAGTTGGATAACCCCGGTCATTCTTCAAAAACTCAAGTTTTCCCTGCAGTGAGTGCAATGTGCTGTCTGCTATCCCTGTTTTTGAAAAATTGGGTTTATTTGCTGTAGATAGAAGTATTGGTTTAGAAAAAAAATTAGTTTGAAGTAGCGGTGGGAAACATTAAAACGGGAAAACAATATGTTGGAACAATTGGCCGGGGGGCTTTTTAGTAGACATTTTAGATGGAAGAGACGTTGAAAACTGGGTTAGGGCCCCCCTAAAAATTTTGCAAATGCTGGGGTTGCCCTCTCCCGTGGGTTTGCTTAGGATGAGGCAAAAAAAAGGGGCTAGGCAGCGACTTGAGTTCACCTTTTTTTAGGGGGGGGACTTTGCTTTTGGCTCCCCTTGGGGGGATTTCCTTTAAGGCAAAAAGGCCTTAGGTTATTGACCAAAATAGGACAAGAGATTTTTTTAAATTTAATACTGACTTTGGGGCAAGTTTGAATATTTTAAGAACCCCCTTTGAATTATCCCCATTTTTTTTTTATTTTCTTATTGCCCTTACAGTTTGGGAATTTTCAGTGAAGGGGCAAATGGGGGGGGGGGATAAAATTTTGGGTGATGTGGGAAGGAGAGGGGAGTGGGTTTTTTAAGGGGGTTTTGTTTAATGTGTTTGTTATAGATTTGGCGATATGGGGTTTTTTGGGTCGAGGGTGGTTTTCCCAAAGTGAGGGGGTTTAAAGGGGAAAATAAATTTGTAAACGGGGAAAAGGGGAGTAAAAGCTTTGCGGAAGATGAAAGCGGCAAGGCAGCAGGTTTGGATGGTATTGCAGTGGAAATTTATTAAAAAAGGGGGGGGGACTGTATTTTGCCCGGTTGGTAAGGTTATTTAATGTATGTATTTGGGGCCCCAAAGGTGGGTTTATTTTAGGGATTGGCGGAATGCATGCATGGCCCTTGTACCCTAGGGCAAAAAGGGGGTAAGAGTGAGTCTCAAATTACAGAGGGGATAAGTTTTTTTCCCAAAAATTTGTAATTGGTTGCGAGGCGTGGGTAAGGTTTGAGTTTTTGGGCGGGGGGGATGGATGTGCTGGAAAAGGATTTTGGGACAATGTGTGGTGTGAGGTGGGTTTTATGAGGGAAGAAGTAAGGGTAAGGAGATGTGTGGAAATAAAAAGGCGTGGGTTTAAGAGGCAAAAAGAGGGGGTGTTTTGAAAAAGGTTTGGGACATGGAAGGGAAATTTTTAAGGGGAGGGAAAAATTGACCCCAAAAGGATATATGGGGTCGGAGGTGGGGGGGAAGAGGGAAGAGGGAGACCAAATTGGGGGGGGAAAAAGTTTTGGAGTGAAAAAAAATTTTGTTTTGGGTCGGGGCCTGAAAATGGGAGGGGGGGTGAAAGGAGGGTGGAAAAAAGAGTGAATTGGAGCGAGTGGGGATTTCAGGGGGTTTACGGTTTCTGTCAGTGGAATTGAAACAAGGCCTTGGGGAAGCGTTTTGGGGTAAAAACCCTGGAAAGCGTGTTTGGGGATGTATTTTTTCGTTGGTGGGGCGTGTGTATTTTTACATGTGGGATGGGGGGGGGGGGTTGGGGCCCTTTCTTTCGGGTTTTTTCCTTGCGTTCCCCGCAAAGCGGGAGGAAAAAAAAAAACCCACAAAGTATAAAAAAAAAAAAAAAAAAAAAAAAAAAAAGGGTTTTTTGGTTTTCCTGGTAAAATTATATGGGAGGGTATTTATTGAAAAGGGGGAGGCATGTACCCGAGCACAGTTTTGGGGGAAAAGCAGTGTGGGTTTTAGAAGTGGTAGAGGATGTGTTTGGGTCAGGTGTTTGCTTTGAGAAGGGATGTGAGAAATACTTAGGGAAAAAAAAAATGGATTTGTATTGGTTTGGGATTTATGGTTTGGGAGAAGGCATTGATAGAGTTGTTTGGAGATGTCTGTGGAAGGTATTAAGAATATTGGTTTTTTGGAGGCAAGTTTTTTAGAAGCAGTAAAAAGGGGTTTTAAATCAAGGATGTAAGGAATGTGTGGTGTGGGAAAAGAGAGGAAAGTAAATTGGTTCTCTTTTGTTGGGTTTAGGTTTGCGGAGGGGTTTTTTGTGATGTCTCCATGGTTTTTTAAAATTTGTTTTGGGGGGGGGTTGTTAGGGAGGTAAAAAGCAAGATTTTTGGGAAAAGAGGGGCAAGTTTAAAAGTCTGTTGGGGTTGAGAAGGTTGGGAAGTAAAGTCAGTTGTTGTTCGCTGATGTTTTACGTGCTGGTGGCTGTTTTAAATTGGGGGAAAAAACTGCAGAAGCTGGTGACTGATTTTGGTTTAAAGTGTGTGAAAAGAAAAGAGTAAATGGGGAATAAGACCCAAGGTTATTAGGTACAGTAGGGTCAATTGGGAGGTAAGTTTGAAGGAGAAAAAAATGGAGGAAGAAAAGTTTTTTGGTATCTGGAAGTGGTTTTCGGGGCCAGTGGATGGAAAACCTGGAAGGGGAAGTGGATCTTAGGGTGGGGGAGGGGGCAAAAACCCTGGGAGCCTTGAAGAATGTGTGGAAGTCGAGAAATTATCTCGGAAAGCAAAAAGGGTATTTTTGGGGAATAGGGGTTTCCCAAAAATTTTGTTTGGTTTTTGAGCTGTGGGCTATGGATAGAGTTTGCGCAGGGGAGGGGGTTTTTGCGGGAAATGAGATTTTTGAGGAAAATTGTGGGGTTTTGAGGGGGGTTTGGGGCGAGAAAGGAAGAAGGGTAAGAGAGTTGTGTGGAAATAAAAAGAGCGGGTTGAGAGGCAGAAGAGGGTGTTTTGAAAGGGTTTGGGCCATGGAGAGAATGAGTGAGGAAAGATTGACCAAGGGGTTTTGTTTCAGAGGTGGGGGGAATGAGGAGAAGTGGGAAAACCAAATTGGGGGGGTGGAAAGATGGAGGGGAAAAAAGTTTTTGTGTGTTTGGGGGCCTGCATGCAGGAGGGTGAAAGGAGGGAAAGGGAAAATAGAGTAAATTGGATCGATTGGGGGTTTTTTACGGGGTTGGACTTTCCCTTGTTCAGTGGTTTGGGAATCAGGGCTTTGTGAAGGGGTTGGGGGTAAACCTTTGGAAAAGCTGTGTAGGTTTGTAAAATTTGGTGTGTGGACTTTAGTTTTTTACATGTGTATGAGGGGGGGTTGGGGGCCATTTCTTTGTTGTTTTTTTGGCTACCTCGCAACGGGGGGAGACAGCGAAAACCCAAAAAAATATTTTTATATAATATATTTTAAATATATATAAAAATTTATATCTATTTTTAAAATATACTTCTTAGGGTGGGGGGGGGGGTGAAAATCCTGGGGCCTTGAAGAATGTGTGGAAGTCAAGAACATTTTCCGGGGAAAGCAAAAATGGGTATGTTTGAAAGAATAGTGGTTCCAACAATTTTGTTTGGTTGCGGGGCCCGTGGGTTTTGGATAGAGTTGTGGAAAGGGGGTGGATGTGCTGGAAATGAGATTTTTGAGGACTTTATGGGGTGTGGGGGGGTTTGATCGAGAAAGTAATGTAAGGGGTTAAGGAGATGTGGGGAAAATTAAAAAGGGGTTTTTGGTTTTTGAGGAGGCAGAAGAGGGTTTTTTTTTTTTAAAGGGTTTGGTCACATGGAGGGAATGATTTAGGAAAGATTGCCCAAGAGGATATATGTGTAAGGGGTTTGGGGGGAATGGGGAAGTGGGGGGCCCAAATTTTAGAGGTGGAAAGAGGGAAGTGAAAAAATTTTAAAAGTGATGGGGGCCCCTTTTAAATGCAGGGGGTAAAAGGCGTGCAAGGAATAGAGTAAATTGGCGATGGGGTTTTATCCCCGGGGTCGAGTGCTGTCAATGGATTTTGAACCAGGGCATGTGAAATGTCTGGGGAAAACCTTGGAAAAGTTGTGGGGGGCCTGGTTTGGGGAAAAAGGGAGCTTTTTTTTTTGGGTTGCATTATTAATGACGGGCTAGAGAATGATTTGTAAACGTATGGGGCCTTTGTTGTCTTTTTAGAAACTACCCCCGAAACCCATGGGGGGGGGGGGGGTTGTTTTTCCCTTGTGGGGCGAGGTGGGGGGGGATGGGAACAAAAAAAGGCAGCCCAGTATGAATTATGTACATGTGTATATATTTTTTTGTCTGTGTGGGGATTTTTAGGGTATACCTTTTGGGGAAAATGTAAAAGGTTTTTGGATATTTTGTGTGTGGGGTGTATGTATTTTTCCCTGTGCTTGTGGGGGGGGTTAGGCCTCTCTTTCTTTTCTTTTTCCCTTGCCCCTCCCTCGCTAACGCGGGAGACCGAAAAACCCAAAATTTAATTTTTTTTTTTGCCCTCCCTCTTTCCTCGTTCCCTCCCCTCTGCAATTATCCTTTGGCCCAAATCTTTCCTCACTTTTTTTCTCTCATTTTGCCCCAAACCCTTTTAAACCCCCCTTTTCTGCTCTCTAAACCACGCTCTTTTTTTTTTCCCCCTTCCTTTTCCCTTTTTACTTTTACTTTCTCGTTAAAAACCCCCTCACCCACACATTGTCCTAAACTTCTCTTTTTCCAGCGCATCCTTCCCCCCCTTACGCAAAACTCTATCCCATGTTTCGCCTCAAAACCATAAAACATTTTTGGGAAAACCCATTCCTTCAAACTTTCCCTTTTTTTGCTTTCCGGGGATAATGTTCCGACTTCCACACATTTTTTAAAGGGCCCCCGGGATTTTCCCCCCCTCCCCACCTATGATCCACTTCCGTTTCCCAAAGGGTTTCCCTTTCCGCTGCAATTCCCTCCCAGATATCTAAAACACTTTATTTCCCTCCGGTTTTTCTCCATTAAAAACAAAAACCCCCCAATTGACTTGCCCAAACCCTACTGTCCCAAATTTAACCTTTGCTTTATTCACATTTACTTTTAAATTTTTTCTTCTTTCACATATTTTCCCAAAACCCCGGGTCCCCAGCTTCTGCAGTTTCTCCCCTTGAATCAGCCCCCAGCGCTGTATCAAATGCGAACAAAAAAGGGGATCATTCCCAAGCTCCCTCACCCCAAACAGACTTCTTTCTTGCCCCTTTTTCCCAAAACCTTGTTTTCCCCTCCCTAACAACCCCTTCCCATAAAAAATTTAAAAAAACCCATGGAAAACATCAAAACACCCCTGCCGCAAACTACTTTCCTGAGAAACCAATCATTTTCCCCTCTTTCTACCCCGTACCCCTTTGCCTTCCCATCCTCGTTAAAAACTTTTCATGCTTCTAACAATTTGCCCCCCCACCCCCAATTTTATTTTTAATTTTTTTTCCAAGGCTTCCCCTATCGACTTATATTTGCCCTTCTCCCAGATCCAAAAAATGCTAATAAAAATCCATTTGTTTTTCTAAGTATTTCTAACTTTCATTCTTCAAAGAAACCCACCTAAATCCAACATCCTTACCACTTTGAAACCACACTGCCTTCCCCTTCTGTGTTTTGTACTTTGCCTTCACCCCCCTAAATTCAAAACCCTCCCTTTTAAAATTTTTACCGGGAAATTACTCAACAAATTATACCTCTGAATTTGGGCACTCATTTTTTTCCCCCTTTTGCCTTTGTACAATGGCACTTGACGCATTGTGCCCTCCCCAGGCACCTCCCATGAGTCTTTCATAAAAGAAAAAACCCTTACCAACCAGTCTTTTTACAGTCACCCCCTTTTTTTAAAAATTTTCCACTCCCAATTTCCAAACCCTTTATATTTTTTTTAATATATATATATATATATATATTATAAATAAAATTTTATAAAATTATATATTTATAATATATTCTTTTTTTTTTTCTTTTACTTTTGCCATTTCCGCTTTTGAAAAGGTGGGTTTAAAAAAAACGAGGACTGGGCCTCTGAGGGAAAATATCCTCCCGGGCCTTTGTTCTCTTTTCCTTCTTTTGGAAAAAAAAAAAAAAAAAAAACAAAGGAGGGGTGGATTCCAGCCCCCCGCCCCCTCCCCTTTTATTTCCCTTTCCCTAGACACGCGGGGGAAATTTACGGGGGAATTTTTTCTTTCTCCCCTATCCCCGGGGATATATATTTATTTTTTATATTTTTATATATTTTTAAATATATATATATATTTATATATTTTATATAAAATTTTTATATATTTATATTATTTTATTTTTTTTGCTCTGTCGTTTGTCTCCCTTTTTTAGCGAGGCGCGCAAGGAAACTAGACGAAAAAAATGGCCCCCCTTTCCCCAAACATACACGGGAATATACAAAACATGTCCCCACACCCCAAAATTTCATACCTATAATCTCAAGGGAACCATTTATTTAAACCCCCACAGACTTTATACATTTTTAAAACCTTTGTACTTAATTCTTTTCTATCTCCCTTTTTTATTTTTTCCCCATGCCCTTTTCACCACAAGGGAATAACAACCCCCCCCCCTCTTTGTGTGCAAGGGTTTAGCGCTGGGAAAAAAAACCCCAAAAGGGCCCCCATTCGTTCACACCAGTCTTAGTTTGTAGGGTAATAATGCCCCAAAAAACCACAGCTCCCTTTCCCATCCAGGCCCCACCCCCCACTTTGCATGGTTTCCCCCAAAACGTTTTCACTTTCCCCTGGTTCAACCCTTTGACAGAAACGCCCCCCCCGGGTTTAAAACCACATCGTTCCAATTTCACTTTTATTCCTTGCTTGCCTTTCCCCCCCCTGCATGTTCGGGGCCCCTGATCACCCCAAAATCTTTTTCACCCCATCTTTCCCCCTCCAATTTGGTCTCCCACTTCTCCTCGTTCCCCCCCACCTCTCCCAAATATATCCTCTTGGTCAATCTTTCCCCCAAACCATTTTTCCCCTTTGTGCCAAAACCCTTTTCCAAAACCCCCTTTTTGGGGTTTCTCTAAAACTACACTTTTTTTTATTTCCACATTTCTCTCTCCCCCTTTACATTCCCTTACTCATAAAACCCACCCCACCAAAAATATTGTCCTCAAACATTTAAATTTCCAACACATCCACCCCCCTGCGCAAATCTATCCATACCCCAGGGCCTTTCGCAACCTTTAAAAACATTTTTAAAAACCCACCCTTCTTCAAACATACCCTTTTTTGCTTTCCGGTAATTTTTCTGGGACTTCCAAACATTCTTCAAGGTTTCCCAAAAATTTTTGCCCCTCCCCCCCCCTTTGATTCACTTCCGTTTCCATGGTTCCATCCCCTGCCGGGAACCACTCCCGAAATCTAAAACATTTCCCCTTTTCCCCAGCTTTTTCTCCTTTTCAAATTACCTCCCAAATGAATTTGCCCTTTCAACCCTACTGTACCTAATAACCTTGCTTTATTCACATTTATCTTAACTTTCTTCTTTCCCCACACTTTACCAAACTCAGTCACAGCTTCGGCATTTTTTTTAAAGAATCAAAAACCGGGGCTGTATCATCAGCGAAACAACAACTGACTCACTTCCCAAGTTTCCTCTCATCCCCACGGGGACTGTTTACTTGCCCCCCTTTTTCCCAAAAACTCTTGCTTTTTACCTCCCTAAAAAACCCCACCCCATAAACAAATTAAAAAACCTTGGAGACATCACACACCCCTGCCGAAAACCCCCTTCGCTGAGACCCAATCACTTTCCCTCTTCCTCACGTACACATCCCTTTTAATCCTCGATAAAAACTTTTAAACGCTTTAAAAAACTTGCCCCCCACAAACTTTTTTTCTTAAAAACCTTCCAGGGCCTTTTTTTTTTCCTTATAAAACCTATCATATCCCTTTCCAGACCCATAAATGCTACATACAAACCCCAATTTGCTTTTCTAAGTATTTCTCAAACATTTTTAAAAAAGAAAAACCCGGGTTCCGCACCCCCTCTCCCACTTCTGAAACCCCCCCTGCTTTTCCCCCAAATCTGATGCTTTTGTACATGCCTTCACCCTTCAATCATTCCCCTCCATAAAATTTTAAACCGGGAAAAATACTCAAAAAAAACTTAACCTCTGTAATATGGCACTCTTTCTTTTCCCCTTTGCCTTTGTACAATGGCCCCTATGAAACCTTTCCCGGGCCAAATCCTCGGGCCCACTAAACATGAGTCTTACAACATTAAAAAACTTCCCAAAACCATTTTCAATAATACAGTCCCCCCCTTTTTTTAAATTTAAATTCCCTGCAATCCCAAACCCCAAACCCTTTCCCGCCTTGCCGGCTTTTCATTTTCCTTTTTTCTCTGTTTCCCAAAAATCTTTTTCCCCTAACCCTTCCCTTTTTGCAAAACCCACCTCGCCCAAAACACCCTATGTCTGCCCCTCTTCTTCAAACACATTCAGTCTTTTTCCCTCCATATTTTTTTCCCGGGAAATTTTAATCAAAAAAATTATACCTCTGTAATTTGAGCACTAAATTTTTTCCCCCTTTGCCTTTGTACAGGGCACTTTGCTTTTACATTCCCCAATCCCTCGGGCACGTGACCATGAGTCTTTACATACTTTTAAAATAACCTTCCCAAAGTCAACAATACGGTCACCCCCTTTTTTTTGGGGAAAAAAAATTCCATTTGAAATTCCCTCCAAACCTGTCCCTTTGGGCTGGTTTTTCCCTTTTTCCCGAAAACGTTTTATTTAACCTTTTTTTCTCTTTCCCAAATTATTCCCCCTAGCCTTCACTTTGCACCCCCCCCTTGCCCCAAAACACCCTTTATCTCCCAAATTTATTATAAAAACATTTAAAACCAAACCCCCAAAAACCCTTAAAAATATTTCACCCCTTTCCCCTTTCCCAAAACATCACCATTCTTTTTTATCACCCCCCCATTAGCCCCCCTTCATTTAATTTTCCCATTTTTTCCTTGTTTACAAAAATTTTTTTACCCCCTTCCCAAAAAAATCTTTTTTTTTCTCCCTAAAATTTAAGGATCTTCTCCCCCCCAATTTATTTCCCCTTTTTTTTCCCCTCTTCCATTTTTTCCCTTGACCCCCTCCCCTCTTTCTTTTATACATTTCCCCACTCTTTTGGGCATTTTTTTCCTGAAAAAAATTTTTCCCAAATGCCTCTCTCTTTTTTTCATTAAGTGAAATGAAGTTTCAAGGGAAAAGGGGGAAAGGGGGGTTTTGGGAATGTTTTTGGGGAAAGAAAAGTCGGGGAAAGCGGAGCATCGGGGGAAGTAGAGTTTGAGGAGAAAGGGGAACCAAAGAGGTTGGTTTGTCTACAGGCGGAGAGGGGAAAAAAAAGGGTGAAGGGAAAAATTTTCCCAAAAAGAAGTTAGATGCTCTTAGCTTTTTTTTCCCAAATTTAGTCAAATAGTGGATGTTTGAAAAAATCCCCTTTTCCTTTTGAGTGAAGGAACATTTTGACCTTTTCGGAAAAATTTTCTTGCCCCCCAAAGGGTTTCCAAAATGTTGTTTGCCATTTTTTTCCACTCCCCATTTTTGAATTTACATGTCCCAATAATCTCGGGAAGGCGGGAGTTTTGTTTTTTCAATTGAGTAACCAGGTAATACTTGAACACAAGTCTGGCTGTTTTTTTTTTTTTTTTTTTTTTAAAAAAAAAAAAAAAAAAAAAAAAAAAAAAAAAAAAAAAAAAAAAAAAAAAAAAAAAAAAAAAAAAAAAAAAAAAAAAAAAAAAAAAAAAAAAAAAAAAAAAAAAAAAAAAAAAAAAAAAAAAAAAAAAAAAAAAAAAAAAAACCAAAAATTTAATTCAAAAATGTGTACGTATTTTTTTTTTTTCAAAGAAGCTAAATTTTTTACTAAAAAAATATTTGTTTTAGTGTAAAAAGTATAAGGGTTTACATCTCCCAATTTAATTGAATTTTTTTTCCCCGCAAAAATCGTCCAAATGCCCCTTTTCTTTTTTTCCCCTAATACTCTTACTTTTTCATCCCACCACTCACTACCTTTCTAATCAAAACCCCCTCCCCCCCTTTCAAAGCCACAAACATCTTTTGCGCAATCCCTCACTGATTCCCTAAATACAACCCCTTTCCCCCCCCACTCCCCCCTTTCTTCCATTGTTTCTCACCTTTTTCCCTTTGTACCCCAGGGCTCTCCTGGGACTTCCTCACACAGGTTTTCCCCTTCCCCAAGCTCCCCTTAATCTCACCACCCCTTCACCCCAACATTCACTTCTTTTTTGAAAAACCCCTACAAATCTTTTACCTTAGCCTCCACAAAAAAATGATCGAAAATCCCTCCAGTTGCCAAACCCCCCAGCACATTAACATCCAAAAATCTCCTTTTTGCAAGCCCGCAAATTTTTACGTAACCGTAACGCTCTTTGGGGCCCTCTCTCCTACTTTTCATAAGGGTTTTTTTGTATATCACGCTTTTTAAACCAAAGGGATTCCCCAAACATCAGTCCCTTTTTGACATTAAATCTACAAGCTCCTTTCCCAAACCCCCTTTAAAAAAACTGAACCCCCCATGTTTTAAACCCAAATTTTTCCCCCAACTGGGACATTTCTCAACCCTTTTCATTCAAATCACCCCTTTACTATTTAAACCCGGTCTCGTGCATCAAAACCCTAACACCCCTCTTTTGCTGCTCCCAAAACACTTGCCTCTCATGATCTTTCTTCTCATGCCCAGGTGCATATGCACCAATAATCACCCACCTCTCTCCATCAACTTTCAGTTTTACCCATATTAATCGAGAATTTACTTTCTTACATTCTTGCTACTCCTTCCCTTGCTCTTGTCCTCTCACTAACCCCTGACTTTACTCCCCAGACATTCCCAAACCACTCTTCCCCTTTACCCTTGAGCTTTGTTTCACTCAGAGCCAAAACATCCAGGTTCCTTTCCTCAAACATACTACCTATCTCTCCTTTTTTCACATCTTGGTTACATCCACACACATTTAGGCACCCCACTCTGAGCCTTCGAGGAGGATGAGCACCCCCCGCGTGACTCCTTCTTCTGTTTCCCATCACTTGTATTTAGATATTATTTTATTTATTTTTTTTATCTATTTGTTAGACAATATAAGTGTAATCTTTTGTTTTTCATTCCTGATCACCATTTCATGCATTAGCGAGGGAGTGCAAAAAACAAAGAAAGACAACATCCATTCACATCCATTCTTTAGCTCTTCTGTGTAATGAGCTGAAGCCACTGCTACCTACCTTACAACCAGGGCTCACAGAACTCTTCATGGATTACCCAGGACACATCACATGCTCTGGTTCAATCCATCGACAACACATTGACCCCAGTATATGTCATTCCAGTTCTCTCTATCCCATGCACTTACTAGTGCAAGTCTTCATCATTCTAAAGATTTATGTGGAGTATTTAGTATGGATTCTTGGCAGAATTATTGCATGGTAGACTTTGTTTTGTTTTTCAAATTTCCTTTTATTACCATATGGGTCTTATTTGAGTTAGTTTGATAATAGTTTTGGCACTGTTTTTTCTTATTAACATGAGTTGTATTTAGATATTCTATATATTTATCTATCCATTAGATGGTATAAGCTGAATTTTTTTTTCATACTTGATTGCCATTTCTTGCATTAGTGAGGTAACACCAGGAATGGACAAAGAAAGGCCACATCTGCTCACATCCATTCTCCAGCTGTCATGTGTAATGCACTGAAACCACAGCTCCCACCCAAAACCAGGCCCCACAGAAGTTTCCATGGTTTACTCTGAATGCTTGACATGCTCTGGTTCAGTCCATTGACAGCATGTTGACCCCAGTATACGACATTGTTCCAATTCACTCTGTCATATGTGTTTCTTTTACCCTTCATGTTCAGGCTCCGATCGCTCAAAATCTTTTTCACTCCATCCTTCCATCTCCCATTTGGTTTCCCCATTCTCATTGCCTTCTTCACTTCTGACTCATATCCTCTTTGGTAACCTTTCCTTTCTCAGTCTCTCTATATGTCCAAACTTAATCTATGTTTACTTTATTTTGTGCAGCAGTGTGTGCTTTCTTCTGTTAATTATGTATGTTCTTTCATATTTTCTATGATTTCCATTTTTTAGTTTTTTTTTTTTTTTTTTTAACTATTCGCCATTTCCCGCGTTAGCGAGGTAGCATTAAGAACAGAGGACTGGGCCTTTGAGGGAATACCCTCACCTGGCCCAATTCTCTGTTCCTTCTTTTGGAAAATTAAAAAAAAAACGAGAGGGGAGGATTTCCAGCCCCCCGCTCCCTCCCCTTATAGTCGCCTTCTACGACACGCAGGGAATACGTGGGAAGTATTCTTAATCCCCTATCCCCAGGGATATATATATATATATATATATATATATATATATATATATATATATATATATATATATATATATATACACACATATATATACATATATATATATATATATATATAATATATATATATATATATATATATCAACTCTATCACACGCCCTCTCCAGATCCACAAACGCTACACACAAATCCACCCGCACCTCCAAGCACCTCTCACATACATTCCTCAAAGCAAACACCCGATCCACACACCCCCCACCACCCCTGAAACCACACCGCTCCCCCCCAATCCGACGCTCCGCACATGCCCCCACCCTCCCAACCAACACCCTCCCATTGCATGTATATACAGTGCTACATGTTGCTAAAGGTAAATGTTTAGAGAATATTGAATGACCCAGCACATTACTACAGTATGGCTGAATATGTTTGCATGAAAACAGAACTCTGCTTGCAAGTCTTGTTTTGAAAATATTATGGTAATTCGTGATAATGATTGTTTGCATCCATCTATAGTTTATTGTGAAATTCTTGAAAGCATATAATTGACTGCATGATACTTCCAATTTTTATTTTAAGCAGATGTTCGACAGCATATGTGTTTGCATGTAGGTAGTAGTTGGCAGGCAGTCAATGACCAGGAAGGTATATTACCAGTACCGCCTGCCTTGGTATTGGAAGGGTTAGTGACAGCTGTGTACTGAGCCAGGATTTCACTGTGGTTGTCAAGTTGCACTCTGACCCAGGTAGCTGTCTTTTGTTTCTACCTTATCCACACTTGGACTGCTGGTATTCTGTCCACAAACTTGAACCATGAAAAAATTGCTATTTAACAAAATGTCAATCTATATTTATGTTTACATTGCCTAAATAAACAGTGACATTTATACCTCACAATTGGATATAGGTGGTAGGTAGCAGTTGGTAGGAAGCCAACAAAGGAGGTATACTGCTGGTTCTGCCAGCTTGGATAACTCGGCTCATTCTACATAACTCAAGATTATCCTGCAGTGAGTGCAATGTGCTGTCTGCTATCCCTGTCTTTTGCAGATTGGTAGTAGCTGTAGATAGAAGTATTAGGTAGAAATATTAGATAGAAGTAGCAGGTAGGAACATTAGACAGGAACAATATTGAACAATTGGCCGGAGCATTAGGTAGACATATTAGATGGAAGGAGACAGTATGAACACTAGGTAGGAGCCTCTGAAAATGCTATGCTGGAGTTGACCTCTGCCAGTGGGCTGCTTAGGATGAGGCACGAAAGGCTAGGCAGCAGCACTTGAGTTCACCAGTTTTAGAGAGACTCTTGCTGTGGCTGCCCTTGAGGGAGTTCCTACAGGCAACAGGCATTAGAGATATTGACAAAATAGGACATAGAGACTTTTATTTAATACTGACATTATGGCAAGTTTGAATATTTAAGAACCTCCTAGAATTATCCCCATTTTCTTTTAGTTCTTATTGCACCTTCACAGATGGGAACTTCAGTGAAGGGTGCAAATGGGGAGGTGATAACAAGTAGTGGTGATGTGAGAAGGAGATGGAGTGAGTATTTTGAAGGTTTGTTGAATGTGTTTGATGATAGAGTGGCAGATATAGGGTGTTTTGGTCGAGGTGGTGTGCAAAGTGAGAGGGTTAAGGAATATGATTTGGTAAACAGGGAAGAGGTAGTAAAAGCTTTGCGGAAGATGAAAGCCGGCAAGGCAGCAGGTTTGGATGGTATTGCAGTGGAATTTATTAAAAAAGGGGGTGACTGTATTATTGACTGGTTGGTAAGGTTATTTAATGTATGTATGACTCATGGTGAGGTGCCTGAGGATTGGCGGAATGCATGCATAGTGCCATTGTACATAGGCAAAGGGGATAAGAGTGAGTGCTCAAATTACAGAGGTATAAGTTTGTTCCAACAATGTTGTATGGTTGCGAGGCGTGGGCTATGGATAGAGTTGTGCGCAGGAGGATGGATGTGCTGGAAATGAGATGTTTGAGGACAATGTGTGGTGTGAGGTGGTTTGATCGAGTAAGTAACGTAAGGGTAAGAGAGATGTGTGGAAATAAAAAGAGCGTGGTTGAGAGAGCAGAAGAGGGTGTTTTGAAATGGTTTGGGCACATGGAGAGAATGAGTGAGGAAAGATTGACCAAGAGGATATATGTGTCGGAGGTGGAGGGAACGAGGAGAAGAGGGAGACCAAATTGGAGGGGGAAAGATGGAGTGAAAAAGATTTTGTGTGATCGGGGCCTGAACATGCAGGAGGGTGAAAGGAGGGCAAGGAATAGAGTGAATTGGAGCGATGTGGTATACAGGGTTTGACGTGCTGTCAGTGGATTGAATCAAGGCATGTGAAGCGTCTGGGGTAAACCATGGAAAGCTGTGTAGGTATGTATATTTGCGTGTGTGGACGTGTGTATGTACATGTGTATGGGGGGGGGGGGGTTGGGCCATTTCTTTCGTCTGTTTCCTTGCGCTACCTCGCAAACGCGGGAGACAGCGACAAAGTATAAAAAAAAAAAAAAAAAAAAAAAAAAAAAAGTTTGTTGAGTATTCCTGGTAAATTATATGGGAGGGTATTGATTGAGAGGGTGAAGGCATGTACAGAGCATCAGATTGGGGAAGAGCAGTGTGGTTTCAGAAGTGGTAGAGGATGTGTGGATCAGGTGTTTGCTTTGAAGAATGTATGTGAGAAATACTTAGAAAAGCAAATGGATTTGTATGTAGCATTTATGGATCTGGAGAAGGCATATGATAGAGTTGATAGAGATGCTCTGTGGAAGGTATTAAGAATATATGGTGTTGGAGGCAAGTTGTTAGAAGCAGTGAAAAGGTTTTATCAAGGATGTAAGGCATGTGTACGTGTAGGAAGAGAGGAAAGTGATTGGTTCTCAGTGAATGTAGGTTTGCGGCAGGGGTGTGTGATGTCTCCATGGTTGTTTAATTTGTTTATGGATGGGGTTGTTAGGGAGGTGAAAGCAAGAGTTTTGGAAAGAGGGGCAAGTATGAAGTCTGTTGGGGATGAGAGAGCTTGGGACATGAGTCAGTTGTTGTTCGCTGATGATACATTGCTGGTGTCTGATTCGTGTGAGAAACTGCAGAAGCCGGTGACTTAGTCTGAGAAAGTGTGTGAAGGAAGAAAGGTAAGAGTAAATGTGAATAAGAGCAAGGTTATTAGGTACAGTAGGGTCAATTGGGAGGTAAGTTTGAATGGAGAAAAACTGGAGGAAGTAAAGTGTTTTAGATATCTGGAAGTGGATCTGGCAGTGGATGGAACCATGGAAGAGGAAGTGGATCATAGGGTGGGGGAGGGGGCTAAAATCCTGGGAGCCTTGAAGAATGTGTGGAAGTCGAGAACATTATCTCGGAAAGCAAAAATGGGTATGTTTGAAGGAATAGTGGTTCCAACAATGTTGTATGGTTGTGAGCTGTGGGCTATGGATAGAGTTGTGCGCAGGAGGATGGATGTGCTGGAAATGAGATGTTTGAGGACAATGTGTGGTGTGAGGTGGTTTGGTCGAGTAAGGAACGTAAGGGTAAGAGAGATGTGTGGAAATAAAAAGAGCGTGGTTGAGAGAGCAGAAGAGGGTGTTTTGAAATGGTTTGGGCACATGGAGAGAATGAGTGAGGAAAGATTGACCAAGAGGATATATGTGTCAGAGGTGGAGGGAACGAGGAGAAGTGGGAGACCAAATTGGAGGTGGAAAGATGGAGTGAAAAAGATTTTGTGTGATTGGGGCCTGAACATGCAGGAGGGTGAAAGGAGGGCAAGGAATAGAGTGAATTGGATCGATGTGGTATACCGGGGTTGACGTGCTGTCAGTGGATTGAATCAGGGCATGTGAAGCGTCTGGGGTAAACCATGGAAAGCTGTGTAGGTATGTATATTTGCGTGTGTGGACGTATGTATATACATGTGTATGAGGGTGGGTTGGGCCATTTCTTTCGTCTGTTTCCTTGCGCTACCTCGCAAACGCGGGAGACAGCGACAAAGCAAAAATATATATATATATATATATATATATATATATATATATATATATATATATATATATATACATCATAGGGTGGGGGAGGGGGTGAAAATCCTGGGAGCCTTGAAGAATGTGTGGAAGTCAAGAACATTATCTCGGAAAGCAAAAATGGGTATGTTTGAAGAATAGTGGTTGTATGGTTGCGAGGCGTGGACTATGGATAGAGTTGTGCGCAGGAGGGTGGATGTGCTGGAAATGAGATGTTTGAGGACAATATGTGGTGTGAGGTGGTTTGATCGAGTAAGTAATGTAAGGGTAAGAGAGATGTGTGGAAATAAAAAGAGTGTGGTTGAGAGAGCAGAAGAGGGTGTTTTGAAATGGTTTGGTCACATGGAGAGAATGAGTGAGGAAAGATTGACCAAGAGGATATATGTGTCAGAGGTGGAGGGAATGAGGAGAAGTGGGTGACCAAATTAGAGGTGGAAAGATGGAGTGAAAAAGATTTTGAGTGATCGGGGCCTGAACATGCAGGAGGGTGAAAGGCGTGCAAGGAATAGAGTGAATTGGAACGATGTGGTATACCGGGGTCGACGTGCTGTCAATGGATTGAACCAGGGCATGTGAAATGTCTGGGGTAAACCATGGAAAGTTGTGTGGGGCCTGGATGTGGAAAGGGAGCTGTGGTTTTGGTGCATTATTACATGACAGCTAGAGAATGAGTGTGAACGAATGGGGCCTTTGTTGTCTTTTCCTAGCGCTACCTCGCACACATGAGGGGGGGAGGGGGTTGTTATTCCATGTGTGGCGAGGTGGCGATGGGAACGAATAAAGGCAGACAGTATGAATTATGTACATGTGTATATATGTATATGTCTGTGTGTGTATTTATATGTATACATTGAGATGTATAGGTATGGATATTTGCGTGTGTGGACGTGTATGTATATACATGTGCATGTGGGTGGGTTAGGCCACTCTTTTGTCTGTTTCCTTGCGCTACCTCGCTAACGCGGGAGACCGACAAAGCAAAATAATTTTTTTTTTTTTGTCTCCCACTTCTCCTCGTTCCCTCCACCTCTACACATATATCCTCTTGGTCAATCTTTCCCCACTCATTCTCTCCATGTGACCAAACCATTTCAAAACACCCTCTTCTGGTCTCTCAACTACACTCTTTTTATTTCCACACATCTCTCTCACCCTTACATTACTTACTCGATCAAACCACCTCACACCACATATTGTCCTCAAACATCTCATTTCCAACACATCCACCCTCCTGCGCACAACTCTATCCATAGCCCACGCCTCGCAACCATACAACATTGTTGGAACCACCCTTCCTTCAAACATACCCATTTTTGCTTTCCGAGATAATGTTCTCGACTTCCAAACATTCTTCAAGGCTCCCAGAATTTTTGCCCCCTCCCCCACCCTATGATTCACTTCCGCTTCCATGGTTCCATCCACTGCCAGATCCACTCCCAGATATCTAAAACACTTCACTTTCTCCAGCTTTTCTCCATTCAAACTTACCTCCCAAATGACTTGACCCTCAACCCTACTGTACCTAATAACCTTGCTCTTATTCACATTTACTCTTAACTTTCTTCTTTCACACACTTTACCAAACTCAGTCACCAGCTTCTGCATTTTCTTAAATGAATCACCACCAGCGCTGTATCATCAGCGAACAACAACTGACTCACTTCCCAAGCTCTCTCATCCCCAACAGACTGCATACTTGCCCCTCTTTCCAAAACTCTTGCATTTACCTCCCTAACAACCCCATCCATAAACAAATTAAACAACCATGGAGACATCACACACCCCTGCCGCAAACCTACATTCGCTGAGAGCCAATCACTTTCCTCTCTTCCTACACGTACACATGCCTTACATCCTCGATAAAAACTTTTCACTGCTTCTAACAACTTGCCTCCCACAACATATATTCTTAATACCTTCCACAGAGCATCTCTATCAACTCTATCATATGCCTTCTCCAGATCCATAAATGCTACATACAAATCCATTTGCTTTTCTAAGTATTTCTCACATACATTCTTCAAAGCAAACACCTGATCCGCACATCCTCTACCACTTCTGAAACCACACTGCTCTTCCCCAATCTGATGCTCTGTACATGCCTTCACCCTCTCAATCAATACCCTCCCATATAATTTACCAGGAATACTCAACAAACTTATACCTCTGTAATATGAGCACTCATTCTTATCCCCTTTGCCTTTGTACAATGGCACTATGCACGCATTCCGCCAATCCTCAGGCACCTCACCATGAGTCATACATACATTAAATAACCTTACCAACCAGTCAATAATACAGTCACCCCCTTTTTTTAATAAATTCCACTGCAATACCATCCAAACCTGCAGCCTTGCCGGCTTTTCATCTTCCTCTTCTCTGTTTACCAAATCATTTTCCCTAACCCTCTCCTTTTGCACACCACCTCGACCAAAACACCCTATGTCTGCCACTCTATCATCAAACACATTCAGTCAATACCCTCCCATATATTTTTCCAGGAATAATCAACAAACTTATACCTCTGTAATTTGAGCACTCACTTTTATCCCCTTTGCCTTTGTACAGTGGCACTATGCATACATTCCTCCAATCCTCAGGCACGTGACCATGAGTCATACATACATTAAATAACCTTACCAACCAGTCAACAATACAGTCACGCCCTTTTTTGATAAATTCCACTGCAATACCCTCCAAACCTGCTGCCTTGCTGGCTTTCATCTTCCGCAACGCTTTTACTACCTCTTTTCTCTTTACCAAATTATTCTCCCTAGCCTCTCACTTTGCACACCACCTTGACCAAAACACCCTATATCTGCCACTCTATTATCAAACACATTCAACCAACCTCCAAAAACCTTCAAAATACTCACTCCATCTCCTTCTCACATCACCACTACTTGTTATCACCTCCCCATTAGCCCCCTTCACTGAAGTTCCCATTTGTTCCTAGTCTTACACAATTTATTTACCTCCTTCCAAAACATCTTTTTATTCTCCCTAAAATTTAATGATACTCTCTCACCCCAACTCTTATTTGCCCTCTTTTTCACCTCTTCCATCTTTCCCTTGACCTCCTGCCTCTTTCTTTTATACATCTCCCACTCATTTGCATTATTTACCTGCAAAAATCTTCCAAATGCCTCTCTCTTTTCTTTCATTAAGTGAAATGAAGCTCAAGGGTAAAGGGGAAGAGTGGTTTGGGAATGTCTTGGGAGTAAAGTCAGGGAGAGGAGCATCAGGGAGTAGAGTTTGAGGAGAAATGGGAACCAAAGAGAGTTGGTTTGTCTACAGGCGAGAGTGGAAAAGTGAAGGAAAGTTAGCAATAGAAGTTAGATGCTCTTAGCTGAATTCCAAATAGATCTATCAGTGGATGATGAATTATCGCACTTCCTTTGAGTGAAGGAACACTTGACCTTACGGATAACTTGCTTGCAGCCCAAGGTCCAATGTTGTTTGTCAAGTAGTCTCTTCTCCTACTGCCATTCTAGAAGTACATGTGCAATAATCTCAGACTTGCTGGAGTTATGCTTTCCAATTGAGTAACCAGGATATATACTATTGAACACAAGTCTGGCTGTATCCACTGTACATTCTTGTGACTCATCCATTGTAAGTTTTCAGTTTTCCAAATTTGATCTCATAGTAAATCTTTCTTCCAAAACAAATTATAATTCAAAGTGTAGTACAGTATTCTTTTTTTTTCAAAGAAGCTAATTATGTACTAAAACAATATTAGTTATTAGTGTAAATGTATAAGGATTTACATCTCCCACTCAATTGCATTTTTTCCCTGCAAAAATCGTCCAAATGCCTCTCTCTTCTCTTTCACTAATACTCTTACTTCTTCATCCCACCACTCACTACCCTTTCTAATCAACCCACCTCCCACTCTTCTCATGCCACAAGCATCTTTTGCGCAATCCATCACTGATTCCCTAAATACATCCCATTCCTCCCCCACTCCCCTTACTTCCATTGTTCTCACCTTTTTCCATTCTGTACTCAGTCTCTCCTGGTACTTCCTCACACAGGTCTCCTTCCCAAGCTCACTTACTCTCACCACCCTCTTCACCCCAACATTCACTCTTCTTTTCTGAAAACCCATACAAATCTTCACCTTAGCCTCCACAAGATAATGATCAGACATCACTCCAGTTGCACCTCTCAGCACATTAACATCCAAAAGTCTCTCTTTCGCACGCCTGTCAATTAACACGTAATCCAGTAACGCTCTCTGGCCATCTCTCCTACTTACATAAGTATACTTATGTATATCACGCTTTTTAAACCAGGTATTCCCAATCATCAGTCCTTTTTCAGCACATAAATCTACAAGCTCTTCACCATTTCCATTTACAACACTGAACACCCCATGTATACCAATTATTCCCTCAACTGCTACATTACTCACCTTTGCATTCAAATCACCCATCACTATAACCCGGTCTCGTGCATCAAAACTACTAACACACTCATTCAGCTGCTCCCAAAACACTTGCCTCTCATGATCTTTCTTCTCATGCCCAGGTGCATATGCACCAATAATCACACACCTCTCTCCATCAACTTTCAGTTTTACCCATATTAATCGAGAATTTACTTTCTTACATTCTATCACATACTCCCACAACTCCTGTTTCAGGAGTATTGCTACTCCTTCCCTTGCTCTTGTCCTCTCACTAACCCCTGACTTTACTCCCCAGACATTCCCAAACCACTCTTCCCCTTTACCCTTGAGCTTCATTTCACTCAGAGCCAAAACATCCAGGTTCCTTTCCTCAAACATACTACCTATCTCTCCTTTTTTCACATCTTGGTTACATCCACACACATTTAGGCACCCCACTCTGAGCCCTCGAGGAGGACGAGCACTCCCCGTGTGACTCCTTCTTCTGTTTCCCATTTTAGAAAGTTAATACAAGGAGGGGAGGATTTCTGGCCCCCCGCTCCCGTCCCCTCTAGTCGCTTTCTACGACACGCGAGGAATACGTGGGAAGTATTCTTTCACCCCTATCCCCAGGGATAATATACACATATATATACATATACACATACACACACATACACATACATACGCACATATACACACACACACACACATACATATATATACATATGAAAAATGTAAGAAAGAGACAGGAGGTCAAGAGAAAGGTGCAAGAGGTGAAAAAAAGGGCAAATGAGAGTTGGGGTGAGAGAGTATCATTAAATTTTAGGGAGAATAAAAAGATGTTCTGGAAGGAGGTAAATAAAGTGCGTAAGACAAGGGAGCAAATGGGAACGTCAGTGAAGGGCGCAAATGGGGAGGTGATAACAAGTAGTGGTGATGTGAGAAGGAGATGGAGTGAGTATTTTGAAGGTTTGTTGAATGTGTTTGATGATAGAGTGGCAGATATAGGGTGTTTTGGTCGAGGTGGTGTGCAAAGTGAGAGGGTCAGGGAAAATGATTTGGTAAACAGAGAAGAGGTAGTGAAAGCTTTGCGGAAGATGAAAGCCGGCAAGGCAGCAGGTTTGGATGGTATTGCAGTGGAATTTATTAAAAAAGGGGGTGACTGTATTGTTGACTGGTTGGTAAGGTTATTTAATGTATGTATGACTCATGGTGAGGTGCCTGAGGATTGGCGGAATGCGTGCATAGTGCCATTGTACAAAGGCAAAGGGGATAAGAGTGAGTGCTCAAATTACAGAGGTATAAGTTTGTTGAGTATTCCTGGTAAATTATATGGGAGGGTATTGATTGAGAGGGTGAAGGCATGTACAGAGCATCAGATTGGGGAAGAGCAGTGTGGTTTCAGAAGTGGTAGAGGATGTGTGGATCAGGTGTTTGCTTTGAAGAATGTATGTGAGAAATACTTAGAAAAGCAAATGGATTTGTATGTAGCATTTATGGATCTGGAGAAGGCATATGATAGAGTTGATAGAGATGCTCTGTGGAAGGTATTAAGAGTTTATGGTGTGGGAGGAAAGTTGTTAGAAGCAGTGAAAAGTTTTTATCGAGGATGTAAGGCATGTGTACGTGTAGGAAGAGAGGAAAGCGATTGGTTCGCAGTGAATGTAGGTTTGCGGCAGGGGTGTGTGATGTCTCCATGGTTGTTTAATTTGTTTATGGATGGGGTTGTTAGGGAGGTAAATGCAAGAGTTTTGGAAAGAGGGGCAAGTATGAAGTCTGTTGGGGATGAGAGAGCTTGGGAAGTGAGTCAGTTGTTGTTCGCTGATGATACAGCGCTGGTGGCTGATTCATGTGTGAAACTGCAGAAGCTGGTGACTGAGTTTGGTAAAGTGTGTGGAAGAAGAAAGTTAAGAGTAAATGTGAATAAGAGCAAGGTTATTAGGTACAGTAGGGTTGTGGGTCAAGTCAATTGGGAGGTGAGTTTGAATGGAGAAAAACTGGAGGAAGTGAAGTGTTTCAGATATCTGGGAGTGGATCTGGCAGCGGATGGAACCATGGAAGCGGAAGTGGATCATAGGGTGGGGGAGGGGGCGAAAATTCTGGGGGCCTTGAAGAATGTGTGGAAGTCGAGAACATTATCTCGGAAAGCAAAAATGGGTATGTTTGAAGGAATAGTGGTTCCAACAATGTTGTATGGTTGCGAGGCGTGGGCTATGGATAGAGTTGTGCGCAGGAGGATGGATGTGCTGGAAATGAGATGTTTGAGGACAATGTGTGGTGTGAGGTGGTTTGATCGAGTGAGTAACGTAAGGGTAAGAGAGATGTGTGGAAATAAAAAGAGCGTGGTTGAGAGAGCAGAAGAGGGTGTTTTGAAGTGGTTTGGGCACATGGAGAGAATGAGTGAGGAAAGATTGACCAAGAGGATATATGTGTCGGAGGTGGAGGGAACGAGGAGAAGAGGGAGACCAAATTGGAGGTGGAAAGATGGAGTGAAAAAGATTTTGTGTGATCGGGGCCTGAACATGCAGGAGGGTGAAAGGAGGGCAAGGAATAGAGTGAATTGGAGCGATGTGGTATACTGGGGTTGACGTGCTGTCAGTGGATTGAATCAAGGCATGTGAAGCGTCTGGGGTAAACCATGGAAAGCTGTGTAGGTATGTATATTTGCGTGTGTGGACGTATGTATATACATGTGTATGGGGGGGGGTTGGGCCATTTCTTTCGTCTGTTTCCTTGCGCTACCTCGCAAACGCGGGAGACAGCGACAAAGTATAATATAATAATAATAGTATAAGGATTTAAGAAAAAAGTGTGATATATGAATTTATTGTAAGAATTATACAAGTTTACCTTTCATATGCAGTTCCCTGCACATTCTAAAAAAATTCACTGGGTAGAGATAATGGGTTGCTGTACTAACTCAGTTATGGAGCTTTATATTGCTTTGTGATTAAATTCAAAACATGGTTCATAGTACCATAATGTACTTCAACCTGCACATATACATCTCATTCCCATTTTTGCACATTGAAGGATTTTGAACACAAGCAGTGGACAAGTCCTTAGACATTACCTTGCACTTATTACAGGTGTTCCAGTAAACATTACAAGTGAGCTCTATTTGGGTTGGCAATCTTCCTCTGTATTTAATGTAGCAGGACACTCCCATCTTAACCAATCTTATTGAATTAACATTTTTCCTATATAATTAATGGGTTAAAAAGAAAATTCTATGTACAAGTGGAACATTCTTCTGTTTTTCAATGCATTTTGCTGTGTAAATCATAATGAATATCTTATCTGACACAAGTAATAGTCAAGTAATATTGATTATTCTCTCATCACTGTAACACTGTACCAAAAGTTTACCGTACTTTTAATAGTATTTTTGCACATCAAATAACTTAGCCATAATGAAAGTAAAGCTGTGGTCACATAGCCCCCCCCCCCCCCTTTTTTTTTCAATAGCATCCTTATTTATATGATATACGAAATACAAAACACAAAGACATTACTCATCTCTTGAAATTGATATATATAAAGGGGAGCAATAGGAAGAAAATAATGAAAATGTTAATTTGCTGACTCTGTACATAATAAGGTAAGGTGAAGTTACTATGAAAACACATCATAAACTCCCGCAGTTTACTGTTGGATTCAAAGGCTGTATTATATTAATTTGTAGCAATTAAGAAATACAGTACTAGGAAAAATAAATTGAGCTTCCTTAAATAATATTGAAAAATCACAGATGATTTTTCTATTCCAGTACTTGTGCCACAGATATTTTCTAGTATCTAATGAGGGAAAAAAAGTGCAAGTTCAACATGCTGGATCACTACAATTCAGTACATGAATGGTCTACACAAATATTCATGCACATCTCCAGCCTGTAAGTAGGTTTCTTTTATATCATGGTGATCAAGTTCCCTTCCTTACAGAATATACAACAAAGTCTTAATCAAATGAGGGTGACTCCTGGACGCAGTCGGCTTGAGGTTGGGCAGTACTCTGCATACTCCTCCCATGTGCAACCAACAGTGGTGCAGCACTCATTTGTGATGGAAGACGACTGGCGGCGCTGCCGCTGGTGACCCCCAACCCAGGTAGTCACAAACAAATTGGCTTGATGGACACTCAGGAATGGAGACCTGATAAAAGGAAAAGAGGAGGAGGATGATAATGTTCTTATACAGGATGATTCTTATGAAATTCAGTGATTATATGAAAAAAAGAGATCTTACATGAGATACTAGTAATAACACCTACTGTGACTGTGACCATTTTGAAAACCATACACCACAGAAATGAATACAAGATCTTTTAGGAGGAAAGCCATACAACAGGTCTTACAGAAGAATATGTACAGTTCAAGGCTTGGGTAAAACTAATGCAGTGAATAAAATACAGCTGGAATTAGGATATGTACCAAGCACACATAATTCACTTGACAGAGCAACATGTAATCAAAAATATAAGAATAAAGTTTTAGAATAACAAATATCTAACAAGCCATTTCCTTCTATTCTGTTGAAGCAGGTTGAGTTTTCACATTCAATAGAAAAAAATATTGTATTTCTCCACTCTTGCTGTCCTGTTAACAATGTCTTCTTCAATCCTTCCACTTCTCTTTTACTTATGTCTATAATAAAGTTCTATTACTCTTAACATTCATTCTTTCCATACAATCACACCCACTTTCATGTGATAACTTTCCCACTTCTTCATCTTGGCATGGTTTAGTTCTTCCATCTTAATTTCTCTAAACCAGACATCCTCCAAAGAAATACATCACCTATGATTACAATCAATTATGCCATGCTTTTGTTGTGAACACATTTTAAAGTCAAAATGTCTGAATACGTATGTACAACGGTCTGTACCACTCCTTCCTACAGTCTCTACAAATCTTCACGTTCACCTCTACAAGATGATCAGACGTCCCTCCAGTTCCATCTCTTAGCACGTTGACATCCAAAAGTCTCTCTTTCACGCGCCTATCAATTAATACGTAATCCAATAACGCTCTCTGGCCATCTCTCCTTCTTACATTCGCATACTTACCTACTACCACACCTGTTGTACACTAACATATAAAAAAATGCAAGATTTTCTCAGGTAATACAATAACATGATTTTTGTCAGAAAGGCAGGGCTAATGTACAGGAATCATCATTGCATGTCTTGCTAGTTGAAAAATGCTGTTTCTTTTTTATGTTAATCCTTTCAAATTATTAATTAAAAGTTCATCAGGGGCTGTTTTCTTTTTGCTGTTATTCCTTTTAAATTATTAACTGAAGGTTCATCAGGGACTGAATTTTAAATGTTTCTTTAAATCATTTAATGTATATATCTTATTTCCCATAGTATTACATTAATTAACCTTTGACGAAAAAAAAAAAAATGTCCAGCAAAAAAGCTTTGGATAATTTACAAGTTGCCAGTAATTACTACTAATCTCATAATTCTGAATCTTCCTTACTGAGATGCATTCACATTTAAAACTATTGTTCCTTCTTCCATGTATATATCATCACATATCTTTCTAGACTAAAAAGTTCAAGTTCTTTCAGACTCTAGTCATAGTTCATATGTTCCACACTATCAATTTTGCTTATGAAATGCTTATGTATTCCTTTAAAATGTTTATTTCCCTGTATTTAACTTAAGACCATACAATACAACAGTATTCTATTAAACATTTTCATCATTAGCTTTCTTTCTCTTGTTCTGAAAGTTCTCAGCACCATCCTGAAGACTGTGTCATCTCTCACATTAGTAATTTCTCCTCTGTTGAAGGTTATCACTTGTTTTCTTATTATCTTTTCCAAAACCTTCCAGATCACACTCGTCAGTACGACCAAAATAGAGCTCAGTGCCTGTTTCATATATTCTTACTTATAAACAGGTGTGTTCACTCTTTTCCACTTTGCCTCTCTCTGATGACATCTTGAACAGGATTTCAAGAGGTTTATCTAGTGTATCTGCACACATCTTCAGCACATATGGTGTAATTTCATCAGGACTTGATCATATTCTGTTCATGTCTTTTCTAGATATCTCATTGTTTCCTTAAACCTCCTCCTCCCATCTCACTGGTGTTCAGGCTCTAGTGTCTGCCACTATGAAAACACTTTTGAACTTGTTATTCACTTTCTCACATATCCTTCCATCATCCTTCACCATTCTTCCATCTAAATCCCTGGGTCCGATTATCTGGTCTTTAACTAAACATTGACGATGAGTTTATGGAAAATATTCTTTCCAGTTTCATAATATACTTGCCTTACAAAAGCTGGCTGGCTGGAACCATGTACACAGATCTTTGTCACTACTCCTATCATATTTGCTTTTCTACATCTTTCATTAATCCATTCTTATCATTTCCTCTGTTTGAGGCTTGAAGTACCCATGTTCCTACTGTGCTTCACAAACCTTAACAATTTCTTTGATAACAGATTAGGAAATGAAGTTTCCACAGTTATGTCTCCTCTTTATGTCTTGCCTCACCTCTGCTCTTTTAACATCCTCATTTACCACAATGACAAACCTGAGCATCCTGTATAGTCTACTATAGCCATGAAAATCCAAACCCCCCAGTCTGTATCTTTATAAATAAAAGCCCCCATTATTACTACTTTAACTTAACATCTGAAAGAAGTATGTATGGTTTATCAAAGATGAAATTTTTATTTAACTTTCACAGACAGTGTCTTACTGCAGTGATGGTAGTTGTAACACTAATGCATTCAGATGGATCACGTGCTGATATCTGAGCAAGGATCAACCCAAAGGCTTTCAGTTTGCTCAGGTAATGTGCTCTCAAATCTACTATAGTTATCCAGGCTTTAATGAAGGGTAGTTTATCCCTCTCAAAACAAATATATTTATACTCCGAAGTGAGAAAATACATTCATTTGCTATGCAATTATTTTAACTTGGCACTTAGTTATAACTTACTTATAAAGCAGTGCACTGAAAATTAATTAGGACAGCAACAATGAAAAATGAAGGCAGAGTTCCTAAAGGTAAATACTGCTAATAATCTTAAAGGAAATGCTTAGACTTGAAAGGAATATGATGAAATGTGTGGTGGAAGTATTGTATGTAACCAATGAGGTTAGGAGGTGCTGCAACTGTGATGGGCTTGAAATTGGGAAAAGTTTCAGACCAGTGCCTCAAGAGGATACTCTAAATTTTCTACAGTATCCAAGTCTCACCCCACCTACTCATGATAACCTTGTTATTACACCCTTGGGGTGGAACCAAAGGGGTATGCATTGTCCAACTCCATCAAAGTAATAGTAGTGGTAGCTCTCCTTTTAGATACATCAAAACACTTAAGAGCTGTGCTGATGATTTTAGTTTTTTGGACAATTTGGAAGCCTTACTGGCTCTAGGAAACAATGCGTTGAAGTTGCTCCCCCTGCCAGTGGCATGTCAAAGGTGAGGCACAAAAAGCTGAGAAGTGGTACTGGAATCTACAAGTAATGCTGAGGAGTAACAGAGACAAGTGACTGAGGGTAATGGCACTGAATGCAAATGAGATGACATGTGAGACTAAGAGGAGGGAGCTTGTAAAAAGTTTAATAGTAGTTATAGCCTGATGTGCTGGGGATTGGGGAAACTGATATCCTTGGGCAGGGTGTGTGGAGTGAATATGGAAATGATGAATGCAAGTTAAGGGAGGGCATAGATGGGGGAGTTGGTATGAATGGGAATGAATGAAAATTACCTTAGAAGAGGGGCAGAAAGATGTACAATTCTGCTCTCATCGAGAGTGTGGGAGGTTGTTACAGAGCACAGGTGAAATGGATCAAGAATAATGTTGGTAAAAGGAAAGACTGGAACTGCAAAGTATGCATGTGTATGTGTATATGTCCCTGTCAAAGTGAAGACTATGTGAGGGAAAGATGAAATAAAGCTTTTCTGAAGAAATTTGAATGACTGTACAAACAGTTTTGAGAGTACGAGAAACATGGCTGTAATGGGTGATATGAATATGGAAGTGGGCTGTGATGAAATAGGCGAGATAGATGGTGAATGAGGAATGACTGGAGTAAATGAGAATGAAAGTTATATTGTGGACGTCTGTGCTATGGGGTTTATTCTTTGCATACACCTTTTTTCAGCTCAAGATGATCCATAGGTATGCATGGAATGAGATATGATTGAAAAGGAAAGCAGAGGCTTTGACTGATAAAATCTTGAGAAAGACCATGCTAGATGCTTGGGTTATGAGAGGATTCTTTAAGGACTAACTATTTTGCAGTTCTTGTGGGGATTGATCAAGGAGAAATAGAGGTATGAAAAGAGGAAGAATGGAGAAGTAAAAGTGTTGACAAGTGAGAAGATGAATCAGAAAAAATGCAGGGAGGAGCATGAAAGGAAGGTAAGTGAAAAGTTTAGATGGAAGTGCAGTGAATGGATGGATGCAGTCTTGTGTGAATGAGGTGTTTAAAATGTGTAGAGAAATACTATTAAAGGTTATAGAATAAGTAGTTAGATACAAGGTCATGGGATATAGGAATAAAAAGGGCCATGCAAGGTCTGTGGAAGAGATTAGAAATGCTATGGAAGATAAGAAAAAGGCATAAGGTAGACTGCTTGAAGGAATGTACCAGTGGAAGTTCAGCAAAAGAGGAGGGAAGAATATAAAATGCGTAAGCTGACAGAGAAAAGCAAAGGAAGAATAGATGAAGATTTTGGAAGAATATTGAGTGAAGTCTTTGTAGTGGAAGATGGTGAAAAAGAAAGAGGTGAATGTAAGAGTGGAAATTTTAATGTGAGAAGTATGGAAGGGGAGTTGCTGAATCAAAAGAAGGAAGTGAAAGGAAGATAGAAAGAGTATTGTGAAGACCTGAAGAATGGGGAAAGTGAAGGAACAGCTGCTATATGCATGGCTATGGAGGATGGAAGGAAGATACAAGTGCAAGAATGTACAGCAAAAAGGGGCAATAATGAGGCTGAAGGGATGAAAGGCACCTAGAGTGGGATGAATTATGGCTGAAATACTGTGGTAGTGTGGTAGAATGGATGCATTTGATATGTAATTTAGCACAGAAACAGAAGATTGTGCCTGAGGATTGGGTGAAAGCTATCATTGTTCCTTTATTCAAAGGAAAAGGTAATAAGGATGTATGTTGGAATTATAGGGAAATAAGTCTAAGTCCTGTATACCAAGAAAAGTTTATACAAAAGTGTTCAATGATAGAGTGATGGAAGTGGCTGAATGTAGAAAAAACAAGAAGGTGGGGAGGTAGAGGATGTGTGGATCAGATTTTTGTGGCAAAGATGACTGTGAAAAGTAGTTAGTGAAAGATAAGAAGCTGTACGCAGCTTTCATGGATCTGGAGAAATTGTATGACAGTTGAGTGGAATGCTTTATGGGATATGTTAAAGACATATGAGGACAACTGTTGGATGGTGTGAAAGCCTTCTATTGAGGAGCAAATGCATGTGTACGGGTGGATGGAGAGTTGTGTGGAAGTTCTGGTATACATGTAGGTGTAAGGCAAGGCTGTGTGATGAAAGCCAAACTAAAAGCAGGGAATGGAGAGTGGTGGTGAGTTATAATGGCTAGTGGCAAACCTATTTGCTGAGTGAAAAGGTTGTGTGTTTTATGGTGTGGTTAAGCATAGAGGATTGACGGTATATGCAAGTAAAAGTAAAGTAATGGTGTTTTGAAAGGAAACAGAATGAAAGTATAGATTTTGCAAAACCATACCTAGTGAAAGAAGAAAGTGTACTAAACTGTATTTTGGATATGGGGGGGATGGAAGAGAAAGACTGGAAGAGGTGAGAGAATTTAAGTATTTAGGAGCTGTCTTGGTTAAGTTAGGTGATGTGGAAAGAGAGATAAGGGAGAGAGCAGTACAGGGTAGAAGAGTCAATGGGTCCCTTAATAGAATAGTGAAGAGTAGAGGTGTAAGTAGGATGTGAAGTGAGGATTAAGGGACAACATAGTCCTTCCAACCCTGACCTTTGCAGCCAAAACGTGGAAATGGAATGAGTCACTGAGGTCAAGAATCCAGGCTGTGGAAATGAGCTATTTGAGAAGAACATGTGATATGACTAGATGAAATAAAGAAATAAAGGGGAGTAAGAGAGATGTAGTATAGCAGGGAATGAATTGTGGAGTGGTAGATAGGTGAAACATAGTACTGTTCGGTGGTTTGGGCATGAGGATAGAACGCAAGACTGGGAATTTACAAGGAGAGGTATGATAGTACAACTAATGGAGTTGGTGTGAGAGGAAGACCACCTTTGACATAGGGAAATAGAATGGAGAGAAATGATGGAATAATGCATGGAATGGTATAGGCAAGGAAGGCAAGTAAGGACAGGGATAAGTGGAGACTTTTGCCATGGCCATCTCCTTGATGGGAGTTCCCATAGGGAACGAACAGGAGTCAGAAATATAGATAGATAGACAGGACTTGTCTGGCAACTCAAAAGGACCTGAGCCTAACTGCCCTAGAATATAATACTCCTACATGTATCTTATGTCTTATCCTCACTTCTCTGAGAAATAACCTCCCAGTGCCTCTATATACCAATACATGATGACTCACCTTGTGTGTGTGTTGTGCTGGCCGGTGTCAGAGATGGAGGGGTTAATCTCAATTCTAGTTGTTGGGAGGTCCACTGACATGGTTCTCATCCTTTTTTCCTTCTTGTTGTTTCTCCTTGCAGTCTCTGTGTCTTAATAATACAATGATAAACTTTTTTTATTCTGGAAGTTGCAGGAGAAAGAGACACAACTAGCTGTCTCTAACGCAAAAGTCACTATCCCGTATCAAGTTAGGTTATGCTTTCCATGTTGTTGGGTATATGGCTACTCACATTTTGATGAATGAAAATGTATAATTACTCTGATATCCAATATATACAGTATGTACCTCTAATCTGGTGCTCTGTGGTCCAGCAATTCCCATGGTCTGGCACATTTTGAATCTGCCATCAATAGTTTATGCAATGCTGTTTCGCAGCGCTAAGGTGCCAGTACCTGTTTACACTGCAGCTGAGCTAATTAACAGTCCTGTTAATTTTTTATATTCAGTTTTTTGCTAAATATGAAAGCCAGAAAAGGTTAAAGTTTCTGAAAGCTTTGAAAGGTGCCAAGAGTACAGAATTAGACACTGCACTTGTAAAGTGGGTTTAAGCTCCAGTGTAACGAGATGTAAGAATTTCTGGAGAGATGCTTATCAAGCAGACTAGAGTTTTTCATAGACAACTAAAACTGGACTACTACTGTGAATATTCGCATGGATGGTTACACAAGTTTAAGTGGAGACACTGAATTTCAGCACATAGTGTGTGTGGAGAAAAGCTTAGTGCTGACATGGAAGCTCATAGTGTAAGGTCATATTAAAAGAATTGATAAAACTCAGATTCTCTATGAAAAAAAAAAAAAAAAACAGCAAAAAGAGTGAAAGAGAGTGTACGAGCCAGTTGCCTGGCTGGGACTGATGCAGTGTGGGCTGGCTGCCTTGATGATAAACCAAAGCCAACTACTAACCTATTGTCGTTCATTACCTTGACTACTCATCACAAAGCTGCAACAAAGTTTGAAGATAAATTTGCACTGTTAGTGGCAGCAGAAAACCTAGAACAAATATAATGCTAATGAATCTGCCCTTACTGGTGTCATATGCAACGAAAAACCCTTGCCTAAGATACTGAGGGGTCTCCATCTGGGGATACTTCTGATGTAAACTGATGTAACGATAAAAACCTTGTTTGAAAGATTTGATGGTTGTATTATTTCCTTTTTCCATTCTGTACTCAGTCTCTCCTGGTACTTCCTCACACAAGTCTCCTTCCCAAGCTCACTTACTCTCACCACCCTCTTCACCCCAACATTCACTCTTCTTTTCTGAAAACCCATACAAATCTTCACCTTAGCCTCCACAAGATAATGATCAGACATCCCTCCAGTTGCACCTCTCAGCACATTAACATCCAAAAGTCTCTCTTTCGCGCGCCTGTCAATTAACACGTAATCCAATAACGCTCTCTGGCCATCTCTCCTACTTACATAAGTATACTTATGTATATCTCGCTTTTTAAACCAGGTATTCCCAATCACTGGTCCTTTTTCAGCACATAAATCTACAAGCTCTTCACCATTTCCATTTACAACACTGAACACCCCATGTATACCAATTATTCCCTCAACTGCCACATTACTCACCTTTGCATTCAAATCACCCATCACTATAACCCGGTCTCGTGCATCAAAACCACTAACACACTCATTCAGCTGATCCCAAAACACTTGCCTCTCATGATCTTTCTTCTCATGCCCAGGTGCATATGCACCAATAATCACCCATCTCTCTCCATCAACTTTCAGTTTTACCCATATTAATCGAGAATTTACTTTCTTACATTCTATCACATACTCCCACAACTCCTGTTTCAGGAGTACTGCTACTCCTTCCCTTGCTCTTGTCCTCTCACTAACCCCTGACTTTACTCCCAAGACATTCCCAAACCACTCTTCCCCTTTACCCTTGAGCTTCGTTTCACTCAGAGCCAAAACATCCAGGTTCCTTTCCTTAAACATACTACCTATCTCTCCTTTTTTCACATCTTGGTTACATCCACACACATTTAGGCACCCCAATCTGAGCCTTCGAGGAGGATGAGCACTCCCCGCGTGACTCCTTCTTCTGTTTCCCATTTTAGAGAGTTAAAAAAATACAAGGAGGGGAGGATTTCTGGCCCCCCGCTCCCGTCCCCTCTAGTCGCTTTCTACGACACGCGAGGAATGCGTGGGAAGTATTCTTTCACCCCTATCCCCAGGGATAATATATATATATATATATATATATATATATATATATATATATATATATATATATATATATATATATATACACACATACACACACATACACATACATACGCACATATACACACACACACACATACATATATATATATGTATGAAAAATGTAAGAAACAATTTAGAAAACAGAAACTTCTATCTTGAAATGAAATGAAAAAATGAATGTCACATAATGGTTCAACCTCTGGCTATGGAAAAAGGAAATGTATAATTTATTTACACAAACGTCAATAGTAGTTCTCATCAATTTAACCACTGTATCAATAAGATTCAATGCCTAAGCTACATTTTTTCCAATTCACTATTTTCTTGTCAAAGCACCATGTATGAAAACTATCACTCCAGTAACACAACTATAAACATTTACTTCCCCTTTAAAAAAAAAAAAAAGTTCTGAGAACAATGAAGTAAGGGGAGTGGGGGAGGAATGGGATGTATTTTGGGAATCACTGATGGATTGCGCAAAAGATGCTTGTGGCATGAGAAGAGTGGGAGGTGGGTTGATTAGAAAAGGTAGTGAGTGGTGGGATGAAGAAGTAAGAGTATTAGTGAAAGAGAAGAGAGAGGCATTTGGACGATTTTTGCAGGGAAAAAATGCAATTGAGTGGGAGATGTATAAAAGAAAGAGACAGGAGGTCAAGAGAAAGGTGCAAGAGGTGAAAAAAAGGGCAAATGAGAGTTGGGGTGAGAGAGTATCATTAAATTTTAGGGAGAATAAAAAGATGTTCTGGAAGGAGGTAAATAAAGTGCGTAAGACAAGGGAGCAAATGGGAACTTCAGTGAAGGGTGCAAATGGGGAGGTGATAACAAGTAGTGGTGATGTGAGAAGGAGATGGAGTGAGTATTTTGAAGGTTTGTTGAATGTGTTTGATGATAGAGTGGCAGATATAGGGTGTTTTGGTCGAGGTGGTGTGCAAAGTGAGAGGGTTAGGGAAAATGATTTGGTAAACAGAGAAGAGGTAGTAAAAGCTTTGCGGAAGATGAAAGCCGGCAAGGCAGCAGGTTTGGATGGTATTGCAGTGGAATTTATTAAAAAAGGGGGTGACTGTATTGTTGACTGGTTGGTAAGGTTATTTAATGTATGTATGACTCATGGTGAGGTGCCTGAGGATTGGCGGAATGCGTGCATAGTGCCATTGTACAAAGGCAAAGGGGATAAGAGTGAGTGCTCAAATTACAGAGGTATAAGTTTGTTGAGTATTCCTGGTAAATTATATGGGAGGATATTGATTGAGAGGGTGAAGGCATGTACAGAGCTTCAGATTGGGGAAGAGCAGTGTGGTTTCAGAAGTGGTAGAGGATGTGTGGATCAGGTGTTTGCTTTGAAGAATGTATGTGAGAAATACTTAGAAAAGCAAATGGATTTGTCTGTAGCATTTATGGATCTGGAGAAGGCATATGATAGAGTTGATAGAGATGCTCTGTGGAAGGTATTAAGAATATATGGTGTGGGAGGCAAGTTGTTAGAAGCAGTGAAAAGTTTTTATCGAGGATGTAAGGCATGTGTACGTGTAGGAAGAGAGGAAAGTGATTGGTTCTCAGTGAATGTAGGTTTGCGGCAGGGGTGTGTGATGTCTCCATGGTTGTTTAATTTGTTTATGGATGGGGTTGTTAGGGAGGTGAATGCAAGTGTTTTGGAAAGAGGGGCAAGTATGAAGTCTGTTGGGGATGAGAGAGCTTGGGAAGTGAGTCAGTTGTTGTTCGCTGATGATACAGCGCTGGTGGCTGATTCATGTGAGAAACTGCAGAAGCTGGTGAATGAGTTTGGTAAAGTGTGTGAAAGAAGAAAGTTAAGAGTAAATGTGAATAAGAGCAAGGTTATTAGGTACAGTAGGGTTGAGGGTCAAGTCAATTGGGAGGTGAGTTTGAATGGAGAAAAACTGGAGGAAGTGAAGTGTTTTAGATATCTGGGAGTGGATCTGGCAGCGGATGGAACCATGGAAGCGGAAGTGGATCATAGGGTGGGGGAGGGGGCGAAAATTCTGGGAGCCTTGAAGAATGTGTGGAAGTCGAGAACATTATCTCGGAAAGCAAAAATGGGTATGTTTGAAGGAATAGTGGTTCCAACAATGTTGTATGGTTGCGAGGCATGGGCTATGGATAGAGTTGTGCGCAGGAGGATGGATGTGCTGGAAATGAGATGTTTGAGGACAATGTGTGGTGTGAGGTGGTTTGATCGAGTAAGTAACGTAAGGGTAAGAGAGATGTGTGGAAATAAAAAGAGTGTGGTTGAGAGAAAAGAAGAGGGTGTTTTGAAATGGTTTGGGCACATGGAGAGAATGAGCGAGGAAAGATTGACCAAGAGGATATATGTGTCGGAGGTGGAGGGAATGAGGAGAAGAGGGAGACCAAATTGGAGGTGGAAAGATGGAGTGAAAAAGATTTTGTGTGATCGGGGCCTGAACATGCAGGAGGGTGAAAGGAGGGCAAGGAATAGAGTGAACTGGAGCAATGTGGTATACCGGGGTTGACGTGCTGTCAGTGGATTGAATCAAGGCATGTGAAGCATCTGGGGTAAACCATGGAAAGCTGTGTAGGTATGTATATTTGCGTGTGTGGACGTATGTATATACATGTGTATGGGGGTGGGTTGGGCCATTTCTTTCGTCTGTTTCCTTGCGCTACCTCGCAAACGCGGGAGACAGCGACAAAGCAAAAAAAAAAAAAAAAAAAAATTATTTCCTATTTTAAGCTTTGCTCTAACTTTAATAACACAGCAATATGTACTGGAATGAGCAGGCAAGGCTAAGGGTTGGGAATATGTTTGCACGCGATTTCCTTAGGGGTCGGTCAATTTCTGTTTTCCGGCATTTTCTGTGGTATGGTAATGGCCAGGTCCCACAGCTGCCGGATTAAAGTTCAACCTGTACATAAAAAGAAATTCCATTAAAGGAAGCTGCCAAGAATACCATTTATGGAATGTGCTAAGAATAAAAGGTGATAGTTAATGGAAGGGGCTTCAAATAAGCATTGATTAAGAGGAATTTGAACAGCACACTAACGACAGTTACATGTTATTTACTTCCTTTTCTTCCCATCCTCTGTTGGTAGTCTCAGTATTGTGGAACATCCTTTATCTCATCTGATGCTCCTATAATGAACCTAGACACCTGGCTTGCTGCTACCGCTGTTGTATAGTTCCATTTCCTATTCTGCTTTAGTTACTAAGGAAGAATGTAATGCACCTACCCCTGAACAGTAAGCAATGTGAGAACAAACATATTTTTTTCATGGTTTCACATCTCAGCAAAAGAAAAGTAAAAGATATTACAGAGAAGACAACCAAACTTTAAAAAAAAAATGTCAAGTTTAGAGGTATGAGGATTTAAACATTAAATTGGCTAAAATTCTAAGTTTTAAGGAAGAAAAATTTATATTGTAGTATTTGTAGCCTTAGCTGTTCTTTAATTAACTTGATAATGGAGGAAATGATAATGGAGGTTTGGATGGTATTGCAGTGGAATTTATTAAGAAAGGGGGTGACTGTATTGTTGACTGGTTGGTAAGGTTATTTAATGTATGTATGAATCATGGTGAAGTGCCTGAGGATTGGTGGAATGCGTGTATAGTTCCATTGTACAAAGGCAAAGGGGATAAAGATGAGTGTTCAAACTACAGAGGCATAAGTTTGTTGAGTATTCCTGGGAAATTATATGGCAAGGTATTAATAGAGAGGGTGAAGACTTGTACAGAGCATCTGATTGGGCAAGAGCAGTGTGGTTTCAGAAGTGGTAGAGGATGTGTGGATCAGGTGTTTGCTTTGAAGAATGTATGTGATAAATACTTAGAAAAACAGATGGATTTCTATGTAGCATTTATGGATCTGGAGAAGGCATATGACAGGGTTGATAGAGATGTTTTATGGAAGGTCTTAAGAGTATATGATGTGGGAGGTAAGCTGCTAGAAGCTGTGAAAAGTTTTTACCAAGGATGTAAGGCATGTGTACTCGTAGGAAGAGAGGAGGGTGACTGTTTCCCATTGAAGGTCAATCTGCAGCGCGGGTGTGTGATGTCCCCATGGTTGTTTAATGTATTTATGGATGGGGTGGTTAGGGAGGTAAATGCAAGAGTTTTGGAGACAGGGGCGAGTATGCAGCCTGTTGGAGATGAGAGGGCCTGGAAAGTGAGTCTGTTGTTGTTCGCTGATGATACAGCTCTCGTGGCTGATTCGAGGGGAAACTGCACAATTTGGTGACTGACTTTGGAAAAGTGTGTGAAAGGATAAAGTTGAGAGTAAATGTGAATAAGAGCAAGGTTATTAGGTTCAGTAGGGTTAAGGGACAAGTTAATTGGGATGTAAGTTTGAATGGAGAAAAACTGGAGGAAGTGAAATGTTTTGGATATCTGGGAGTGGACTTAGCAGGGGATGGAACCATGGAAGCAGAAGTGAGTCACAGGATGAGGGAGGAGGCAAAGGTTTTGGAAGCGATGAAGAATGTGTGGAAGGAGAGAACATTATCTGAGAGAGCAAAAATGTTATTACCTTCCCATTTGCCCCCTTCACCTATGTTCCCATTTATTCTCCTTTTACATACTTTATTTAGCTCCTTCCAAAACATCTTTTTATTCTCCCAAAAGTTTAATGATACTCTCTCATCCCAACTCTCATTTGCCCTCTTTTTCACATCTTTCTCTAGATTGCTGCTTTCTTTTAAACATCTCCCAGTCATTTGCACTACTTCCTTGCAAAAATCATCCAAACGTCTCTCTCTTCTCTTTCACTAACAACCTTACTTCTTCAGCTCACCACTCACTACCCTTTCTAATCTGCCCACCTCCCACCTTTCTCGTGCCACATGCATCTTTTGCGCAAGCTATCACTGCTTCCCTAAATACATCCCATGACTCTCCCACACCTCTCACGTCATTTGCTCTCACCTTTTGGCATTCTACTATCAATCTATATAATATTTAGTTATATTTATAAATAGATATGTCCATATATGTGGATGGGTGGGGCCATTCTTGTCTGTTTCCTTGCGCTATCTTGCTAATGCAGGTGACGGCGGTTAAGTATACTATACATTTATATATTTTATTTATTTATTATACTTTGTCGCTGTCTCCTGCGTTAACGAGGTAGCGCAAAAGAACAGACGAAAGAATGGCCTAACCCATCTACATACACATGTAAATACATAAACGCCCACACACGCACATATACCTACCTATACATTTCAGCGTATACATACATATACATACATATACATATATACACATGTACATATTCATACATGCTGCCTTCATCCATTCCTGCCACCACCCCGCTACACATGAAATGGCACCCCCTCACCCCGCGTGCGTGTGAGGTAGCGCCAGGAAACATCAACAAAGGCCAAATTCATTCACGCTTAGTCTCTAGCTGTCATGTGTAATGCACCTTTCCACATCCAGGCTCCACAAGACTTTCCATGGTTTACCCCAGACGCTTCACATGCCCTGGTTCAATCCACTGACAGCATGTCGACCTCGGTATACCACATCGTTCCAATTCACTCTATTCCTTGCATGCCATTCACCCTCCAGTATGTTCAAGCCCTGATCAGTCAAAATCTTTTTCACACCATCCTTCCATCTCCAATTTGGTCTCCCACTTCCTCGTTCCCTTCACCTCTGACACGTATCCTCTTTGTCAATATTTCCTCACTCATTCTCTCCATGTGACCAAACCATTTCAATACACCTTCTCCTGCTCTCTCAACCACACTTTTTATTACCATACATCTCTCTTACCCTTTCATTACTTACTCAATCAAACCACCTCACATCGCATATTGTCCTCAAGCATCTCATTTCCATCACATCCACCCTCCTCCGCACAACCCTATCTATCACTCATGCCTCACAACCATATAACATTGTTGGAACCACTATTCCCATTTTTGCTCCGAGATAATGTTCTCGGCTTCCACACATTCTTCAGTGCTCCCAGAACCTTTGCCCCCTCCCCCACCCTGTGACTCACTTCCACTTCCATGGTTCCATCTGCTGCCAAATCCACTCCAAGATATCGAAAGCACTTCACTTCCTCCAGTTTTTCTCCATTCAAACTTACCTCCCAATTTACTTGTTCCTCAACCCTACTGTACCTAATAACCTTGCTCTTATTCACATTTACTCTCAACTTTCATCTTTCACACACTTTACCAAACTCAGTCACCAGCTTCTGCAGTTTCTCACCTGAATCAGCCACCAGTGCTGTATCATCAGTGAACAACAACTGACTCACTTCCCAAAGCCTCTCATCGACAAAAGACAGCATACTTGCCCCTCTCTCCAAAACTCTTGCATTCACCTCCCTAACAACACCATCCATAAACAAATTAAACAACCATGGAGACATCACGCAACCCTGCTGCAAACCAACATTCACTGGGAACCAATTACTTTCCTCTCTTCCTGCTCATACACATGCCTTACAGCCTCGATAAAAACTTTTCACTGCTTCTAGCAACTTACCTTCCACCCCATATACTCTTAATACCTTCCATAGGTGCATCTCTGTCATATCTATTATAAGCCTTCTCCAGATCCATAAATGCTACATACAGATCCATCTGTTTTTCTATTTCTCACATACATTCTTCAAAGCAAACACCTGATCCACACATCCTCTACAACTTCTGAAACCAAACTGCTCCTCCCCAATCTGATGCTCTGTACATGCCTTGACCCTCTCAATCAATACCCTTCATATAATTTACCAGGAATACTCAACAAATTTATACCTCTGTAATTTGAACACTCACATTTATCCCCTTTGTCTTTGTACAATGGCATTATGCATGCATTCTACCAATCCTCAGGCACTTCACCATGAACCATACATACATTGAACAATCAACAACACAGTCATCCCCTATTTTAATAAATTCCACAGCAATATCATCCAAACCTGCCACTTTGCCGGCTTTCATCTTCTGCAAAGCTTTCACTACCTCTTCTCTGTTTACCAAACCATTCTCCCTGACCCTCTCACTTCACAAACCACCTCGACCAAAATACCCTATATCTGACACTCTATCATCACGTACATTCAACACACCTTCAAAATACTCAATCCATCTCCCTTTCACTTCACTACTACTTGTTATTACCTCCCCATTTGCCCCCTTCACCAATTTTCCATTTGTTCTCTTGTCTTATGCACTTTATTTACCTCCGTCCAAAACATTTTTTTTTTTATTTATATTTATTTTGCTTTGTCGCTGTCTCCCGCATTAGTGAGGTAGCACAAGGAAACAGATGAAAGAATGGCCCAACCCTCCCACATACACATGTATATACATACACATCCACACACGCAAATATACATACCTATACATCTCAACATATACATATATATACACACACAGACATATACATACATACACATGTACATAATTCATACTGTCTGCCTTTATTCATTCCCATCGCCACCCTGCCAAACATGAAATAACCCCCCCTCATGTGTGCGAGGTAGCACTAGGAAGACAACAAAGGCCCCATTCATTCACACTCAGTCTCTAGCTGTCATGTAATAATGCACCGAAACCACAGCTCCCTTTCCACATCCAGGCCCCACACAACTTTCCATGGTTTACCCCAGACTCTTCACATGCCCTGGTTCAATCCATTGACAGCATGTCGACCCCGGTATACCACATCGTCCCAATTTACTCTATTCCTCGCACGCCTTTCACCCTCCTGCATGTTCAGGCCCCGATCACTCAAAATCTTTTTCACTCCATCTTTCCACTTCCAATTCGGTCTCCCACTTCTCTTTGTTCCCTCCACCTCTGACACATATATCCTCTTGGTCAATCTTTCCTCACTCATTCTCTCCATGTGACCAAATCATTTCAAAACACCCTCTTCTGCTCTCTCAACCACGCTCTTTTTATTACCACACATCTCTCTTACCCTATTATTACTTACTTGATCAAACCTCCTCACACCACATATTGTTCTCAAACATCTCATTTCCAGCACATCCACCCTCCTCTGCACAACTCTATCCATAGCCCACGCCTTGCAACCATACAACATTGTTGGAACCACTATTCTTTCAAACATACCCATTTTTGCTTTCCGAGATAATGTTCTCGACTTCCACACATTTCTCCCTAAAATCTAATGATACTCTCCATTTTGCACTTAGTTTCTCCTGGTACTTCCTCACACAAATCTCCCTTCCAAGCTCACTTACTCTCACCACTCTCTTCACCCCAACATTCTCTCTTCTTTTCTGAAAACCTGTACAAATCCTCACCTTCGCCTCAACAAGATAATGATCAGACATCCCTCCGGTTGGCCCTCTCAGCACATTAACATCCAAAAGTCTCTTTTTCATGTGCCTATCAATTAACACATAATCCAATAATGCCCTCTGGGCATCTCTCCTACTTACATACTTATACTTATGTATATCTCTCATTAAACCAGGCATTTCCAACCACCAGTCCTTTTTCAGCACACAAATCTACAAGCTCTTCGCCATTTCCATTTAAAACACTGAACATCCCATGTACACCAATTATACCCTCAACTGCCACATTAGTCACCTTTGCATTCAAATCACCTATCACTATAACTTGGTCTCGTGCATCAAAGCTGCTAACACACTCACTCAGCTGCTCCCAAAACACTTGCTTCTCATGATCTTTTTTCTCATGACCAGGAGCACAGGCACCAATAATCACCTATCTCTCTCCATCCACTTTAAATTTACCCATATCAATTTAGAGTTTACTTTCTTACACTCTATCACGTACTCCCACAACTCCTGCTTCAGGGGTAGTGCTACTCCTTCCTTTGCTCTTGTCCTCTCACCAACCCCTAACTTTACTCCCAAGACATTCCCAAACCACTCTTCCCTTTTACCCTTGAGCTTCATTTCACTCAGAGCCAAAACATCCAGGATCCTTTCCTCAAACATAATACCTATCTCTCCTTTTATCTCATCTTGGTTATATGCACACACATTTACACACCAATCTGAGCCTTCGAGAAGGATGAGCACTCCCCGCATGACTCCTTCTGTTTCCCCTTTTAGAAAGTTAAAATACAAGGAGGGGACGGTTTATAGCCCCCCACTCCCGTCCCCTTTAATCAACTTCTACGCAATGCAGGGAATGCATGGGAAGTATTCCTTCTCTCCTATCCCCAGGGATAAGAGAGCAAATGACGTAAGGGGAGTGGGGGAGGAATAGTATGTATTTAGGGAAGCAGTGATGGCTTGCGCAAAAGATGCCTGTGGCATGAGAAAGACGGAAGGTGGGCAGATTAGAAAGGGTTGTGAGTGGTGGGATGAAGAAGTAAGATTATTAGTGAAAGAGAAGAGAGAGGCATTTGGACAATTTTTGCAGGGAAATAGTGCAAATGACAGGGAGACGTATAAAAGAAAGAGGCAAGAGGTCAAGAGAAAGGTGCAAGAGGTGAAAAAGAGGGCATATGAGAGTTGGGGTGAGAGAGTATCATTAAATTTTAGGGAGAATAAAAAGATAATATGGAAGGAGTTAAATACAGTGTGTAAGAGAAGAGAACAAATGGGACATCGGTGAAGGGGGGCTAATGGGAAAGTAATAACAAGTAGTGGTGAAGTGAGAAGGAGATGGATTGAGTATTTTGAAGGTTTGTTGAATGTGTTTGATGATAGAGTGGCAGATATAGGGTGTTTTGGTTGAGGAGGTGTGCGAAGTGAGAGGGTCAGGGAGAATGGTTTGGTAAACAGAAAAGAGGTAGTGAAAGCTTTGCGGAAGATGAAAGCTAGCAAAGTGGCAGGTTTGGAGGGTATTGCTGTGGAATTTAGTAAAATAGGGGATGACTGTGTTGTTGATTGTTCAATGTACGTATGGTTCATGGTCAAGTGCCTCAGGATTGGCAGAATGCCAATAGAGAAGAGGTAGTGAAAGCTTTGTGGAAGATGAAAGCCTTCAAAGTGGTGGGTTAGGATAGTATTGCAGTTAAATTTATTATAAAAGGGGGTGACTATTGTTGACTGGTTGCTGAGGATATTCAATGTATATATGGTTCATGATGAAGTGCCTGAGGATTGGCGGAATGTATGCATAGTGCCATTGTTCAAAGGCCAAGGGTGATAAAGGTGAGTGTTCAAATTACAGAGGTATAAGTTTGTTGAGTATTCCTGGGAAATTATATTGGAGGGTACTGATTCAGAGGGGTCAAGGCATGTACAGAGCATCAGACTGAGGAAGAGCAGTGTGGTTTCAGATGTGGTAGAGAATGTGTGGATCAGGTGTTTGCTTTGAAGAGTGTATGTTAGAAATAGAAAAACAGATGGATCTGTATGTAGCATTTATGGGTCTGGAGAAGGCATATGATAGATATGATAGAGATGCTCTATGGAAGGTATTAAGAGTATATGGTGAGGAAGGGAAGTTGCTAGAAGCAGTGTAAAATTTTCATCGAGGATGTAAGGCATGTGTATGAGTAGGAAGAGAGGAAAGTTATTGAGTCTCAGTGAATGTCAGTTTGTCGCAGGGGTGTGTGATGTCTCCATGGTTGTTTAATTTGTTTAAGGATGGGGTTGTTAGGGAGGTGAATATGAGAGTTTTGGAGAGAGGGGCAAGTATGCAGTCTGTTGTGGATGCGAGGGCTTGGGAAATGAGTCAGTTGTTGTTCGGGGCCTGAACATATAGGAGGGTGAAAGGCATGCAAGGAATAGAGTGAATTGGAACGATGTGGTATAACGGTTTCGATGTGCTGTCAATGGATTGAACCAGGGCATGTGAAGCATCTGGGGTAAATCATGGAAAGTTTTGTGGGGACTGGATGTGGAAAGGGAGCTGTGGTTTTGGTGCATTACACATGACAACTAGGGACTGAGTGTGAACGATTGTGGCCTTTGTTGTCTTTTCCTAGTGCTACCTATTTCACACGCACGCGTGCGGTGCGTTGCCATTTCATGTGTGGTGGGGTGGTGATGGGAATGGATGAAGGCAGCATGCATGAATATGTACATGTGTACATATGTACATGTCTATGTATGTATATGTATGAATACGTTGAAATGTATAGGTATGTATAAGTGCATGTGTGGGCATTTATGTATATACATGTGTATGTGGGTGGGTTGGGCCATTCTCTCACATGTCTGTTTCCTTGCGCTACCTCGCTAATGCGGGAGAAAGTGACAGAGTATAATAAGTAAATATATATATTTTTCATACATATTCGCCATTTCTCGCATTAGCAAGGCATCATGAAGAACAGAGGACTGAGCCTTAGTGGGAAAAACCTCACTTGGTCCCCTTTTCTGTTCCTTCTTTTGGAAAAGTAAAAATGCAGGGAATACATAGGAGGTAGTCTTTCTCCCCTATCCCCAGGAATGATATATATATGTATGTATGAGAAAAAAAATACTTCCCATGTATTCCCGGCATGTCAGTAGGTGACTAAAAGGGGTAGGAGCAGGGGGCTGGAAATCCTCCCCTTCGTAGAGTGGTGATGCTGTTTCCTATGGGGTGGGGTGGTGCCAGGAATGGATGAAGCAAGCAAGTATGAATATGTACAAGTTTATATATGTATATGTATGTGTGTCTGTATGTATATTTATGTGTATATGAGTGGATGTGTCTTTGTTTCCTGGCGCTACCTAGCAAACACTGGAAGTGGCGATCAGGTATAACAGAAAAAATAGATATATATGTGCGTGTGTGTGTGTGTGTGTATTCACCACATGTTGTAGAATGCAGTTAAAGAGAGTAGGCGGAGAGAGGGCTTGACACACACACACACACACACACACACACCCCGTATTTCAGTTTCTAAAATAAGAAACAGAAGAAGGAGTCAAGAGGGGAGTGCTCACCCTCTTTGAAGGCTTAGACTGGGGTGTCTGAATGTGTATGGATGTAACCAAGAGGAGAAGAAAGGAGAGATAGGTAGTATTTTTGAGGAAAGAAACCTGGATGTTCTGGCTCTGAGTAAAACGAAGCTCAAGTGTAAGGGAAAGAATAGTTTGGAAATGTCTTGGGAGTAAATTCAGGGTTGGTGAGAGGACAAGAGCTAAGGATGGAGTAGCACTGCAAAACAAGAATAGAAGAGTGTGATAGAGTGTAAGGAATTAAATTCTACACTGATGTGAGTAAAACTGAAAGTGGATAGGGAGAGATGGGTGATTATTGGTGCTTATGCACCATGCCATGAGAAGAAAGATCATGAGAGATAAGTTTTGGGAGCAGCTGTGTGATTGTGTTAGCAGTTTTGGTGCACAAGACTGGGTGTTAGTGATGGGTGATTTAAATGCGAAGGTGATTAATGTGGCAGTTGAGGGTACACTTGGTTTGCATGGGGTATTCAGAGTTATGGATGGAAATGGTGAAGAATTTGTGGAGTTATTATTAAAATAGACTGGTGTGTAGAGAGATGGTCAACAGGCATTATTAGATTACATATTAATTGATAACAGTGTTAAAGAGAGACTTGTGGATGCGAATATGCTGAGACAGGCAATTGGTGGAACATCTGATCTCTATCTTGTGGATGCAAGGGTGAAGATTTGTAGAGGTTTTCAAAAAAGAGGAAATAATGTTGGGGAGAACAGATCAATGAGAGTAAGTGAGCTTAGAAAGGAGACGTGAGAAGAAATACCAGCAAAGTTTGAGTGCAGAAAAAGGAGAGTAGCTGAAGTGAGGGAGTGAATGAGGAATGGGAGGTATTTAGGGAAGCAGTGATGATATGTGCAAGAGATGCATGTGGCATGCAAAAGGTGGGAGTTGGGCAGATTAGAAAGGTAGTGAGTGCTGGGATGAACAAGTAAAGTTCCTAATGAAAGGGAAAAAGAGAGTGGTACTTACAGGGAAGGAGTGCAAATAATTTGGAGACATAAGAGAAAGTGACAGAAGGTCAAGGGGAAGGTGTACGGGATGAAAAAGAGGGCAAATGAGAGTTGAGGTGAGAGAGTATCATTTAACTTTAGGAAGCACAAAAAGATGTTTTGGAAGAAGGTAAATAAAGTGCAAAAGACAAGAGGTCAAATGGGAACATTGATGATGGGGACAAAAGGGGAAGTGATAACCGGTAGTGATGAAGTGAGGAGGAGATGGAGGATCGTTGAATGTGTTTGATGACAGAGTGGCAGATGTAGGATGTTGTGGTTGGGGTGTTATGTGAAGTGAGAGAGTCATGGAGAGTTGCTTGGTGACTAGAGAGAGGTAGTGAAAGCCTTGCAGAAGAGGAAATGCAGCAAGGCAACTGAAGTGGATGATACTGTAGATGAATTTACTAAGGAAGGAGGTTTCTGTTTTGCTGATTGGTTGATAAGGATATTCAATGTATGTATGGATCATGGTGAAGTGCCTGAAGAATGGCAAAATGAAGGTATAGTGCCACTGTATAAAGGTAGGGGGGATAAACGTGAGTGGTCAAACTACAGAGGCATAAGTTTGTTGAGTATACTTGGAAAGTTGTATGGGAGAGTGCTGAGTGAAAGGGTGATGCCATGTACAGAGCATCAGACTGGGGAGGAGCAGTGCGGTTTTAGAAACGGTAGAGGATGCATGGATCAGGTGTTTGCTTTGAAGAATGTCTATGAAAAGTACTTAGAAAGACAGATGGATTTGTATGTAGCATTTATGGACCTGGAGAAGGCATATGACAGGGTTAATATAGATGCTTTGTAGAAGGTGTTAAGAATATGTGGTGTGGAAGGGAAGCTGCTAAAAGTGTAAGGCACGTGTACAAATAGGAAGAGAGGAAAGTGAATGGTTCCCAGTGAAGGTCTGCAGGAGGGGTGTGTAATATCACCATGGTTGTTTAAAATGTTTATGGATGGGATGGTGAGAGAGGTAAATGCAAAGGGTCTTGGAGAGAGGAGTGAGTATGCAGCTTATTGGGGATGAGAGGGCCTGGGAAGTGAGTCAGTTGTTATTTGCCTATGATACAGCACTGGTGGCTGATTTGAATGAGAAACTGCAGAAGTTGGTGACTAAGTTTGGAAAAGTATGGGAAAGGGGAAAGTTGAGAGTGAATGTGAATAAAAGCAAGGTTATTAGGTTTAGCAGGGTTGAGGGATAGGTTAGTTGGGATGTAAGTCTGAATGGAGAAATTTTGGAAGTGAAGTGTTTTAGATATGTGGGAGTAGACCTGATGGCGAATGGAACCTTTCCTCACTCATTGTCTCCGTATGTCCAAACCATTTCAAAACACCCTCTTCTGCTCTCTCAACCACACTCCTTTTATTACCACACATCTCTCTTACCCTTTCATTACTTACTCGATCAAACCACCTCACACCACATATTGTCCTCAAACATTTCATATCCAACACATCCACCCTCCTCTGCACAATCCTATCTATAGCCCTTGTCTCACATCCATATAATATTGTTAAAACTACTAATTCCTCAAACACCCATTTTTGATCTCCGAGATAACATTTTCTCTTTCCACACATTCTTCATCGCTCCCCAGAACCTTAACTTCCTCCCCCACCCTATGACTTTACATATATCGATTAAGTAATGAAAGGGTAAGAGAGATGTGGTAATAAAAAGGGTGTGGTTGAGAGAGCAGAAGAGGGTGTGTTGAAGTAGTTTGGTACATATGGAGAGAATGAGTGAGAAGAGACTGACAAAGAGGATATATGTGTCTCAGTGGTTGAGGGAACAAGGAGAAGCAGGAGACCAAATTGGAGGAGGAAGGACGGAGTGAAAAAGATTTTGAGCAGTCAGGGCCTGAACATACAGGAGGGTGAGAGGCATGCAAGGAATAGAGAAACGATGTGGTATAATGGGGTTGATGTGCTGTCAGTGGACCAAACTAGGCCATGTGAAGCGTCTGGGTTAAACCATGGAAAGGTCTGTGGGTCCTGGATGTGGATACGGAGCTGTGGTTTCAGTGCATTATACATGATAACTAGATGCTGAGTGTGAATAAAGGTGGCCTTTTTTTGTCTGTTTTCCTGGTGCTTCCTTGCTGAAGCAGGGGGTGGTGATGCTGTTTCCTTTGGGGCAGGGTAGTGCCAGGAATGGATGAAGGAGAGCAAGTATGAATATGTACATTTGTATATATTTGTATATATGAATATATATATTTTTATTTTGCTTTGTCGCTGTCTCCCGCGTTTGCGAGGTAGCGCAAGGAAACAGACGAAAGAAATGGCCCAACCCACCCCCATACACAATGTATACACACACACACACGTCCACACACGCAAATATACATACCTATACATCTCAATGTACACATATATGTACATACACAGACACATACATATATACCCATGCACACAATCCACACTGTCTGCCCCCATTCACTCCCATCGCCACCTCGCCACACATGGAATACCATCCCCCTCCCCCCTCATGTGTGCGAGGTAACACTAGGAAAAGACAACAAAGGCCCCATTCGTTCACACTCAGTCTCTAGCTGTCCACGCAATAATGCCCGAAACCACAGCTCCCTTTCCACATCCAGGCCCCACAGAACTTTCCATGGTTTACCCCAGACGCTTCACATGCCCTGATTCAATCCACTGACAGCATGTCAACCCCGGTATACCACATCGATCCAATTCACTCTATTCCTTGCCCTCCTTTCACCCTCCTGCATGTTCAGGCCCCAATCACAAAATCTTTTTCGCTCCATCTTTCCACCTCCAATTTGGTCTCCCACTTCTCCTCGTTCCCTCCACCTCCGACACATATATCCTCTTGGTCAATCTATTCTCACTCATTCTCTCCATATGCCCAAACCATTTCAAAACACCCTCTTCTGCTCTCTCAACCACACTCTTTTTATTTCCACACATCTCTCTTACCCTTACATTACTTACTAGATCAAACCACCTCACACCACACATTGTCCTCAAACATCTCATTTCCAGCACATCCACCCTCCTGCGCACAACTCTATCCATAGCCCATGCCTCGCAACCATACAACATTGTTGGAACCACTATTCCTTCAAACATACCCATTTTTGCTTTCCGAGATAATGTTCTCGACTTCCACACATTCTTCAAGGCTCCCAGGATTTTCGCCCCCTCCCCCACCCTATGATTCACTTCCGCTACCATGGTTCCATCCGCTGCCAGATCCACTCCCAGATATCTAAAACACTTTACTTCCTCCAGTTTTTCTCCACTCAAACTTACCTCCCAATTGACTTGACCCTCAACCCTACTGTACCTAATAACCTTGCTCTTATTCACATTTACTCTTGACTTTCTTCTTTCACACACTTTACCAAACTCAGTCACCAGCTTCTGCAGTTTCTCACATGAATCAGCCACCAGCGCTGTATCATCCGCGAACAACAACTGACTCACTTCCCAAGCTCTCTCATCCACAACAGACTTCATACTTGCCCCTCTTTCCAAAACTCTTGCATTCACCTCCCTAACAGCCCCATCCATAAACAAATTAAACAACCATGGAGACATCACACACCCCTGCCGCAAACCTACATTCACTGAGAACCAATCACTTTCCTCTCTTCCTACACGTACACATGCCTTACATCCTCGATAAAAACTTTTCACTGCTTCTAACAACTTGCCTCCCACACCATATATTCTTAATACCTTCCACAGAGCATCTCTATCAACTCTATCATATGCCTTCTCCAGATCCATAAATGCTACATACAAATCCATTTGCTTTTCTAAGTATTTCTCACATACATTCTTCAAAGCAAACACCTGATCCACACATCCTCTACCACTTCTGAAACCACACTGCTCTTCCCCAATCTGATGCTCTGTACATGTCTTCACCCTCTCAATCAATACCCTCCCATATAATTTACCAGGAATACTCAACAAACTTATACCTCTGTAATTTGAGCACTCACTCTTATCCCCTTTGCCTTTGTACAATGGCACTATGCACGCATTCTGCCAATCCTCAGGCACCTCACCATGAGTCATACATACATTAAATAACCTTACCAACCAGTCAACAATACAGTCACCCCCTTTTTTAATAAATTCCACTGCAATACCATCCAAACCTGCTGCCTTGCCGGCTTTCATCTTCCGCAAAACTTTTACTACCTCTTATCTGTTTACCAAATCATTTTCCCTAACCCTCTCACTTTCACACCACCTTGACCAAAACACCCTATATCTGCCACTCTATCATCAAACACATTCAACAAACCTTCAAAATACTCACTCCATCTCCTTCTCACATCACCACTACTTGTTATCACCTCCCCATTTGTGCCCTTCACTGTAGTTCCCATTTGCTCCCTTGTCTTACGCACTTTATTTACCTCCTTCCAGAACATCTTTTTATTCTCCCTAAAATTTAATGATACTCTCTCACCCCAGCTCTCATTTGCCCTCTTTTTCACCTCTTGCACCTTTCTCTTGACCTCCTGTCTCTTTCTTTTATACATCTCCCACTCAATTGCATTTTTTCCCTGCAAAAATCGTCCAAATGCCTCTCTCTTCTCTTTCACTAATAATCTTACTTCTTCATCCCACCACTCACTACCCTTTCTAATCAACCCACCTCCCACTCTTCTCATGCCACAAGCATCTTTTGCGCAATCCATCACTGATTCCCTAAATACATCCCATTCCTCCCCCACTCCCCTTACTTCCCTTGTTCTCACCTTTTTCCATTCTGTACTCAGTCTCTCCTGGTACTTCCTCACACAAGTCTCCTTCCCAAGCTCACTTACTCTCACCACCCTCTTCACCCCAACATTCACTCTTCTGAAAACCCATACAAATCTTCACCTTAACCTCCACAAGATAATGATCAGACATCCCTCCAGTTGCACCTCTCAGCACATTAACATCCAAAAGTCTCTCTTTCGCGCGCCTGTCAATTAACACGTAATCCAATAACGCTCTCTGGCCATCTCTCCTACTTACATACGTATACTTATGTATATCTCGCTTTTTTAACCAGGTATTCCCAGTCACCAGTCCTTTTTCAGCACATAAATCTACAAGCTCTTCACCATTTCCATTCACAACACTGAACACCCCATGTATACCAATTATTCCCTCAACTGCCATATATATATATATGCAGAAGCTGGTGACTGAGTTTGGTAAAGTGTGTGGAAGAAGAAAGTTAAGAGTAAATGTGAATAAGAGCAAGGTTATTAGGTACAGTAGGGTTGAGGGTCAAGTCAATTGGGAGGTGAGTTTGAATGGAGAAAAACTGGAGGAAGTGAAGTGTTTTAGATATCTGGGAGTGGATCTGGCAGCGGATGGAACCATGGAAGCGGAAGTGGATCATAGGGTGGGGGAGGGGGCGAAAATTCTGGGGGCCTTGAAGAATGTGTGGAAGTCGAGAACATTATCTCGGAAAGCAAAAATGGGTATGTTTGAAGGAATAGTGGTTCCAACAATGTTGTATGGTTGCGAGGCGTGGGCTATGGATAGAGTTGTGCGCAGGAGGATGGATGTGCTGGAAATGAGATGTTTGAGGACAATGTGTGGTGTGAGGTGGTTTGATCGAGTGAGTAACGTAAGGGTAAGAGAGATGTGTGGAAATAAAAAGAGCGTGGTTGAGAGAGCAGAAGAGGGTGTTTTGAAGTGGTTTGGGCACATGGAGAGGATGAGTGAGGAAAGATTGACCAAGAGGATATATGTGTCGGAGGTGGAGGGAACAAGGAGAAGAGGGAGACCAAACTGGAGGTGGAAAGATGGAGTGAAAAAGATTTTGTGTGATCGGGGCCTGAACATGCAGGAGGGTGAAAGGAGGGCAAGGAATAGAGTGAATTGGAGCGATGTGGTATACCGGGGCTGACGTGCTGTCAGTGGATTGAATCAAGGCATGTGAAGCGTCTGGGGTAAACCATGGAAAGCTGTGTAGGTATGTATATTTGCGTGTGTGGACGTATGTATATACATGTGTATGGGGTGGGTTGGGCCATTTCTTTCGTCTGTTTCCTTGCGCTACCTCGCAAACGCGGGAGACAGTGACAAAGTATAAAAAAAAAAAAAAATATATATATATATATATATATATATATATATATATATATATATATATATATATATATATATATATCCAGGCACCATGGAAAGTTCTGTGGGGCCTGGATGTGGAAAGGGAGCTGTGGTTTAGGGCATTATTGCATGACAGCTAGAGACTGAGTGTGAACGAATGGGGCCTTTGTTGTCTTTTCCTAGCGCTACCTCGCACACATGAGGGGGGAGGGGGATGTTACTCCATGTGTGGCGAGGTGGCAATGGGAATGAATAAAGGCAGACAGTGTGAATTGTGTGCATGTGTATATATGTATATGTCTGTGTGTGTATATATATATGTGTACATTGCACTGTCAGTGCACTGTCAGTGCTGTCAGTGGATGGAATCAAGGCATGTGAAGCGTCTGGGGTAAACCATGGAAAGCTGTGTAGGTGTGTATATTTGCGTGTGTGGACGTATGTATATACATGTGTATGGGGGTGGGTTGGGCCATTTCTTTCGTCTGTTTCCTTGCGCTACCTCGCAAACGCGGGAGACAGCGACAAAGTATAATAATAAAAATAATTGAGATGTATGGGTATGTATATTTGCGTGTGGGGACGTGTATGTATATACATGTGTATGGAGGTGGGTTGGGCCATTTCTTTCGTCTGTTTCCTTGCGTTACCTTGCAAATGCGGGAGACAGCGTCAAAGCAAAATAAATAAAATATATATCCTTGAGGTAGGGGAGAAAGAATTCTACTTCCGTACTCCTTGCTTGTTGTAGAAGGTGAAGGAAGGGAGTGGAGGCTGGAAATCCTCCCCTCATTTTTTTTTTTCCCAAAAAAGAAACAGAGAAGGGGGGGGGGATCTGAGGATTTTCCCTCTAAAGCTCAACCCTGTGTTCTTAAAGCTACCTCAATAATGCAGGAAATGGCGAATGTGTATGGAGAAAAAAAATTCCATACATATTTGCCATTTCCCACATTAGCGGGGTAGTGTTAAGAACAGAGGACTGAGCCTTAGAGGGAATATCCTCACATGACCCTCTTCTGTTCCTTCTTTTGGAAAATTAAAAATGGGAGGGGAGGATTTCCAGCCTCCTGCTCACTCCCCTTTTAGTTGCCCTCTACATCACGCAGGGAATACATGGAAAGTTTTCTTTCTCCCCTATCCCCTGGGATTATACATATACATAAAGTGTAGTGATGTTTTGTGTACATCTACATGCTGAAAGTGCTGGGCAATTGTGTCAAAGGTGCAGTGTCTTCTATATCATACCTTTATGTATACCTATATCTGTCCTGGGGCAATTACAAATAAGTTATATGGAAAGAAATTTACTGTATATGTAATTACCAATTTACACTGTAGAGGAAGGGAGTTTTGTACTCTTGGGGCTTCATCTCTTGAACTTCCTTTGCTGCCATACAACTATATAAACTTTTGTATGCCTTCTACATCTATAATTTCATCATTCAGTTTATTTCATTCATCCACCAATCTCATAATAAAAAAGTATTTCTTTACTTCTTTTCTATGTTTCTGGCTTAATTTTATGTTATGGTCTCTGCTGTTCTACCTTTGCATCTTTAAAAGAACTCTTCACTGTTGGGTTGGCATCATCAAACTAGTTTAAAAACTTAATGATTGTGATTAAGTCACTCCATACTCTTCTCTCTTCCATAGCTGACAATGTTAAGGTCTCTAGCTTAGGGGTTATTACTATATGTGATTACTATTTGTCTTATGGGGTGAGAGTTTTACACTTGTGCTGCCCCATCTATGTACCTTATACATGTATCCTGTCTTTACTGTACTGTGTACACACTCACTCACACACACACACACAAAACCTAAGTTATGTACCCATTTACTGACCCGCCCTGTAGGGGGTGATGAACAGCTGGAATAGATGTGGGCCACCTGCTGCACCCAGGATTTGAAACCAGGGCAGGCCCATGCATGAATCATACCAATACATCACAACATCCTGTGTACAAACATCATTTCAAACACATCATCATGAACATAGTACAACCATTTTTTTTCATGCATATTCACCATTTCCCACGTTAGCGAGGTAGCATTAAGAACAGAGGAATGAGCCTTAGATGGAATATCCTCACTTGGCCCCCTTCTTTGTTCCTACCAAATTATCAATAGTAAAAGTAGGCAGGAAAGACAATAATATACTTAAATAAAGAGGCTTCAATAGTGACTGACCATGAAATTCGAGAAAGATGTCAGTGTTATGCTTGGTATGGGACCAGCGGCGGGAGCGGGATGGTAATAGGGGGGACCTGCGGTACACATCCTTACCACAGATGGCATCAAGGTTGTGCCGCAGGCGGGATCGACATAACATCAAGCGCTCTTCCGTCCAAAGTTCTCGCCACTCCTTCTCAGTCCTACAAGAAGCCGAGCATTACCATCTACATCCTGCACAATGACAGACTGTCTAGCAGCCAAGCTCACTGATCTTATGTGAACACACAAATCATTGGTTGTTTCCTGCATGCATGATGTGAGTTAATTAGTACTTCCTTCAGGCAACTGTAAAGTACTACTTATATCCATCATAAAGATTTATTTGATTTATATTTATTATACTTTGTCGCTGTATAATACTGAATATGCTACAATAATCATTACCAGAACACATGGCTACTCCAGTCCTGTTCAATGAGAGGGCTCAGTAAATACAAGAGGTTAGGTCAGAATATATCACACTGTTTAATGTCATCTTTTACCTCTGCTTCACAGCCTAGCCAACTTTCTCAAGTTATTGTAAGACTGTTAGGTAATGGAAAGTTGTCTTCTCTGATTGGTAGTTGAATTTTGAAATACTAATTAAGACTTTATTATAAAAACAATTGTTCAAATCAAAAATTAAGAGCACAAGAAAGTAAACTACCAATTCAGCCATGCATCAAAAGTAGCTATGGCTCCTGAATGTTTTTTTTATTACTAGTGTAGTGTTTTGATAACAGTATAGATACAATAAGAGTTGGGGAGTAAGATTTAGAGAAAGAAATTTTATCAAATGATATAAACTAAGCCAACAGAAGTGATGATTATAGATGTTAGGGAAACGGTGAAGTTATTTTATGTAAAAGTAGAAAACATGAAAAAAAAGGGAACCTACAAAAACTCACCTAACTTCCCCAAGTAGCTAAGATGTATAGAAATGTGCCATTATTAAACTGGCATGCTGCAGGGGGTTGCATGGAAAGCTGCTTGTGGGAAGGATGGGTGGTGACATAAGTGGCCACATTATCTGTTATCTATTTGGCACTCATCGGCAGATAGCGTGATAGTCATGGGTGTGATTGTACGTTTTGACTAGAATAATGAATATTTTGATAAACAATGACTGATGGGAACCTCTGGGAGGTTAGGTAAGGTTTTATCATACATTCTGTTGAATTTTATGTGTTTCATGTACTTTACCCCTACCACATGTTTCAAGTACTTGGCCATTATCATCGTAGCATAGTCAGTAATATAGTAAATAATATTGCAAAAAAACTATAATGCTCAACTCATGAATTTCTCTTAAATGCTACAATGGTGCTGAAGAAAAACTATGTTATGTCCAGAGCTAGCTTAAAGGTGTGGCTTAATTGCTAATTTACCCATAAAAGGAAAATACACACATATATATATTGGAAAGGGTCACAATTTTGCACGTGATCAAGATATTCCTATGAGTCCATGGGGAAAATGAAACAAGATAAGTTCCCAAGTGCACTTTCGTGTAATAATCACATCATCAGGGGAGACACAAGAAATATAAGTCAGTTTACCAAATGGCATCCTAGCTTTGTCTCTTCATTATATATCTACTGACTGGGTATAGGGGAGAAAGAATATATCCCATGCATTCCTCACGTGTCGTAGATGGCAACTAAAGGGACTGGAAACCCTCCCTCCTTGTACTTTAACTTTCTAAAGGGAATCACACGGGGAGTGTTCATCCTCCTCGAAGGCTCAGATTGGGGTGTCTAAATGCGTGTGGATGTAACCAAGATGAGAAAAAAGGAGAGATAGGTAGTATGTTTGAGGATAGGAACCTGGATGTTTTGGCTCTGAGTGAAATGAAGCTCAAGGTTAAAGGGGAAGAGTGGCTTGGGAATGTCTTGGGGGTAAAGTCAGGGGTTAGTGAGAGGACAAGAGCAAGGGAAGGAGTAGCACTACTCCTGAAACAGGAGTGGTGGGAGTATGTGATAGAGTGTAAGAAAGTAAACTCTACATTGATATGGGTAAAACTGAAAGTGGATGAAGAGAGAGGGGTGGTTATTGGTGCATATGCACCTAGGCATGAGAAGAAAGATCATGAGAGGCAAGTGTTTTGGGAGCAGCTGAGTGAGTGTGTTAGTAATTTTGATGCACAAGACCGGGTTATAGTGATGGGTGATTTGAATGAAAAGGTGAGTAATGTGGCAGTTGAGGGAATAATTGGTGAACATTGGGTTTACAGTGTTGTAAATGGAAATGGTGAAGAGCTTGTAGATTTATGTGCTGAAAAAGGACTGGTGATTGGGAATACCTGGTTTAAAAAGCGAGATATACATAAGTATACATATGTAAGTAGGAGAGATGGCCAGAGAGCATTATTGGATTATGTGTTAATTGATAGGCGTGCGAAAGAGACTTTTGGATGTTGAAGTGCTGAGAGGTGCAAGTGGAGGGATGTCTGATCATTATCTTGTGGAAGTGAAGGTGAAGATTTGCAGAGGTTTTCAGAAAAGAAGAGAGAATGGTGAGGTGAAAAGAGTGGTGAGAGTAAGTGAGCTTGGGAAGGAGACTTGTGTGAGGAACTATCAGAGAGACTGAGTACAGAATGGAAAAAGGTGAGAACAAAGGGCGTAAGGGGAGTGGGGGAGGAATGGGATGTATTTAGGAGAGCAGTGATGGCTTGCGCAAAAGATGCTTGTGGCATGAGAAGCGTGGGAGGTGGGCAGATTAGAAAGGGTAGTGAGTTGTGGGATGAAGAAGTAAGATTATTAGTGAAAGAGAAGAGAGAGGCATTTGGACGATTTTTGCAGGGAAATAATGCAAATGAGTGGGAGATGTATAAAAGAAAGAGCAAGGAGGTCAAGAGAAAGGTGCAAGAGGTGAAAAATAGGGCAAATGAGAGTTGGGGTGAGAGAGTATCATTAAATTTTAAGGAGAATAAAAAGATGCTCTAGAGGGAGGTAAATAAAGTGCGTAAGACAAGGGAATCAATGGGAACTTCAGTGAAGGGGACTAATGGAGAGGTGATAACAGGTGGTGGTGATGTGAGGAGATGGAGTGAGTATTTTGAAGGTTTGTTGAATGTGTTTGATGATGGAGTGGCAGATATAGGGTGTTTTGGTCAAAGTGGCGTGCAGAGTGAGAGGGTTAGGGAAAATGATTTGGTAAGCAGAGAAGAGGTAGTAAAAGTTTTGCGGAAGATGAAAGCCGGCAAGGCAGCGGATTTCGATGGTATTGCAGTGGAATTTATTAAAAAAGGGGGTGACTGTATTATTGACTGGTTAGTAAGGTTATTTAATGTATGTATGACTCATGGTGAGGTGCCTGAGGATTGGCTGAATGCATGCATAGTGCCATTGTACAAAGGCAAAGGGGATAAAAGTGAGTGCTCAAATTACAGAGGTATAAGTTTGTTGAGTATTCCTGGTAAATTATATGGGAGGGTATTGATTGAGAGGGTGAAGGCATATACAGAGCATCAGATTGGGGAAGAGCAGTGTGGTTTCAGAAGTGGTAGAGGATGTGTAGATCAGGTGTTTGCTTTGAAAAATATATGTGAGAAATACTTAGAAAAGCAAATGGATTTCTATGTAGCATTTATGGATCTGGAAAAGGCATCTTTGATAGAGGTAATAGAGATGCTCTGTGGAAGGTATTAAGAATATATGGTGTGGGAGGCAAGTTGTTAGAAGCAGTGAAAAGTTTTTATCAAGGATGTAAGGCATGTCTGCGTGTAGGAAGAGAGGAAAGTGATTGGTTCTCAGTGAATGTAGGTTTGTGGCAGGGGTATGTGATGTCTCCATGGTTGTTTAATTTGTTTATGGATGGGGTTGTTAGGGCTATGAATGCAAGAGTTTTGGAAAAGGGGGCAAGTATGCATTCTGTTGTGGATGAGAGAGCTTGGGAAGTGAGTCAGTTGTTGTTCGCTGATGATACAGCGCTGGTGGCTGATTCGTGTGAGAAACTGCAGAAGCTAGTGACTGAGTTTGGTAAAAAGTGTGAAAGAAGAAAGCCGAGAGTAAATGTGAATAAGAGCAAGGTTTTTAGGTACAGTAGGGTTGAGGGACAAGTCAACTGGGAGGTAAGATTGAATGGAGAAAAACTGGAGGAAATGAAGTGTTTTAGATATCTGGGAATGGATTTGGCAGTGGATGGATCCATGGAAATGGAAGTGAATCATAGGGTGGGGGAGGGGGCGAAAGTTCTGGGAGTGTTGAAAAATGTGTGGAAGTCGAGAACATTATCTTGGAAAGCAAAAATGTGTATGTTTGAAGGAATAGTGGTTCCAACAATGTTATATGGTTGCGAGGCATGGGCTATGAATAGAGTTGTGCAGAGGAGGGTGTATGTGCTGGAAATGAGATGTTTAAGGACAATATGTGGTGAGGTGGTTTGATCGAGTAAGTAATAATAGGGTAAGAGAGATGTGTGGTAATAAAAAGAGCGTGGCTGAGAGAGCAGAAGAGGGTGTTTTGAAATGGTTTGGTCACATGGAGAGAATGAGTGAGGAAAGACTGACCAACAGGATATACGTGTCAGAGGTGGAGGGAACGAGGAGAAGTGGGAGACCAAATTGAAGGTGGAAAGATGGAGTGAAAAAGATTTTAAGTGATCGGGGCCTGAACATACAGGAGGGTGAAAGGCGTGCAAGGAACAGAGTGAACTGGAACGATGTGGTATACCGGGGCAGACGTGCTGTCAATGGATTGAACCAGGACATGTGAAGCGTCTAGGGTAAACCATAGAAAGTTCTGTGTGGCCTGGATGTGTTAAGGGAGCTGCGGTTTCGGTGCATTATTACATGACAGCTAGAGACTGAGTGTGAACGAAAGTGGCCTTTCTTGTCTTTTCCTAGCGTTACCTCGCGCACAGTTGGGGGACGGTGTTGTTATTTCATGTGTGGCAGGGTGGCGATGGGAATGAATAAAGGCAGACAGTATGAATTATGTACATGTGTATATATGTCTATATCTGTGTGTGTATATATATGTATACGTTGAGATGTATAGGTATGTATATTTGCGTGTGTGGACATGCATGTATATACATGAGTACGTGGGTGGGATGGGCCATTCTTTTGTCTGTTTCCTTGCACTACCTTGCTAACGCGGGGGACAGCGACAAAGCAAAATAAAAATAAGTATATATATATATATATATATTACGCACTTTATTTACCTCCTTCCAGAACATCTTTTTATTCTCCCTAAAATTTAATGATACTCTCTCACCCCAACTCTCATTTGCCCTTTTTTTCACCTCTTGCACCTTTCTCTTGACCTCCTGTCTCTTTCTTTTATACATCTCCCACTCAATTGCATTTTTTCCCTGCAAAAATCGTCCAAATGCCTCTGTCTTCTCTTTCACTAATACTCTTACTTCTTCATCCCACCACTCACTACCCTTTCTAATCAACCCACCTCCCACTCTTCTCATGCCACAAGCATCTTTTGCGCAATCCATCACTGATTCCCTAAATACATCCCATTCCTCCCCCACTCCCCTTACTTCCATTGTTCTCACCTTTTTCCATTCTGTACTCAGTCTCTCCTGGTACTTCCTCACACAAGTCTCCTTCCCAAGCTCACTTACTCTCACCACCCTCTTCACCCCAACATTCACTCTTCTTTTCTGAAAACCCATACAAATCTTCACCTTAGCCTCCACAAGATAATGATCAGACATCCCTCCAGTTGCACCTCTCAGCACATTAACATCCAAAAGTCTCTCTTTCGCGCGCCTGTCAATTAACACGTAATCCAATAACACTCTCTGGCCATCTCTCCTACTTACATAAGTATACTTATGTATATCTCGCTTTTTAAACCAGGTATTCCCAATCATCAGTCCTTTTTCAGTACATAAATCTACAAGCTCTTCACCATTTCCATTTACAACACTGAACACCCCATGTATACCAATTATTCCCTCAACTGCCACATTACTCACCTTTGCATTCAAATCACCCATCACTATAACCCGGTCTCGTGCATCAAAACCACTAACACACTCATTCAGCTGCTCCCAAAACACTTGCCTCTTATGATCTTTCTTCTCATGCCCAGGTGCATATGCACCAATAATCACCCATCTCTCTCCATCAACTTTCAGTAAGACAAGGGAGCAAATGGGAACTTCAGTGAAGGGCGCAAATGGGGAGGTGATAACAAGTAGTGGTGATGTGAGAAGGAGATGGAGTGAGTATTTTGAAGGTTTGTTGAATGTGTTTGATGATAGAGTGGCAGATATAGGGTGTTTTGGTCGAGGTGGTGTGCAAAGTGAGAGGGTTAGGGAAAATGATTTGGTAAACAGAGAAGAGGTAGTAAAAGCTTTGCGGAAGATGAAAGCCGGCAAGGCAGCAGGTTTGGATGGTATTGCAGTGGAATTTATTAAAAAAGGGGGTGACTGTATTGTTGACTGGTTGGTAAGATTATTTAATGTATGTATGACTCATGGTGAGGTGCCTGAGGATTGGCGGAATGCGTGCATAGTGCCATTGTACAAAGGCAAAGGGGATAAGAGTGAGTGCTCAAATTACAGAGGTATAAGTTTGTTGAGTATTCCTGGTAAATTATATGGGAGGATATTGATTGAGAGGGTGAAGGCATGTACAGAGCATCAGATTGGGGAAGAGCAGTGTGGTTTCAGAAGTGGTAGAGGATGTGTGGATCAGGTGTTTGTTTTGAAGAATGTATGTGAGAAATACTTAGAAAAGCAAATGGATTTGTATGTAGCATTTATGGATCTGGAGAAGGCATATGATAGAGTTGATAGAGATGCTCTGTGGAAGGTATTGAGAATATATGGTGTGGGAGGCAAGTTGTTAGAAGCAGTGAAAAGTTTTTATCGAGGATGTAAGGCATGTGTACGTGTAGGAAGAGAGGAAAGTGATTGGTTCTCAGTGAATGTAGGTTTGCGGCAGGGGTGTGTGATGTCTCCATGGTTGTTTAATTCGTTTATGGATGGGGTTGTTAGGGAGGTGAATGCAAGAGTTTTGGAAAGAGGGGCAAGTATGAAGTCTGTTGGGGATGAGAGAGCTTGGGAAGTGAGTCAGTTGTTGTTCGCTGATGATACAGCGCTGGTGGCTGATTCATGTGAGAAACTGCAGAAGCTGGTGACTGAGTTTGGTAAAGTGTGTGAAAGAAGAAAGTTAAGAGTAAATGTGAATAAGAGCAAGGTTATTAGGTACAGTAGGGTTGAGGGTCAAGTCAATTGGGAGGTGAGTTTGAATGGAGAAAAACTGGAGGAAGTGAAGTGTTTTAGATATCTGGGAGTGGATCTGGCAGCGGATGGAACCATGGAAGCGGAAGTGGATCATAGGGTGGGGGAGGGGGCGAAAATTCTGGGAGCCTTGAAGAATGTGTGGAAGTCGAGAACATTATCTCGGAAAGCAAAAATGGGTATGTTTGAAGGAATAGTGGTTCCAACAATGTTGTATGGTTGCGAGGCGTGGGCTATGATAGAGTTGTGCGCAGGAGGATGGATGTGCTGGAAATGAGATGTTTGAGGACAATGTGTGGTGTGAGGTGGTTTGATCGAGTAAGTAACGTAAGGGTAAGAGAGATGTGTGGAAATAAAAAGAGCGTGGTTGAGAGAGCAGAAGAGGGTGTTTTGAAATGGTTTGGGCACATGGAGAGAATGAGTGAGGAAAGATTGACCAAGAGGATATATGTGTCGGAGGTGGAGGGAACGAGGAGAAGAGGGAGACCAAATTGGAGGTGGAAAGATGGAGTGAAAAATATTTTGTGTGATCGGGGCCTGAACATGCAGGAGGGTGAAAGGAGGGCAAGGAATAGAGTGAATTGGAGCGATGTGGTATACAGGGGTTGACGTGCTGTCAGTGGATTGAATCAAGGCATGTGAAGCGTCCGGGGTAAACCATGGAAAGCTGTGTAGGTATGTATATTGCGTGTGTGGAGGTGTGTATGTACATGTGTATGGGGGGGTTGGGCCATTTCTTTCGTCTGTTTCCTTGCGCTACCTCGCAAACGCGGGAGACAGCGACAAAGTAAAAAAAAAAAAAAAAAAAAAAATATATATATATATATATATTTTATTTATTGTACTTTGTCGTTGTCTCCCGTGTCAGTCTGGTAACGCAAGGAAACAGATGAAAGAATGGCCCAACCCACCCACATATACATGTATATACATACACATTCACATACAGACATACACATACCTATACATCCCAACGTATACATATATATATATATATATATATATATATATATACACACACACAGACATATACATACATACACATGTACATAATTCATCCTGTCTGCCCTTATTCATTCCCGTCGCCACCCCGCCACACATGAAATAAAAAACCCCCCTTCCCCCACATGTGCGCGAGGTAGCACTAAGAAAAGACAAGAAAGGCCACATTCGTTCACAATCAGTATCTAGCTGTCATGTATAATGCACCGAAACCACAGCTCCTTTTCCACATCCAGGCCCTACAAAACTTTCCATGATTTACCCCAGATGCTTCACATGCCCTGGTTCAATCCATTGACAGCACGTCAACCCCGGTATACCACATCATTCCAATTCACTCTATTCCTTGCATGCATTTCACCCTCCTGCATGTTCAGGCCCTGATCACTCAAAATCTTTTTAACTCCATCTTTCCACCTCTAATTTGGTCTCCCACTTCTCCTCGTTCCCTCCACCTCTGACACATATTTCCTCTTGGTCAATCTTTCCTCACTCATTTCTCCATGTGACCAAACCATTTCAAAACACCCTCTTCTGCTCTCTCAACCACACTCTTTTTAGTACCACACATCTCTTACCCTATTATTACTAACTCGATCAAACCACCTCACACCACATATTGTCCTCAAACATCTCATTTCCAGCACATCCACTCTCCTGTGCACAACTCTATCTACAGCCCATGCCTCGCAACCATATAACATTGTTGGAACCACTATTCCTTCAAACATACCCATCTTTGCTTTCCAGGATAATGTTCTCAACTTCCACACATTTTTCAATGCTCCCAGAACTTTCGCCCCCCTCTCCCACCCTATGATTCACTTCCGCTTCCATGGTTCCATCCGCTGCCAGATCCATTCCCAGATATCTAAAACACTTTACTTCCTCCAGTTTTTCTCCATTCAAACTTACCTCTCAATTGACTTGTCCCTCAACCCTACTGTACCTAATAACCTTGTTCTTATTCACATTTACTCTCAGCTTTCTTCTTTCACACAATTTACCAAACTCAGTCACCAGCTTCTGCAGTTTCGCACACGAATCAGCCACCAGAGCTGTATCATCAGCGAACAACTGACTCACTTCCCAAGCTCTCTCATCCACAACAGACTGCATACTTGCCCCTCTATCCAAAACTCTTGCATTCACCTCCCTAACAACCCCATCCATAAACAAATTAAACAACCATGGAGAGATCTAGCACCCCTGCTATAAGCCAACATTCACTGGGAACCAATCACTTTCCTCTCTTATTACATGTACACATGCCTTACATCCTCGATAAAAACTTTTCACTGCTTCTAACAACTTTCTTCCCACACCATATATTCTTTATACCTTCCACAGAGCATCTCTATCAACTCCATCATATGCCTTCTCCAGATCCATAAATGCTACATACAAATCCATTTGTTTTTCTATGTATTTCTCATACATTCTTCCAAGCAAACACCTGATACACACATCCTCTACCACTTCTGAAACCACACTGCTCTTCCCCAATCTGATGCTCTGTACATGCCTTCGCCCTCTCGATCAATACCCTCCCATATAATTTACCAGGAATACTCAACAAACTTATACCTCTTTTATTTGAGCACTCACTATTATCCCCTTTCCCTTTGTACAATGGCACTATGCAAGCATTCCGCCAGTCTTCATGCATCTCACCATGAGTCATACATACATTAAATAATCTTACCAACCAGTCAACAATACAGTCACCCCTTTTTTAATAAATTCCACTGCAATACCATCCAAACCCACTGCCTTGCCGGCTTTCATCTTCCACAAAGCTTTTACTACCTCTTCTCTGTTTACCAAATCATTCTCCCTAACCCTCTCACTTTGCACACCACCTCGACCAAAACACCCTATATCTGCCACTCTATTATCAAACACATTCCACAAACCTTCAAAATACTCACTCCATCTCCTTCCCACATCACCACTACTTGTTATCACCTCCCCATCTGCCCCCTTCACTGATGTTCCCCTTTGTTCCCTTGTCTTATGCACTTTATTTTCCTCCTTCCAAAACATCTTTTTTATTCTCCCTAAAATTTAATGATACTCTCTCACCCCAACTCTCATTTGCCCTCCTCTTTTTCACCTCTTGCACCTTTCTCTTGACCTCCTGCCTCTTTCTTTTATATATCTCCCACTCCTTTGCATTATTTCTCTGCAAAAATCATCCAAATGCCTCTCTCTTCTCTCTCACTAACAATCTTAATTCTTCATCCCACCACTCACTGCCCTTTCAAATCTGCCCACCACCCAAGCTTCTCATGCCACAAGCATCTTTTGCACAAGCCATCACTGCTTCCCTACATACATCCCATTTCTCCCCCACTCCCCTTACCTCCTTTGTTCTCACCTTTTTCCATTCTGTCCTCAGTCTCCTGGTACTTCCTCACACAAGTCTCCTTCCCAAGCTCTCTTACTCTCACCACTCTCTTCACCCCAACGTTCTCTCTTCGTTTCTGAGAACCTCTACACATCTTGACCTTCGCATCCACAAGATAATGATCGAAAATCCCTCCAGTTGCACCTCTCAGCACAATAACATCCAAAAGTCTCTCTTTTGCGCGCCTATCAATTAAGACGTAATCCAATAACGCTCTCTGGCCATCTCTCCTACATACATATGTATACTTATGTATATCTCTTTTTAAACCCGGTATTCCCAATTACCAGTCCTTTTTCAGCACAAATCTACAAGCTCTTCACCATTTCCATTTACAGTACTGAACACCCCATGTACACCAATCATTCCCTCAAGTGCCACATTACTCACATTTGCATTCAAATCACTCATCACTATAACCCAGTCTCGTGCATCAAAACCACTAACACACTCACTCAGCTGCTCCCAAAAGACTTGTTTTCATGATCTTTCTTGTCATGCCCAGGTGCATATGCACCAATAATCATCCATCTCTCTCCATCCACTTTCAGTTTTACCCATATCAATCTACAGTTTACTTTCTTACACTCTATCACACACTCCTACCACTCCTGTTTCAGAAGTAGTGCTATTCCTTCCCTTGCTCTAGTCCCCTCACTAACCCCTGACTTAACTCCTAAGACCTCCCCAAAAAGAGGGCAAAAGAGAGTTGGAGTGAGAGAGTATCACAAGGGAATAAATGGGAACATCAGTGAAGGGGGTTAATGGGGAGATGATAACAGGTAGTTGTGATGTGAGAAGGAGATGAAGTGAGTATTTTGAAGGTTTGTTGAATGTGTTTGATGATAGAGTGGCACATATAGGGTGTTTTGGTCGAGGTGGTGTGCAAAGTGAGAGGGTTAGGGAGAATGATTTGGTAAACAGAGAAGAGGTAGTAAAAGCTCTGCGGAAGATGAAAGCCGGCAAGGCAGCAGGTTTGGATGGTATTGCAGTGGAATTTATCAAAAAAGCGGGTGACTGTATTGTTGACTGGTTGGTAAGGTTATTTAATGTATGTATGACTCATGGTGAGGTGCCAGAGGATCGGCAGAATGCCTGCATAGTGCCAATGTACAAAGGCAAAGGGGATAAAAGTGAGTGCTCAAATTACAGAGGTATACGTCTGTTGAGTATTCCTGGGAAATTGTATGGGAGGGTATTGACTGAGAGGGTGAAGGCATGTACAGAGCATCAGACTGGGGAAGAGCAGTGTGGTTTCAGAAGTGGTAGAGGATGTGTGGATCAGGTGTTTGCTTTGAAGAATGTATGTGAGAAATACTTAGAAAAGCAAATGGATTTGCATGTAGCATTTATGGATCTGGAGAAGGCATATGATAGAGTTGACAGAGATGCTCTGTGGATGGTATTAAGAATATATGGTGTGGGAGGCAAGTTGTTAGAAGCAGTGAAAAGTGTTTATTGAGGAAGTAAGGCATGTGTATGTGTAGGAAGAGAGGAAAGTGATTGCTTCTCAGTGAATGTTGGTTTGCGGCAGGGGTGCGTGATGTCTCCATGGTTGTTTAATTTGTTTATGGATGGGGTTGTTATGGAGGTGAATGCAAGAGTTTTGGAAAGAGGGGCAAGTATGCAGTCTGTTGGTGATGAGAGAGCTTGGGAAGTGAATCAGTCATTGTTCACTGCTGATACAGCTCTGGTGGCTGATTCCGGTGAGAAACTGCAGAAGCTGGTGACTGAGTTTGGTGAAGTGTGTGAAAGAAGAAAGCTGAGAGTAAATGTGAATAAGAGCAAGGTTGTTAGGTACAGTAGGGTTGAGGGACAAGTTAATTGGAAGGTAAGTTTGAATGGAGAAAAACTGGAGGAAGTGAAGTGTTTTAGATATCTGGGAGTGGATTTGGCAGCAGTTGGAAACATGGAATTGGAAGTGAATCATAGGGTAGGGAGGGGGCAAAAGTTTTGGGAGCGTTGAAAAATGTGTTGGAAGTCCGAGAACATTATCTCGGAAAGCAAAAATGGGTTGTTTGAAGGAATAGTGGTTCCAACAATGTTGTTTGTTGCGAGGCCCGTGGGCTATGGATTGAGTTGTGCGCAGGAGGATGGATGTGCTGGAAATGAGATGTTTGGTGGGGACAATGTGTGGTTGTGAGGTGGTTTGATCGAGTAAGTACGTAAGGGTAAGTGAGATGTTGTGGAAATAAAAAATGAGCGTGGTTGAGAGAGTCAGAAGAGGTGTTTTGAAATAGTTCAGGCACATGGAGGAGAATGAGTGAGAAAGGATTGACCAAGAGAATTATGTGTCGGATGAGTGTGAGGGAATGAGGATAGAGGGAGACCAAATTGGAGGTGGAAAGATGGAGTGAAAAAGATTTTGAGTGATCGGCCTGAACATGCATGAGGGTGAAAGGCGAGCAACGGAATAGAGTGAATTGGAATGATGTGGTATAACCGGGGGGGGTTTTTTCCCCCCCCGAACGTGCGGTCAATGATTGAACCAGGGCATGTGAACATAGGAAAAAACCATGGAAAGTTTGTGTGTGGCCTTGTACTTTCGGTGCATAATTACATTGACAGTTAAAAGACTGAGTGTGAACGAATGGGAGCCTTTGGTGTCTTTTCTACACTACTAGCACACATGAGGGGGGAGGGGTTGATATTGCCATTGTGGCCGAGGTTGGGCAATGGAACAAATAAAGCAGACATATGAATTATGTACATGTTTATATTAATATGTCATTTTTTCTTTCTTCAAACTATTCGCCATTCCCGCATTAGCGAGGTAGCGTTAAGAACAGGGACTGGCCTTTCGGGAATACCCTCACCTGCCCAATTCACTGTTCCTTCTTTTGCGGGAAAATTAAAAAAAACGAGAGGGGAGATTTCCAGCCCCCCGCTCCCGCCCCTTTAGTCGCCTTCTAAACACCTCAGGAATACATGGGAAGATATTTTTCTCCCCTATCCCCAGGGGATAAATATATATATATATATATATAAATATATATATATATAATATATATAATATATATAAGATATAATTTTTCTTTGCTTTGTCGCTGTCTCCCGCAGTGTTGCGAGGTAGGCGCAAGGAAACAGATGAAAGAAATGGCCCAACCCACCCCCATACACATGTATATACATACTCCCCACACCAAATATACAATACCTACACACTTTCCATGTTCTCCCCAGAAACCGCTTCACATGCCTTGACTCAATCCACTGACAGCACACGTCAACCCCGGTATACCACATCGCTCCAATTCCACTATTTCCTTGCCCTCCTTTCACCCTCCTGCAATGTCACATGGCCCTGATCACATCAAAATCTTTTTCACTCCATCTTTCCACCTCTAATTTGGTCTCCCACTTCTCCTCATTCCCTCCACCTCTGACACATATTTCCTCTTGGTCAATCTTTCCTCACTCATTTCTCCATGTGACCAAACCATTTCAAAACACCCTCTTCTGCTCTCTCAACCACACTCTTTTTAGTACCACACATCTCTTACCCTATTATTACTAACTCGATCAAACCACCTCACACCACATATTGTCCTCAAACATCTCATTTCCAGCACATCCACCCTCCTGTGCACAACTCTATCTACAGCCCATGCCTCGCAACCATATAACATTGTTGGAACCACTATTCCTTCAAACATACCCATCTTTGCTTTCCAGGATAACGTTCTCAACTTCCACACATTTTTCAATGCTCCAAGAACTTTCGCCCCCCTCTCCCACCCTATGATTCACTTCCGCTTCCATGGTTCCATCCGCTGCCAAATCCATTCCCAGATATCTAAAACACTTTACTTCCTCCAGTTTTTCTCCATTCAAACTTACCTCTCAATTGACTTGTCCCTCAACCCTACTGTACCTAATAACCTTGTTCTTATTCACATTTACTCTCAGCTTTCTTCTTTCACACAATTTACCAAACTCAGTCACCAGCTTCTGCAGTTTCGCACACGAATCAGCCACCAGAGCTGTATCATCAGCGAACAACCGACTCACTTCCCAAGCTCTCTCATCCACAACAGACTGCATACTTGCCCCTCTTTCCAAAACTCTTGCATTCACCTCCCTAACAACCCCATCCATAAACAAATTAAACAACCATGGAGACATCTAGCACCCCTGCTATAAGCCAACATTCACTGGGAACCAATCACTTTCCTCTCTTATTACATGTACACATGCCTTACATCCTCGATAAAAACTTTTCACTGCTTCTAACAACTTTCTTCCCACACCATATATTCTTAATACCTTCCACAGAGCATCTCTATCAACTCCATCATATGCCTTCTCCAGATCCATAAATGCTACATACAAATCCATTTGTTTTTCTATGTATTTCTCATACATTCTTCCAAGCAAACACCTGATACACACATCCTCCACCACTTCTGAAACCACACTGCTCTTCCCCAATCTCATGCTCTGTACATGCCTTCGCCCTCTCAATCAATACCCTCCCATATAATTTACCAGGAATACTCAACAAACTTATACCTCTTTTATTTGAGCACTCACTATTATCCCCTTTCCCTTTGTACAATGGCACTATGCAAGCATTCCGCCAGTCTTCATGCATCTCACCATGAGTCATACATACATTAAATAATCTTACCAACCAGTCAACAATACAGTCACCCCTTTTTTAATAAATTCCACTGCAATACCATCCAAACCCACTGCCTTGCCGGCTTTCATCTTCCACAAAGCTTTTACTACCTCTTCTCTGTTTACCAAATCATTCTCCCTAACCCTCTCACTTTGCACACCACCTCGACCAAAACACCCTATATCTGCCACTCTATTATCAAACACATTCCACAAACCTTCAAAATACTCACTCCATCTCCTTCCCACATCACCACTACTTGTTATCACCTCCCCATCTGCCCCCTTCACTGATGTTCCCCTTTGTTCCCTTGTCTTATGCACTTTATTTTCCTCCTTCCAAAACATCTTTTTTATTCTCCCTAAAATTTAATGATACTCTCTCACCCCAACTCTCATTTGCCCTCCTCTTTTTCACCTCTTGCACCTTTCTCTTGACCTCCTGCCTCTTTCTTTTATATATCTCCCACTCCTTTGCATTATTTCTCTGCAAAAATCATCCAAATGCCTCTCTCTTCTCTCTCACTAACAATCTTAATTCTTCATCCCACCACTCACTGCCCTTTCAAATCTGCCCACCACCCAAGCTTCTCATGCCACAAGCATCTTTTGCACAAGCCATCACTGCTTCCCTACATACATCCCATTTCTCCCCCACTCCCCTTACGTCCTTTGTTCTCACCTTTTTCCATTCTGTGCTCAGTCTCCTGGTACTTCCTCACACAAGTCTCCTTCCCAAGCTCTCTTACTCTCACCACTCTCTTCACCCCAACATTCTCTCTTCGTTTCTGAGAACCTCTACACATCTTCACCTTCGCATCCACAAGATAATGATCGAAAATCCCTCCAGTTGCACCTCTCAGCACAATAACATCCAAAAGTCTCTCTTTTGCGCGCCTATCAATTAAGACGTAATCCAATAACGCTCTCTGGCCATCTCTCCTACATACATATGTATACTTATGTATATCTCTTTTTAAACCCGGTATTCCCAATTACCAGTCCTTTTTCAGCACAAATATACAAGCTCTTCACCATTTCCATTTACAGTACTGAACACCCCATGTACACCAATCATTCCCTCAAGTGCCACATTACTCACATTTGCATTCAAATCACTCATCACTATAACCCAGTCTCGTGCATCAAAACCACTAACACACTCACTCAGCTGCTCCCAGAAGACTTGTTTTCATGATCTTTCTTGTCATGCCCAGGTGCATATGCACCAATAATCACCCATCTCTCTCCATCCACTTTCAGTTTTACCCATATCAATCTACAGTTTACTTTCTTACACTCTATCACACACTCCTACCACTCCTGTTTCAGAAGTAGTGCTACTCCTTCCCTTGCTCTAGTCCCCTCACTAACCCCTGACTTAACTCCTAAGACCTCCCCAAAAAGAGGGCAAAAGAGAGTTGGAGTGAGAGAGTATCACAAGGGAATAAATGGGAACATCAGTGAAGGGGGTTAATGGGGAGATGATAACAGGTAGTTGTGATGTGAGAAGGAGATGAAGTGAGTATTTTGAAGGTTTGTTGAAAGTGTTTGATGATAGAGTGGCACATATAGGGTGTTTTGGTCGAGGTGGTGTGCAAAGTGAGAGGGTTAGGGAGAATGATTTGGTAAACAGAGAAGAGGTAGTAAAAGCTCTGCGGAAGATGAAAGCCTGCAAGGCAGCAGGTTTGGATGGTATTGCAGTGGAATTTATCAAAAAAGCGGGTGACTGTATTGTTGACTGGTTGGTAAGGTTATTTAATGTATGTATGACTCATGGTGAGGTGCCAGAGGATCGGCAGAATGCCTGCATAGTGCCAATGTACAAAGGCAAAGGGGATAAAAGTGAGTGCTCAAATTACAGAGGTATACGTCTGTTGAGTATTCCTGGGAAATTGTATGGGAGGGTATTGACTGAGAGGGTGAAGGCATGTACAGAGCATCAGACTGGGGAAGAGCAGTGTGGTTTCAGAAGTGGTAGAGGATGTGTGGATCAGGTGTTTGCTTTGAAGAATTTTTTTTTTTTTTTTTTTTTTTTTTTTTTTTTCATACTATTCGCTATTTCCCGCAATAGCGAGGTAGCGTTAAGAACAGAGGACTGGGCCTTTGAGGGAATATCCTCACCTGGACCCGGTCTCTCTTCCTTCTTTTGGAAGAAAAACGAGAGGGGAGGATTTCCAGCCACCCACTCCCTCCCCTTTTAGTCGCCTTCTACGACACGCAGGGAACACGTGAGAAATATTCTATCTCCCCTATACCCAGGGGAAAAAAAATTTATTTATATATATATATATATATATATATATAATTGTTGTTCGCTGATGATACAGCGCTGGTGGCTGATTCATGTGAGAAACTGCAGAAGCTGGTGACTGAGTTTGGTAAAGTGTGTGGAAGAAGAAAGTTGAGAGTAAATGTGAATAAGAGCAAGGTTATTAGGTACAGTAGGGGTGAGGGTCAAGTCAATTGGGAGGTGAGTTTGAATGGAGAAAAACTGGAGGAAGTGAAGTGTTTTAGATATCTGGGAGTGGATCTGTCAGCGGATGGAACCATGGAAGCGGAAGTGGATCATAGGGTGGGGGAGGGGGCGAAAATTTTGGGAGCCTTGAAAAATGTGTGGAAGTCGAGAACATTATCTCGGAAAGCAAAAATGGGTATGTTTGAGGGAATAGTGGTTCCAACAATGCTGTATGGTTGCGAGGCGTGGGCTATGGATAGAGATGTGCGCAGGAGGATGGATGTGCTGGAAATGAGATGTTTGAGGACAATGTGTGGTGTGAGGTGGTTTGATCGAGTAAGTAACGTAAGGGTAAGAGAGATGTGTGGAAATAAAAAGAGCGTGGTCGAGAGAGCAGAAGAGGGTGTTTTGAAATGGTTTGGGCACATGGAGAGAATGAGTGAGGAGAGATTGACCAAGAGGATATATGTGTCGGAGGTGGAGGGAACGAGGAGAAGAGGGAGACCAAATTGGAGGTGGAAAGATGGAGTGAAAAAGATTTTGTGTGATCGGGGCCTGAACATGCAGGAGGGTGAAAGGAGGGCAAGAAATAGAGTGAATTGGAGTCATGTGGTATACAGGGGTTGACGTGCTGTCAGTGGATTGAAGCAAGGCATGTGAAGCGTCTGGGGTAAACCATGGAAAGCTGTGTAGGTATGTATATTTGCGTGTCTGGACGTGTGTATGTACATGTGTATGGGGGGGGGGGGTTGGGCCATTTCTTTCGTCTGTTTCCTTGCGCTACCTCGCAAACGCGGGAGACAGCGACAAAGTATAAAAAAAAAAAAAAAAAAAAAAAAAAAATATATATATATATATATATATATATATATATATCCCTGGGGATAGGGGTGAAAGAATACTTCCCGCGCATTCCTCACATGTCGTAGAAGGCGACTAAAGGGGAAGGGAGCGGGGGGCCAGAAACCCTCCCCTCCTTGTATTTTAACTTTCTAAAAGGGGAAACAGAAGAAGGAGTCATGCGAGGAGTGCTCATCCTCCTGGAAGGCTCAGATTGGGGTGTCTAAATGTGTGTGGATGTAACCAAGATGAGAAAAAAGAAGAGATAGGTAGTATGTTTGAGGAAAGGAACCTGGATGTTTTGGCTCTGAGTGAAACGAAGCTCAAGGGTAAAGGGGAAGAGTGGTTTGGGAATGTCTTGGGAGTAAAGTCAGGGGTTAGTGAGAGGACAAGAGCAAGGGAAGGAGTAGCACTACTCCTGAACCAGGAGTTGTGGGAGTTTGTGATAGAGTGTAAGAAAGTAAATTCTAGATTGATATGGGTAAAACTGAAAGTTGATGGAGAGAGATGGGTGATTATTGGTGCCTATGCACCTGGGCATGAGAAGAAAGATGAGAGGCAAGTGTTTTGGGAGCAGCTGAATGAGTGTGTTAGTGGTTTTGATGCACAAGACCGGGTTATAGTGATGGGTGATTTGAATGCAAAGGTGAGTAATGTGGCAGTTGAGGGAAGAATTGGTATACATGGGGTGTTCAGTGTTGTATATGGAAATGGTGAAGAGCTTGTATATTTATGTGCTGAAAAAGGACTGGTGATTAGGAATACCTGGTTTAAAAAGCGAGTTATACATAAGTATACATATGTAAGTTGGAGAGATGGCCAGAGAGCATTATTGAATTACGTGTTAACTGATAGGCGCGCGAAAGAGAGACTTTTGGATGTTAATGAGCTGAGAGATGCAACTGGAGGGATGTCTGATCATTATCTTGTGGAGGCGAAGGTGAAGATTTGTAGAGGTTTTCAGAAAAGAAGAGAGAATGTTGGGGTGAAGAGAGTGGTAAGAGTTAGTGAGCTTGGGAAGGAGACTTGTGTGAGGAAGTACCAGGAGAGACTGAGTTCAGAAAGGAAAAAGGTGAGAACAAAGGAGGTAAGGGGAGTGGGGGAGGAATGGGATGTATTTCGGGAAGCAGTGATGGCTTGCGCAAAAGATGCTTGTGGCATGAGAAGTGTGGGAGGTGGGTTGATTAGAAAGGGTAGTGAGTGGTGGGATGAAGAAGTAAGATTATTAGTGAAAGAGAAGAGAGAGGCATTTGGACGATTTTTGCAGGGAAAAATTGCAAATGAGTGGGAAATGTATAAAAGAAAGAGGAAGGAGGTCAAGAGAAAGGTGCAAGAGGTGAAAAAGAGGGCAAATGAGAGTTGGGGTGAGAGAGTATCATTAAATTTTAGGGAGAATAAAAAGATGTTTTGGAAGGAGGTAAATACAGTGCGTAAGACAAGGGAGGAAATGGGAACTTCAGTGAAGGGGGCTAATGGGGAGGTGATAACAAGTAGTAGTGATGTGAGAAGGAGATGGAGCGAGTATTTTGAAGGTTTGTTGAATGTGTTTGATGTTAGAGTGGCAGATATAGGGTGTTTTGGTTGAGGTGGAGTGCAAAGTGAGAGGGTTAGGGAAAATGGTTAGGTAAACAAAGAAGAGGTAGTAAAAGCTTTGTGGAAGATGAAAGCCGGCAAGGCAGCAGGTTTGGATGGTATTGCAGTGGAATTTATTAAAAAAGGGGGTGACTGTATTGTTGACTGGTTGGTAAGGTTATTTAATGTATGTATGATTCATGGTGAGGTGCCTGAGGATTGGCGGAATGCTTGCATAGTGCCATTGTACAAAGGTAAAGGGGATAAGAGTGAGTGCTCAAATTACAGAGGTATAAGTTTGTTGAGTATTCCTGGTAATTTTTTTTTTTTTTTTTTTTTTTTTTTTTTTTTTTATACTTTGTCGCTGTCTCCCGCGTTTGCGAGGTAGCGCAAGGAAACAGACGAAAGAAATGGCCCAGCCCCCCCATACACATGTACATACACACGTCCACACACGCAAATATACATACCTACACAGCTTTCCTTGGTTTACCCCGGACGCTTCACATGCCTTGATTCAATCCACTGACAGCACGTCAACCCCTGTATACCACATCGCTCCAATTCACTCTATTCCTTGCCCTCCTTTCACCCTCCTGCATGTTCAGGCCCCGATCACACAAAATCCTTTTCACTCCATCTTTCCACCTCCAATTTGGTCTCCCTCTTCTCCTCGTTCCCTCCACCTCCGACACATATATCCTCTTGGTCAATCTTTCCTCCCTCATTCTCTCCATGTGCCCAAACCATTTCAAAACACCCTCTTCTGCTCTCTCAACCACGCTCTTTTTATTTCCACACATCTCTCTTACCCTTACGTTACTTACTCGATCAAACCACCTCACACCACACATTGTCCTCAAACATCTCATTTCCAGCACATCCATCCTCCTGCGCACAACTCTATCCATAGCCCACGCCTCGCAACCATACAACATTGTTGGAACTACTATTCCTTCAAACATACCCATTTTTGCTTTCCGGGATAATGTTCTCGACTTCCACACATTTTTCAAGGCTCCCAAAATTTTCGCCCCCTCCCCCACCCTATGATCCACTTCCGCTTCCATGGTTCCATCCGCTGACAGATCCACTCCCAGATATCTAAAACACTTCACTTCCTCCAGTTTTTCTCCATTCAAACTCACCTCCCAATTGTTTTCTAAATTGTTTCTTACATTTTTCATATGTATATATATGTATGTGTGTGTGTGTGTGTGTGTGCGTGTGTGTGTGTGTGTGTGTGTGTGTGTGTGTGTATATATATATATATGTATATTATCCCTGGGGATAGGGGTGAAAGAATACTTCCCACGTATTCCTCGCGTGTCGTAGAAAGCGACTAGAGGGGACGGGAGCGGGGGGCCGGAAATCCTCCCCTCCTTGTATTAACTTTCTAAAATGGGAAACAGAAGAAGGAGTCACGCGGGGAGTGCTCATCCTCCTCGAAGGCTCAGAGTGGGGTGCCTAAATGTGTGTGGATGTAACCAAGATGTGAAAAAAGGAGAGATAGGTAGTATGTTTGAGGAAAGGAACCTGGATGTTTTGGCTCTGAGTGAAACGAAGCTCAAGGGTAAAGGGGAAGAGTGGTTTGGAAATGTCTGGGGAGTGAAGTCAGGGGTTAGTGAGAGGACAAGAGCAAGGGAAGGAGTAGCAATACTCCTGAAACAGGAGTTGTGGGAGTATGTGATAGAATGTAAGAAAGTAAATTCTCGATTAATATGGGTAAAATTGAAAGTTGATGGAGAGAGGTGGGTGATTATTGGTGCATATGCACCTGGGCATGAGAAGAAAGATCATGAGAGGCAAGTGTTTTGGGAGCAGCTAAATGAGTGTGTTAGCGGTTTTGATGCACGAGACCGGGTTATAGTGATGGGTGATTTGAATGCAAAGGTGAGTAATGTGGCAGTTGAGGGAATAATTGGTATGCATGGGGTGTTCAGTGTTGTAAATGGAAATGGTGAAGAGCTTGTAGATTTATGTGCTGAAAAAGGACTGATGATTGGGAATACCTGGTTTAAAAAGCGAGATATACATAAGTATACTTATGTAAGTAGGAGAGATGGCCAGAGAGCGTTATTGGATTACGTGTTAATTGACAGGCGTGCGAAAGAGAGACTTTTGGATGTCAATGTGCTGAGAGGTGCAACTGGAGGGATGTCTGATCATTATCTTGTGGAGGCTAAGGTGAAGATTAGTATGGGTTTTCCTGGTAAATTATATGGGAGGGTATTTTTTTATTGATTGTGAGGGTGAAGGCATGTACAGAGCATCAGATTGGGGAAGAGCACTGTGGTTTCAGAAGTGGTAGAGGATGAGTGGATCAGGTGTTTGCTTTGAGGAATGTATGTGAGAAATACTTAGAAAAGCAAATGGATCTGTATGTAGCATTTACGGATCTGGAGAAGGCATATGATAGAGTTGATAAAGATGCTCTGTGGAAGGTATTAAGAATATATGGTGTGGGAGGCAAGTTGTTAGAAGCAGTGAAAAGTTTTTATCGAGGATGTAAGGCATGTGTACATGTAGGAAGAGAGGAAAGTGATTGGTTCTCAGTGAATGTAGGTTTGCGGCAGGGGTGTGTGATGTCTCCATGGTTGTTTAATTTGTTTATGGATGGGGTTGTTAGGGGGGTGAATGCAAGAGTTTTAGAAAGAGGGGCAAGTATGCAGTCTGCTGTGGATGAGAGAGCTTGGGAAGTGAGTCAGTTGTTGTTCGCTGATGATACAGCGCTGGTGGCTGATTCGAGTGAGAAACTGCAGAAGGTGACTGAGTTTGGTAAAGTGTGTGAAAGAAGAAAGTTAAGAGTAAATATGAATAAGAGCAAGGTTATTAGGTACAGTAGGGTTGAGGGTCAAGTCAATTGGGAGGTAAGTTTGAATGGAGAAAAACTGGAGGAAATAAAGGGTTTTAGATATCTGGGAGTGGATCTGGCGGCAGATGGAACCATGGAAGCGGAAGTGAATCATAGGGTGGGGGAGGGGGCGAAAATTCTGGGAGCCTTGAAGAATGTATGGAAGTCGAGAACATTATCTTGGAAAGCAAAAATAGGTATGTTTGAAGGAATAGTGGTTCCAACAATGTTATATGGTTGCGAGGCGTGGGCTATGGATAGAGTTGTGCGCAGGAGGGTGGATGTGCTGGAAATGAGATGTTTGAGGACAATATGTGGTGTGAGGTGGTTTGATCGAGTAAGTAATGTAAGGGTAAGAGAGATGTGTGGAAATAAAAAGAGGGTGGTTGAGAGAGCAGAAGAGGGTGTTTTGAAATGGTTTGGTCACATGGAGAGAATGAGTGAGGAAAGATTGACCAAGAGGATATATGTGTCTGAAGTGGAGGGAACGAGGAGAAGTGGGAGACCAAATTGGAGGTGGAAAGATGGAGTGAAAAAGATTTTGAGTGATCGGGGCCTGAACATGCAGGAGGGTGAAAGGCGTGCAAGGAATAGAGTGAATTGGAATGATGTGGTATACCGGGGTCGACGTGCTGTCAATGGATTGAACCAGGGCATGTGAAGCATCTGGGAAAAACCATGGAAAGTTGTGTGGGGCCTGTGAGTTTCGGTGCATTATTACATGACAGCTAAAGACTGAGTGTGAACGAATGGGGCCTTTGGTGTCTTTTCCTAGCACTACCTCGCACACATGAGGGGGGAGGGGGTTGTTATTCCATGTGTGGCGAGGTGGCAATGGGAACAAATAAAGGCAGACAGTATGAATTATGTACATGTGTATATATGTATATGTCTGTGTGTGTATATATATGTGTACATTGAGATTTATAGGTATGTATATTTGCGTGTGTGGACATGTATGTACATACATGTGTATGCGGATAGGTTGGGCCATTCTTTCGTGTTTCCTTGCGCTACCTCGCTAACGTGGGAGACAGTGACAAAGCAAAATAAATAAAATATAATAAATAGATACACAAAACACGCACAGCACACTTTATGACCTGTGGTCTCTCCTGGTGGACACAGCTGGCTTCCAGAGAGCTGTGATTGCTTCAAAGAATATCTTTTGTGGGGCTCCCACAGACTCCTGGGGCAGAAAGATAAGGTAGGATGGGAAGATGTTCATCTTACATGAAAAGGAGAAAATTTGGAAAAACAGAAAGATGTTTTATGAATATAAAATGTTGAGAATTAGAAAAAGAAGATTGGGTGAGGGAAAAAAACGGTGCAAGAAGTGAGGTATCCCTGAAATCTGAGGCCAGTTTAACAATGACTGTCAAAGTACAGTTTAATCCAGTGGTGGGGAGGTTCTGGCTCTGCATAGTAACTAAAAAGAATCAAGTTCAAAGTGATGTGATAAATATTCCCAATTGCCCTATACAGGCACAGAGTTGGCCCTCTAACCCTCTTGAATAGATAAAATATGGTTTGAACTCTACGCAACTGACTAAATGCTTGCCCCATCATCTATTTCACAACATGAAACTCAGTAAGCCACTGCCTCATGATTACTGCGAGGTTGTTGGCATCTCGAAGTTGGACTGCTGGAATGTCAATTCCTTTCTCTATAACACAGCTTTGTAGTTCTCTACCTTCTTTCCTAATACCTTTGATCTACTTTCCAAAAGGCAGGTTTTCTACATCCTCCATAACAATCAGATTATTTTTTTGCTCTTCCTCTTTACTTATCTCTTGAGCCCTTTACCATGTTTAATTACAGCCTTGATAAGGATGTTTATCTGAAGTTGAAATAATGGACATAAAGAAAAGCATGCACTTCACCAAGGACGAATGTCTACATTACCGAAATGCTGAGAAATTACAAAATATTCTGGCTGAGGTTACTGTGAAAGGTAAACGGGATGACAAAGCCCCACAGCTTCAGGATAACTGTAAGGAAGACAAGTTTTCAACTGTCGAAGAATGAACAGCATCTCAGTGCACAGATAAAATGTTCAGAGCCAATCAAGAGGTACATTAAACCAAAACTCATGAGGAATAGTCCTAACAAATAACAAGAAAGGCCAACATTTGTGAGTGAATGCTGTGCAGCATGTTTCCCTCCATATTTCAACTCCTGAATGGAGACTTGAAAACTACCATAACTCATTGAAATAATATGTATTAGTAGCAAAATTTAAACATCTGGTGATCTTTGACCACAAAAGGCCAATTCGGTCATCATAAATTTCTCAGCATCACAAGACATTTGTGAAAGACATCTTTGTGCAATACTTCATGAAGTCTGGCTGAAGATGGCCAAGTAATAGCCCCCCAATTTTTTCTTTGGTAACCTCTGACCCCTATAATAGTCAAAAGATAACCAAATTACAGGTTCCATCAGTAGGGTGGCACCAAAAAACAGACGAAGAATGGCCTCATTTCTTCACATCTTCTCTAGCTAGCGTTTATGTATAATGCACTAAAATCACAGCCCCTAACCATAGCCAAGCATCACAACCCTTCCAATGGTTTTCCCCTGACCACTTCATATGCTCTTGTTTTACTGAGTGCCAGCATGTTAACCCCTGTATACCTCCACTTTCTATCCCATGCAAGTCTCACACTCAAGCATCTAGAAAGCATGTTTCATCTCATTGCTTTACTCTCTCCACATATGTACATATATCCTTTTAGTAATCTCTCAATATATAGATGGGATGTATGTACATGTATCCTTTTAGTCAATCACTCAACCTCTCCATATGTCCAAACCATTTCATTATACTGTACTGTGATCTGCTTTCTCATTCATACTCTAATTTCTACTGCAATGGCATTCCTTACCCACAGTACATATTGTTGTCAGGCACTTAATTTCTAATACATCCATCCTCTTCCAATGTTTATCATATATTTGCAGTAAACCTTCCACGTCATCTTGCCTACATATTTTCTGGATCTATAAATGCCACATACAGATCCTTCTCTTTCTCCAAGTATATCTCACTAAAATTCTTCATAGAAATCACTTAATTCCACAAATCCTCTACACGATGCATGCCATCACTTCCTTAATCACAACTTTCCCATAAAACTTAGTAGGCATACTCAGCAGACATACAACTCTTGATTTGAGCATTCATTTTTCTCCCCATTGCCTTTATGTAATGGCACCACAAGCATTCTGCCAGTCCAGAGGCATTTCATCTTATGCCATACATGAACTGAAAATCCTGAATAACTAATCAGTAAAACTGTTACTTCCTTTCTTGAAAAAATCATTGGCAATGCCATCCAGAGCATCTGCTTTCCCAAACATCATCTTATGCAGGGTTTTTACCATCTCTTCTCTTTTCACCAACCATCTCCCATGGCTCTCTCACTCCACATGCCTCCTCATTCCAAACATCCAGTATCTACCATCCTAACATACAACACATTCAGTAGTCCTTCGAAACACTCAATGCATCCTCTATCTGTCTTGTATCACTTCCCCATCTATTCCCCTCAGTGATGCTTCTATTTGTTTTCTTTTTCTCATCACACTATTCAACCCCTTCCAACACATTTTCATTATCCCTGAAGTTTGCCCTCTTTTTCAGCCCTTGCATTTTCTTTACCTCCTCCCACTTCCTCCTGCACATATTCCAATCACCTGCACACCTTCCTTGCAGCTACCACACATACAAATCTCTCACTAACAATTTAATTCCTTATCCCAACTCTCACTACCGTCTTACATGCCAAATCCCACCTTTCGCACACCACACATTTCACCTGCATCTGATGATGGGGAAAATTGAGCCATGGCTAAAATTTGAATAAAATAATCTCTAATCCTCTAAGATAAGTTCCATCAGCTATGTTCCGCTGAGTGCTGTAAGTACTTAATTTGCTAGAGTCACGCATAAGAATTACAATCAAAAACAATACTGAGATCAAATTAAATCTAAACCTCTGCACTATGAGGTTGGAGTGTTACCCAGTTGATAAAGGACTAATGTGGCCCTAGAATACTAATATCCAAATCTCCATGGTAGCTCCATGTACACCCATCCCTTAGAAAGAGTGACTCTACCTGCTCTCAATCTCACGCATGAGGTCAGGGTCAAGAGCCCACGAAGAGGTCACCAGAATCAACGCAGTCGCCAGCACCAAAACCACCTGTAGAGAGATTACAATGTTACAATGTTAGCACAGATCAGATATCAGTGGGTCAAGTGCTTAAGGACAGTTTGTATATACTAACACACTCAACTTACCTTCCTCTCACACAGGTACCATAATTGCCCCACAGAGCATACAACAGCTTTCCTAACCCTTATAGCCACCACAACTGCCCCTCAAAGTATGATTTACCTTTCACTCAGAGTAACTTTAACTGTCCCTTACAACAAACATAATTGCCCCTTACAGTGTACCTTACAAAGAGAATAATTTCCCTGGGACTCTGAGCTATCACCTTCTGATCACTGCCAACTTAGATGCCCCATACAGCTTCCACAAATACCCCTCAGTGCCAGCAATCCCTCTCAGCCACCTGGAACTCAAAGCAACCAGGCCCACAAAGCCAGCAGGTACTTAAGAGTGAACAGAGGAGCCTCCTCGTCCCTAAAGTCACCGGGTTCTCACAGCCATCAGGCTCCCAGAGCCACCTGGCCCTTAAAGCAACTAGGCACTTAGAGCCACATGGTCATAGCCACCAAAACCTCAAAACCACCAGGCCCTCAGAGCCATCTGATCCCCAGAGCTGCCAGGCCGTTAGAATTGCCTGGACCTCACAGATGCCAGGCCCTCAAAGTCAGCTAGCCTTAAAGCCACTAGGCCCTTCAAGACACCTGCCTCTCAGAGCAGCCTGGACCTCAAAGTCACCCAGTACTCTTAGAGCCACTAGATCCTGAGAGCTACCAGATTCTGAGATTCACAAACACCTGAAAGCCACCACACCATGACTGCCACCAACCCATGACAGCTACCACGCCCTCAATCACTTGCTTCTCAGAGCCACTTCTTCCTGAGAGGCACCAGGCTCTGAGAATCACTGAGTCTTGAAAACAACTTAGCCCTGAGAGCCACCAGCCCTTCAAGGACACTAGGCCCTAAAAGCTACCAGGAATTCAAAGCCAGAACGCCCTCAGAGCCACCAGGCCCTTAAATGTCGCTTGGCCCTAAGAATCACCAGGCTCTGAGAGACATCAGATCCTCAGAGCTACCAGGCTCTCATAACCACTAGGCCCTAAAAACCACCAGCCCCTGAGAGGCACCAGGGACAACTAACAGCACCTGTGAACCACCAGGGACACCTAACAGTCCCTGTGAGCCACCAGGGACATCTACCAGCCCCTGTGAGCCACCAGGGACAACTACCAGCCCCTGTGAGCCACCAGGGACGTCTACCAGCCCCCGTGAGCCACCAGGGACAACTACCAGCCCCTGTGAGCCACCAGGGACATCAACCAGCCCCTGTGAGCCACCAGGGACACCTACCAGCCCCTGTGAGTCATCAGGCTTTCCGAGCGACTTGTTCCAAAGAGGCGCCAGCAGGTTCTAAAATCACTATGCCCTGATAACTTCTAACCCCTGAGAGCCACCTGGCCCGCCAGCAAGCCCTGAGAGCCATTACACCATGGAAGGCACCAGCCCGTCAGGAGCTACCTGGCCCTCACACCTTTTGTGTACAGGCTGCTCTTGTTTTCCCTCGTCACTTGACACCCACCGCCCACACACCCGTCACCAGCCGCCCTCCCGCACCCTCGCTGAGCTACGAGGCGGCCACGCGAAATCTAGGCCAGCTTAAGAGATTTCAACCCTACGTTCAAATTCCGTTTACCGTGTCGACACTATTGACGTAGATCGTACCTGCCTCGTCTGCTGCTGACGTCTACTGGAAGGCTCTGTCGCCTCCAGATACTGGCTAATGAGGTAGCTTTGAACGATCATGAAGATCTTTGCCTCATGAGCGTCATTATGGTCAGCGTTAGTAAGAGGTGGTGGGTGTGGCTAATAGTAGTAGGTGGTGGGTGTGAGTGTGGATGTCAGTAGGAGATGGTAGGTGGGTGTGAGTGTGGGGTATTAGAAGGAGGTAGTGGGTGAGGGTGTTAGCAGAAGGCGGTGGGTGTGGGTGTTAACAGGAGGCGGTGGGTGTTAGTAGGTGGCGGTGGGTGGGTGTTAGTAGGAGGTGACGGGCGTGGGTGGCAGTAGGAGATGGTGGGTGTGGGTGTTAGTAGGTGTTGGGTGTGAATGTGGGTGTCAGTACGAGATAGTGGGTGTAGGTGTCAGTAGGAGGCGTTGGGTGTGATGGTGGGTGTCAGTAGGAGGTGGAGGGTGTGGGTGTCAGTAGGAGATGGTGGGTGTGGGTGTCAGTAGGAGGTGTTGGGTGAGTGTGGGTGTCAGTAGGAGGTGGTGAGTGTGGGTGTCAGTAGAAGGTGGTTTGTGGGTTGGTGTCAGTAGGAGGTGGTGTGTGTGTGTGAGTAGGTGGTGGGAGTGAGTGGATGTCAGCAGGAGGTGGCAGGTGGGTGTAGGGTGTGAATGTGGGTGTCAGCAAGAGGTGGCCGGTGTTGCGAGTGTGGGTGTCAGTAGGAGGTGGTGGGTGAGTGTGGGTGGCAGTAGGTGGTGGGTGGGTGTCAGTAGGTGGTGGGTGGGTGTGACTGTGGGTGTCAGTAGGAGGTGGTGGGTGGGTGTGAGTGTCAGTAGGTTGCGGGTGTATGTGCGTATGGGTGTCAGTAGGAGGTGGCGGGTGGATGTCAGTAGGAGGTTGTGGGTGTGAGTGTCAGCAGGTGGCGGGTGTGTGTGAGTGTGGGTGTCACTAGGAAGTGGTGGGTGGGTGCGAGTGTGGGTGTCAGTAGGTGGTGGGTGGGAGTGAGTGTGGGCGTCAGCAGGAGGTGGTGGGTGGGTGTGAGTGTGTGCGTCAGTAGGAGGTGGTGGGTGGGTGTGAGTGTGGGTGTCGGCAGGAGGTGGTGGGTGTTAGTGTGGGTGTCAGCAGGAAGTGGTGGGTGTGTGTGTGGGTGTCAGCAGGTGGTGGTGGGTGTTTGCAGAAGGCGGGTGTGTGTGAGTGTGGATGTTAGTACGAGGAGGCGGGTGTGTGTGTGTGTGTGTGTATCAGTAGAAGGTGGCGGGTGCGTGTGAGTGTAGGTGCCAGCAGGAGGTGGCAGGTGTGTGTGGGTGTCAGGAGGTGGCGGGTGACTATGAGTGTGGGTGGGTGTGAGCAGGTGGTGTGTGTGAGTGGGTGTCAGCAGGAGGTGGCGGGTGTGTGAGTGTAGGTGTCAGCAGGAGGTGGCGGGTGAGTGTGGGTGTCAGCAGGAGTGGCGGGTGGGAGTGCAGGTGTCAGCAAGGTGGCGGGTGGGTGTCAGCAGGAGTTGGCGGGTGGGTGCGAGTGTGGGTGTCAGTTGTAGGTGGGTGGGTGTGTGTCAGGCGTGGGATCACACCATCAGCTGAGGTAATCCATTCAACAATCGTCATTATGGTGGTGTTACCCGCCAGCCGCCACCTGCTGCCTGTACAGTGCAAGATCTTAACAACGACACCACACACACACTGGCTCACCTCACCTGCCATGACCAATGTATCGCCAGAGCCACAAGGAAAAAAAAGAGTCTTAGTCGTTGTTGAAGATGTGGTACGAAAATAATTCTCTCTTAATCTGACGCCACAAACATCCTACACCTGTTTGATCTGGCTTGTGGTGACAATGGACTAAAAGCGTTGGCGCCCAACCTGTACAAAATTGCTCCATTTGGAGATAATTTGGCAATTTTGAAGGGGTAATGAACACTTAAGTATGTAGTGAAAAGCACATTAGACGGATGACAAGGTGTGTAAGGGTTGGTGATAACCGTCGTGAGGATATTATTCCATGAAAATGCAACTTTCTGCAGTCTTCCACCTGCAGACACTGACCTGCACCGTCATCAACAAACGACTGCGGCCAACATGGCAGTCTCGCCAGCTGACTTCCCCCCCACATAACCAAGTAATTTCCATATTTTGTGTTGCCTGAACATACTTGATGTAAGCCATCAACTCCATAATGGTAAGATGGTCACTAGACATCATTACTGTACGACATAATTATAATGCATTACCATGAACAAAATAAAATTGCTAAGATTTGCTACGCATTCGTTTTACCTCATCACAAGGTCTATATATTTATACTAAATTCCTATATATTTCGTTCACTTATGGTATTATATAACTATATACGTATATATATACAACTGGTCCTCATCAATACACAGCCGATTGGCCAAGGTCGGATCTCCGAGCACAAACCATTGCCTAAGACGACAGCTATTAAAGGGCGGCATATATTTCAGTAACGTATTTTGTTATGTAGATACGTGTATGGGAAACAATGTAGTCAGCAAAGATAGGAAACTTAAAGACTAAAACCCATTACTCCTTGCGTCCAGGATATATGAAAATACGACTTTGTAAACGTGGCTTCCCGGAGGGGGTGGGTTGTGTGAGTCGGTTCTGGCTTAGCTATCAATGATACGTACAGGTATACACGTCATTAATACACATTCTACTCTTCATCTATGTCAACCCAAATTATCTCAACGTCCTGGGAAATGACACAATAAGTGGAGTAAATCTTGACTTACATAGGCTGTGGCCAGCGTTCCGCATTAGCCACAATTCATGTGAACCTTGTGGTTACCCCGGGTCAATATGGCGGCCAGGATCGGCTGCGACGAATAAATTTTTCATCGTTTGGTTTCATACATCTGTGTTAGCCGCGCTACAGCGTTCACTTAGATGAAATAGCTCTTTTATTATCCTAATTCATGAGAAATTCAAAGACAATGAGTGTTTTTCACTTATAGTGGCTCCAGAAGGCTGGCAGAAGGGAGACTGAACATGCCTTTAGCCACGTATTTACTGCGCTGCATTATGGACGGTATACATGACTGGGGAAGGACTCATCAAATCATGCACACTGAATAATGTCAAAGTACTTATTACTGAATGTCAAGTTAGGAAAATTGAAAAAGTCTCGCTTACGAACAATACTGTGAAAGGTTACAGTAATGAGTGAGGATGCTGTATTCTACAATGTCAGGAAAAAAATTAGAGGGGTTCTTTTTGCATTCCAAGTATATTATTGTATGAGAGTCGTGCTGGTAATTATGATTCCTTGACATGTAATTACGAGGCTGCTTGAAAGAGAGGCAGCTCTTGCAACCTCTGGCAACAACCAATCCAGGAGAGTTTTCAAAACACAGTACCAGTATTTTCGTAGGTTTCCTTAAGAGCAAATTTAGCTTGTGTGTTTAGTGATGGGGCATGGTCAGTGTACCAGGTTCAACACTCAGTGTTTCACACCCATGTGTCAAGCAACCTCCACCACAGGTATACATCTATGATCCAGTTAACTGTGATAATTCTCGCAGTCTCGGCCTTCCAGAGATTGGACATTGGACTTCAACATGGCTGTGTATTGAACCAGTTGGAGCAGAGTTTCCCGTTTCTCATTTTCACAATGATGTATTCTGGGTGTCCAGTGGAGTAATGATATGCTACACGAAACATCTGGTAGATGTTCCCGTCACTGCTCGCAAGGTATATCTATCCGCGTCAAAAATAAACTGATTATACAGTATGAAGAAACCATGATTAGAAGATATTTCTTCCTCAGAAAACATGTCAAATATATTCTCAATACTTGTACATGAAAACGTTAACATATCTGGAAAGGAACAATTGTCTCTGTATTGTACCCTTTATCGATTCAATTGGTTATGATCGTTTTATCCAAGAGAAATACACAATTTGGACTATAACTCTGATAAAACAAAATTGTTAAGTTCACGATGGCTGACCTACAGTGGTAGTAAAGGAAGATGGTGTACAAGAAACAAAAAAAAATGTACGTAAGCTGTTTTTGTCCAACGTATTGGCTGTGAATGACGAATGTTGCACTCGAGATACGTAAATCATCACTGCAAATGCAATTTTTTTCTTTTTTCTGCACATTCCTCTCATTTTACCCCTACCATGGAAAAAATTCCAACGGATGCATCAAGAAGAGAGGACTGAGCATTAGAGGGGCAAAAAGAAATCCTCACTTGGCCCCTTCCTCTGTTTCTTCTTTTGGAAAACCAAAACTGGAGCTGGAGGGGAGGATCCCCCCCCTCCAGCTCCCTTCCCTTTTTAGTCGTCTTCTATAACACGCAGGGAATACGTGGGAAGTATTCTTTCTCCCCTATACCCAGGGATAATATATATATATATATATATATATATATATATATATATATATATATATATATATATATATATATATATATATATATATATTTTTTTTTTTTCTATACTTCGAACAAGTAAACGACGTGAAAACTGCAAGAAAGAAAAACACCAGTTAACACCCCCACCATGAGACACTTGATCAGCTCGCTCCGTCGCATCTCTATCTTCTGAGCAGGACGGAACGACCCCCTAGGTACGACGGTACGACCCCTGGGAACGCCAGTACGACCCCCTGGGAGTGTGACAACCCGGACCTGGTCACACTACGTACGTGTCAGTCATCACCGCCATGGGTCGTACTACCGTCGTGTCGTGCTCAGGGGTTTAGTAACTGTGATGATTGCACGACCCATTTTCTTCATGTGGGCCGTTTTCTTTCGTCAAATCTCGTCCCCCCTGAGGAAGCCATACATCTGCAGCATTTCTTCAGCCATGATGACACTTTCACTGTACCCACCATCACTACCCACACTATTACCATCACTACCACCATTATAACCATCACTGCCATTATCATTACCATAACTATCATTATAATTGCCATCCTACCACCATTATTAACAAAATACCACCATTATTACTATCCTACTACCAGCCTACCACCATTATTACCTTCCTACCACCATCACTACTATCCTACCACCATTACTACTATCCTACCACCATTATTACCATCCGGCCACCAACACTACCAACATACCACCATTATTACCAACCTACCCACCATCACTACCATCCTACCACCATTATTACCAACCTACCATCACCACTACCAACCTACCACCAACACTACCATCCTACCACTATCATTACCATCCTACCACTATCACTACCACCATCATTACCATCCTACCACCATCATTACAGGCCTCCCACACATAAAGTCCTGAGAGTCAGTCTTACGTGATCTCTGGGATTATTAAGGGTGACTGAACCATATCCGGCAGGTCTTCACTTCACCTCTGAGGGTTAAGTCTGCCGTAGTATTTACCGACCCATCCACTCCAACACAAAGTGAAGGGGGAGACGAGGGAGGTGGGGTTATCCTCCTATTTTCATATATCCTCGTGTTTGAGTCATGTCTTATGAAGCCAGGAATAACGTACAGCAAACAGCGTAGCCATTTAAGAAGACTTTCTTAACCTTTCAGCCACTGAAAGTTTACTTCAGTAGCTCCCTAATACTTCAGCCTCTTTCTGACCACGAATTATATACATTGTGGAGGAAACGAAAAAAAAAATATCTTGACATTTATAAGCACACGGAGAAAGCCTCACACCAACCTGTAACCCTATCAATACTTCCTGTACAGTGTGAACCAGTGCTAGTGTGGCTGTCACGTTCCCCTCCTTCGCCCACGCTGCTGTGTGTATCCTCACATACCCGTGGGCTGACGGCTTTCAATCCACAAACACAAAGTTTCATCAGAACAAAAATTAGTTTCATCCTTTGGATTTTCCTGTGCTAGCGCTACGAGGGAGCCTAGCCAGAGCCTAGCTATTATGAGAAATCCAGAAAACACATTAAAGAGTAAATAATGAATGAAGAGTAAGTAATAATCAAGAGTCAAATAAAATGACAATACTTTCATTCTTCTCTGTATACAAGGCTGTTAACACAAAACAAGAAAGGAAAAAAACTGAGATTAGGTTTCTACAAGCTGGAAAAGAACGTATGAAAATGGTCTTAGGAAGTTAACTGCTCGATATGTCCATCTTTCATACAACAACAACAACACTAAAAAATAGTGAAGACTAAGTCAAGACTATATTGAGGTCATGTAGCCAAGCTGGCATGAATATCACACCAGACGTCCACCATCACGATGACAACAAACAAACACTTAACACACTTCACCGTCTCCACCACACGACGCAACTCCACCATGTCTTCTGAGAGCCTTCTATTTGAGACTGTTATTAACACCAAGCTCTTCCTGCACCGTATCCCCCGGCACTTTTTTATATTTGGTAATGAATTTTGTTTTTTATTTAGTACTGACTTTTGTTTTTTATTTGGTAGGCCTACAACCCTATGTAATCTGCAGCACTCGCGGTCACTTTTATCATCTCCTGATCCTGGCATCATCTGCAAACAACACTCCTACAGACAATCATCTGTAAACAACACTCCTACAGACAATCATCAGCAAACAACACTCCTACAGACAATCATCAGCAAACAACACTCCTACAGACAATCATCAGTAAACAACACTCCTACAGACAATCATCAACACAGATCATGGAGAACACCAGCACTTGGGTACCCAGCCCCGCCGCACGGCGATAGTGGCTGACCACAACGGAGTCCGCGAAGGATCATCCTCGTGTGGTGTTCCCTCGTAACTATGGTCAATGTCCTTCCACCGATCTGGCCTGACGGAAACGTATCTTGTTGAACCTCTACTGTGGTGTGACATCCCTCCAGCCTCTCTATACAACACCTAACCAATATATATATCTTGTCTAAAAAATAAAACTTTTTAATTTCATTCAGGATAGAGTGCGTGACATAGAAACACATTAAAACTGAATGAATCACACTAAAACAGCTTTTCTTACCTCTGCAACGTGCGATACAGTTAACTTAGGTGTTACTTAAGTTATCAAGGACGTCAGTAGAGAAAATTATGGTTATGTTTTGGATGCGTACCGACCGTATGTAAGTTCGTGCCGTGTGCTTTGTCGTAATATTATTAAATATTCCTCGTTGAACAGCGATTTAACGCCCCATCATAATGAGGGCTGCCACCTCCAAAGCGTAACGAGTCTCGGGGATTTTACCAACAAAGCTTCGTTAAGTCAAGAGATTTTATAGCAATATTTTTAGAAGCAAAAGCGGTTCTTTACTCTTTCATGATGGACTGACACACAGGAAAGAACGTAAAAACAAAAATATGCACACAAAATTTCGACCAGTATATCGGTAAATTTACATAGTAACTCACTACTAAAATTTACATTGTAACTCACTACTAAGTTTATATGACATAACTGTAACTATCATTATCATTACTATTACCATTAGTATTAGAATCATTATCATCATTATTATGCTTAATCGCTGACCCTCGTCCAAATGCCTCTCTTTTCTCTCACTTCATCCCACCACTCACTACCCTTTCTAATCTGCCCACCTCCCACGCTTCACATGCCAAAAGCATCTTTTGCGCAAGCCATCACTGCTTCCCTAAATACATCCCATTCCTCCCCCACTCCCCTTACGTCCTTTGTTCTCAGCTTTTTCTATTCTTCACTCAGTCTCTACCTGTACTTCCTCACACAAGTCTCCTTCCCAAGCTCACTTACTCTCACCATCCTCTTTACCCCAACATTCTCTCCTCTTTTCTGAAAACCTCTACAAATCTTCACTGCCTCCACAAGATAGTGATTAGACATCCCTCCAGTTGCACCTCTCAGCACATTAACATCCAAAAGTCTCTCTTTCACGGGCCTATCAATTAACACGTAATCCAATAACGCTCTCTGGCCATCTCTCCTACTTACTTACGTATACTTATGTATATCTCTCTTTTTAAACCAGGTATTCCCTATCACCAGTCCTTTTTCAGCACACACATCTACAAGCTCCTCACCATTCCCATCTACAAAACTGAACACCCCCATGTACACCAATTATTCCCTCAACTGCCACATTACTCACATTTGCATTCAAATCACCCATCACTGTAACCCGGTATCGTGCATCAAAGCTGCTAACACACTCACTCAGCTTCTCTCAAAACACTTCCCTCTCATGCCAAGGTGCATAGGCACCATTAATCACCCATATCTCTCTATCCACTTTCAGTTTTACCCATATCAATCCTGAGTTTACTTTCTTACGCTCTATCACATACTCCCACAACTCCTGCTTCAGGAGTAGTGCTACTCCTTCCCTTGCTCTTGTCCTCTCACCAACCCCTGACTTTACTTCCAAAACATTCCCAAACCACTCTTCCCCTTTACCTTTGAGCTTCGTTTCACTCAGAGCCAAAACATCCAGGTTCCTTTCCTCAAACATACTACCTATCTCTCCTTTTTTTCTCATCTTGGTTACATGCACACACATTTAGACAACCAATCTGAGCCATCGAGGAGGATAAGCACTCCCCGCGTGAATCCTTCTGTTTCCCCTTTTAGAAGAGGCAGGTATATGAAGGTATATGAATACAACCTCTCCGTTGTACAGTTAGGTTAGGTAAAATACTATCTGCTGGCTGTGTGAGCCTGTTGGGAAATAACCGATGTAGACCCCGTTGCTCACCAACGTAAGACGAAGGGTATTCCAGTACATAGTATTCGAATGGTTATTTCCTATTAGCCAGGTCCATAACCAAGCGGTAGCAATCCTGCCTGTGGCACAGGGGTCCCGGGTTCGATCCTGGCTGTTGGAGGTTTGTATGTTCTATGAAGGTGCGCGTTCCCATGCACTTTATTCGTATATATATATATATATATATATATATATATATATATATATATATATATATATATATATATATCTTTCTTTCTTTCAAACTATTCGCCATTTCCCGCATTAGCGAGGTAGCGTTAAGAACAGAGGACTGGGCCTTTGAGGGAATACCCTCACCTGGCCCAATTCTCTGTTCCTTCTTTTGGAAAATTAAAAAAAAAAAAAAACGAGAGGGGAGGATTTCCAGCCCCCCGCTCCCTCCCCTTTTAGTCGCCTTCTACGACACGCAGGGAATACGTGGGAAGTATCCTTTCTCCCCTATCCCCAGGGAATATATATATATATATATATATATATATATATATATATATATATATATATATATATATATATAATACAAACTTCCAACAGCCAGGATCGAACCCGGGACCCCTGCGTGGCATGCGGTACGCGTTAGACAATGTGACCACAGCCTAGCAGTAACCCTCCTGCCTGCCACACAGGGGTCCCAGGATCGATCCTGGCTGTTGGAGATTTGTATGTTATATGGAAGTGCGCGTTCATATGCACTATTATATTCGTGTGTGTGTGTGTGTGTGTGTGTGTGTGTGTGTGTGAGTGTGTGTGTGTGTGTGTGTGTGTGTGTGTGTGTAAGTGTGTGTGTGTGTGTGTGTGTGTGTGTATATATATATATATATATATATATATATATATATATATATATATATATATATATATATATATATATATATATATATACATATATGCCTTCCACCTTCCACATATATGGTGTGGGAGGCAAGTCGTTAGAAGCAGTGAAAAGTTTTTATCGAGGATGTAAGGCATGTGTACGTGTAGGAAGAGAGGAAAGAGATCGGTTCTCAGAGAATGTAGGTTTGCGGCAGGGGTGTGTGATGTCTCCATGGTTGTTTAATATGTTTATGGATGGGGTTGTTAGGGAGGTGAATGCAAGAGTTTTGGAAAGAGGGGCAAGTATGAAGTCTGTTGTGGATGAGAGAGCTTGGGAAGTGAGTCAGTTGTTGTTCGCTAATGATACAGCGCTGGTGGCTGATTCATGTGAGAAACTGCAGAAGTGGTGACTGAGTCTGGTAAAGTGTGTGAAAAAAGAAAGTTAAGAGTGAATGTGAATAAGAGCAAGGTTATTAGGTACAGTAGGGTTGAGGGTCAAGTCAATTGGGAGGTAAGTTTGAATGGAGAAAAACTGGAGGAAGTAAAGTGTTTTAGATATCTGGGAGTGGATCTGGCAGCGGATGGAACAATGAAAGCGGAAGTGAATCATAGGGTGGGGGAGGGGGCGAAAATCCTGGGAGCATTGAAGAATGTGTGGAAGTCGAGAACATTATCTCCGAAAGCAAAAATGGGTATGTTTGAAGGAATAGTGGTTCCAACAATGTTGTATGGTAGCGAGGCGTGGGCTATGGATAGAGTTGTGCGCAGGAGGGTGGATGTGCTGGAAATGAGATGTTTGAGGACAATATGTGGCGTGAGGTGGTTTGACCGAGTAAGTAATGTAAGGGTAAGAGAGATGTGTGGAAATAAAAAGAGCGTGGTTGAGAGAGCAGAAGAGGGTGTTTTGAAATGGTTTGGGCACATGGAGAGAATGAGTGAGGAAAGATTGACCAAGAGGATATATGTGTCGGAGGTGGAGGGAACGAGGAGAAGTGGGAGACTAAATTGAAGGTGGAAAGATGGATTGAAAAAGATTTTGAGTGATCGGGGCCTGAACATGCAGGAGGGTGAAAGGCGGGCAAGGAATAGAGTGAATTGGATCGATGTGGTATACCGGGGTTGACGTGCTGTCATTGGATTGAATCAGGGCATGTGAAGCGTCTGGGGTAAACCATGGAAAGTTGTGTGGGGCCTGGATGTGGAAAGGGAGCTGTGGTTTCGGGCATTATTGCATGACAGCTGGAGACTGTGTGAACGAATGGGGCCTTTGTTATCTTTTCCTAGCGCTACCTAGCACACATGAGGGGGAGGGGGATGGTATTCCATGTGTGGCGAGGTGGCGATGGGAATGAATAAAGGCAGGCAGTGTGAATTGTGTGCATGGGTATATATGTATGTGTCTGTGTGTGTATATATATTTGTACATTGAGATGTATGGATGTTTAGGTTTGCGTATGTGGACGTGTGTGTATATACATGTGTATGAGGGTGGGTTGGGCCATTTCTTTCTTCTGTTTCCTTGCGCTACCGCGCAAATGAGGGAGACAGCGACAAAGCAAAATAAATAATAAATAAATATATATATATATATATATATATATATATATATATATATATATATATATATATATATATATATATATATATATATCAACTCTATCATATGCCTTCTCCAGATCCATAAATGCTACATACAAATCCATTTGCTTTTCTAAGTATTTCTCACATACATTCTTCAAAGCAAACACCTGATCCACACATCCTCTACCACTTCTGAAACCACACTGCTCTTCCCCAATCTGATGCTCTGTACATGCCTTCACCCTCTCAATCAGTACCCTCCCATATAATTTACCAGGAATACTCAACAAACTTATACCTCTGTAATTTGAGCACTCACTCTTATCCCCTTTGCCTTTGTACAATGGCACTATGCACGCATTCCGCCAATCCTCAGGCACCTCACCATGAGTCATACATACATTAAATAACCTTACCAACCAGTCAACAATACAGTCACCCCCTTTTTTAATAAATTCCACTGCAATACCATCCAAACCTGCTGCCTTGCCGGCTTTCATCTTCCGCAAAGCTTTCACTACCTCTTCTCTGTTTACCAAATCATTCTCCCTAACCCTCTCACTTTGCACACCACCTCGACCAAAACACCCTATATCTGCCACTCTATCATCAAACACATTCAACAAACCTTCAAAATACTCACTCCATCTCCTTCTCACACCACCACTACTTGCTATCACCTCCCCATTTGCGCCCTTCACTGAAGTTCCCATTTGCTCCCTTGTCTTACGCACTTTATTTACCTCCTTCCAGAACATCTTCTTATTCTCCCTAAAATTTAATGATACTCTCTCACCCCAACTCTCATTTGCCCTCTTTTTCACCTCTTGCACCTTTCTCTTGACCTCCTGTCTCTTTCTTTTATACATCTCCCACTCAATTGCATTTTTTCCCTGCAAAAATCGTCCAAATGCCTCTCTCTTCTCTTTCACTAATACTCTTACTTCTTCATCCCACCACTCACTACCCTTTCTAATCAACCCACCTCCCACTCTTCTCATGCCACAAGCATCTTTTGCGCAATCCATCACTGATTCCCTAAATACATCCCATTCCTCCCCCACTCCCCTCCCCCACGATGCTCTGTGGAAGGTATTAAGAATATATGGTGTGGGAGGAAAGTTGTTAGAAGCAGTGAAAAGTTTTTATCGAGGATGTAAGGCATGTGTACGTGTAGGAAGAGAGGAAAGTGATTGGTTCTCAGTGAATGTAGGTTTGCGGCAGGGGTGTGTGATGTCTCCATGGTTGTTTAATTTGTTTATGGATGGGGTTGTTAGGGAGGTAAATGCAAGAGTTTTGGAAAGAGGGGCAAGTATGAAGTTTGTTGGGGATGAGAGAGCTTGGGAAGTGAGTCAGTTGTTCGCTGATGATACAGCGCTGGTGGCTGATTTCATGTGAGAAACTGCAGAAGCTGGTGACTGAGTTTGGTAAAGTGTGTGGAAGAAGAAAGTTAAGAGTAAATGTGAATAAGAGCAAGGTTATTAGGTACAGTAGGGTTGAGGGTCAAGTCAATTGGGAGGTGAGTTTGAATGGAGAAAAACTGGAGGAAGTGAAGTGTTTTAGATATCTGGGAGTGGATCTGGCAGCGGATGGAACCATGGAAGCGGAAGTGGATCATAGGGTGGGGGAGGGGGCGAAAATTCTGGGGGCCTTGAAGAATGTGTGGAAGGCGAGAACATTATCTCGGAAAGCAAAAATGGGTATGTTTGAAGGAATAGTGGTTCCAACAATGTTGTATGGTTGCGAGGCGTGGGCTATGGATAGAGTTGTGCGCAGGAGGATGGATGTGCTGGAAATGAGATGTGTGGTTGAGAGAGCAGAAGAGGGTGTTTTGAAGTGGTTTGGGCACATGGAGAGAATGAGTGAGGAAAGATTGACCAAGAGGATATATGTGTCGGAGGTGGAGGGAACGAGGAGAAGAGGGAGACCAAATTGGAGGTGGAAAGATGGAGTGGAAAAGATTTTGTGTGATCGGGGCATGAACATGCAGGAGGGTGAAAGGAGGGCAAGGAATAGAGTGAATTGGAGCGATGTGGTATACCGGGGTTGACGTGCTGTCAGTGGATTGAATCAAGGCATGTGAAGCGTCTGGGGTAAACCATGGAAAGCTGTGTAGGTATGTATATTTGCGTGTGTGGACGTATGTATATACATGTGTATGGGGGGGGGGGGTGGGCCATTTCTTTCGTCTGTTTCCTTGCGCTACCTCGCAAACGCGGGAGACAGCGACAAAGTATAAAAAAAAAAAAAATATATATATATATATATATATATATATATATATATATATATATATATATATATATATATATATACATATTATACTTAATCGCCGTCTCCCACGTCAGCGATGTAGCTCAAGGAAACAGACGAGGAATGGCCCAACCCACAAAGATACACATGTATATACATAAACGTCCACACACGCACGTATACATACCTATACATTTCAACGTATACATACATATACATACACAGACATATACATATATACACATGTACATATCCATACTTTCTGCCTTCACCCATTCTCGTCGCCACCCCGCCAAACATGAAATAGCATCCCCCCCAATTAGGTAGCGCCAGGAAAGGCAACAAAGGCCACATTTGTTCACACTCAGTCTCTAGCTGTCATGTAATAATGCACCAAAACCACAGCTCCCTTTCCACATCCAGGCCCCAAAAACCTTTCCATGGTTTACCACTGACGCTTCACATGCCCTGGTTCAATCCATTGACAGCAAGTCGACCCTAGTATACCACATCGTTCCAATTCACTCTATTCCTTGCACGCCTTTCACCTTCCTGCATGTTCAGGCCCCGATCGCTCATAATCTTTTTCACTCCATCCTTCCACCTTCAATTTGGTCTCCCGCTTCTCCTCGTTCCCTCCCTGTTGTAGGAAGGTTCGGTAAAATGCTATCTGCTAGCTGTGTGAGCCTGATGGGACATGACCAGTGTAGACCCCGTTGCTCACCAACGTGAGACGAAGGGTATTTGAGTACATAGTATTTGAATAGTCATTTCTTAATCAGGGGTGACCACAGCCTAGCAGTAACACTCCTGCCTGCCACACAGGGGTCCCGGGTTCGATCCTGGCTGTTGGAGGTTTGTATGTTATATAGAACTGCGCGTTCATATGCACTATACTCGTATAAATATAATTTTTCTATACGTGTGGCACGACATGTTTTGTGGAGACAATCCACCTCATCAGGTGCCAGTACGAAACAAAGTTACCTAAATCGCAACATCACACTTGGTTCCCGCCGTACAACACCAATCTTTCTAGGCCAAGCGTTGTCTGCTATGTCTGGTCGTAACCCTTATAAGGGAGAGTGATTATGGAAGGTCAGGTGGCGGGGGTTGGCACCCAGCTACCCAGGTCATTCCCCGCCATCTGACCCTCCTTAATCACTCTCTCTTACAAGGGTTACGACCGCACATAGCAGACAGTGCTTGGCCTAGATTGATTGGCGTTGTACGGCGGGAACCAAGTGTGATGTTGCGATTTAAATAGCTATATATATATATATATATATATATATATATATATATATATATGGGACAAAGAATTCTACCTTCGTTTTCCCCGCATGTCTTACAGGTCGGCTAAAGGGGGAACGGGAATGTTACATGTCAGCTCCCATGAAAATATATCCAGTCACACAGTGGCATGAATCACCACATTCAATGACAATGATACTTATTCCATGTGGATATTCCATACTCCTTGAGCATGACGGTACGATCCTTGAACACGACGGTACGATCCTTGAGCACGACGGTACGATCCTTGAGCATGACGGTACGATCCTTGAGCACGACGGTACGATCCTTGAGCACGACGGTACGATCCTTGAGCACGACGGTACGATCCTTGAGCACGACGGTACGATCCTTGAGCACGACGGTACGATCCTTGAGCATGACGGTACGATCCTTGAGCACGACGGTACGATCCTTGAGCATGACGGTACGATCCTTGAGCATGACGGTACGATCCTTGAGCACGACGGTACGATCCTTGAGCACGACGGTACGATCCTTGAGCACGACGGTACGATCCTTGAGCATGACGGTACGATCCTTGAGCATGACGGTACGATCCTTGAGCACGACGGTACGATCCTTGAGCATGACGGTACGATCCTTGAGCACGACGGTACGATCCTTGAGCACGACGGTACGATCCTTGAGCACGACGGTACGATCCTTGAGCACGACGGTACGATCCTTGAGCACGACTGTACGATCCTTGAGCACGACGGTACGATCCTTGAGCACGACGGTACGATCCTTGAGCACGACTGTACGACCCTTGAGCATGACGGTACGATCCTTGAGCATGACGGTACGATCCTTGAGCACGACGGTACGATCCTTGAGCACGACGGTACGATCCTTGAGCACGACTGTACGACCCTTGAGCACGACGGTACGATCCTTGAGCACGACGGTACGATCCTTGAGCACGACTGTACGACCCTTGAGCACGACGGTACGATCCTTGAGCACGACGGTACGATCCTTGAGCACGACTGTACGACCCTTGAGCACGACGGTACGATCCTTGAGCACGACGGTACGATCCTTGAGCACGACGGTACGATCCTTGAGCACGACGGTACGATCCAGGATGTACGATGTATATGCTGTTGACTTTCATGGGTAATGAGTACTAAGTGGTCATTATGCAGCCCGATAACTTAACGTTAACACGGTACACGGCCAGGACTATCATGCAGCCCCGGTACCCTAACACACGGTACACGGCCAGAACTAAAGATGAACAACACACGGGTTATGACGGTTGGATGGTTGGGTATCTGTACCTATCACATCAATTCCTTGAACACCAGCAGCTGTCAAACGTGTGTAGGATAATTGTAAGACCACAAACATTTTTACTATATAATTGGCCCATGACGTTTCTGAAACACATGTTCAACCTATAGAAAAAAAAATATATGCATGCATAAATCAAGTCTAAAAATCTAAGTACAGATCTCCACGGATAATAGTTAACGCCTTAATATTTTCTGAAACGAAATGTACATATCTAAATAGCAAGATTTCAACACATCAAAAACTATCAAAATTTGTCAGATATGTTTGAGGAAATAATATAATAAAGATGGCGGAGGTGAATGTCACAGAATTTCCGATCACACGCCAGAACATTAAAATATCCCTCAACACGGCACCATGAACTGCCATCAAATCCTAACACTAATATATTCCTAAACAAGATAACAAACAAAAATCCATAGACATTAAGCAATTCGATTTTCCCTTTTTAAAGTTTAAATATCTTAGACGACCCAACGACCCCCATTTGTTTACGTCGCGACTCTACTGCAGTTGGGGCTATGTATGAGAGAAAACGGTGGGAATACATCAAGTCCTGCACTAACCAACCACGGATGTGCTGTCCAACCACGGATGTGCTGTATCTAACTACCGGGGTGTTGTTACATGCTTCAGATCTGTGGTTAGTACGGGTCACACCCGACGTTAGATGCAACAGTTCTGTGGTTAGTACGGGTCACACATGTTGTTAGACGCCACCGTTCTGTGGTTAGTACAGGTCACACCCGTTGTTAAATGTGCAGGTCTGTGCTTAATACGAGCCACATCCGTAGTTAAATGCCACCACAGGTCAAAGGTCGCGTTGAGCCAACATAAAGGTCCTAAATTCCTTAACTTTTACGAGATTTATTAGAATCCTATCAATTTTGACATACATTTATGCGTAAAAATACATATTAGAACCAAAATTGAAATTTCAGTAATAACTTTGTACTTCGACCACTGGAAGAATATTCTCTTGTTATTCTAAAGCCATGTGGATGCATTTTTCTGTTTATCTTTTACAATAAAATGACGTGAGGTAATTTTAACTGTTGTAGAGACATGACATAATCCACTTCTTGTTTCCCTTATTGTGATATACAAAGTATATATGTGAAAGTAATGTCATCAAAAATTCCCAACTAATAATTCCATCCACATTACTTGTTTATCAGTTAACGAAGAGACGTTTCCAGGTCTGAGACATTAATTAATCATACTTTGCGTGAAGTGTGAGTCCAGAGGCTACTCACCATATCTGCCAGCATGAGCGGCGCCCTTGGCTGAGTCTCTCGTGGTCGTGGCCCGGCAGCTCCTGCGTTGTCTTCAACTGGCCGCCTTGTTCAGTGTCGCCTTCAGGAGACCAGCAGAACTCTTAGTGAAGAGGAGCGACTGAGACCCGGCTGCTCGCCTCCCATGGTCACCTCTGGCCCCGCTGCCAGAGCCGGTCACGTGCGCGCACCTTATTGGCCACAAGCGCCGCCTCCTCAGAAGCTGATTGGCTAGTGGTGCATCAGGTGTCGTTGGGGTGAAATCCGGTATATTTTCTTCGTTAAAAGAGGATTTTGGGCCTCTTTAGTCTATGTTTTGGGGACCTAGTACGCACGTGGCTTCTTCAACAGTCTGGAACCTGTTTTACAATACAAAGAAAATAAGCAGAGTGGAATTAGGATCTTCAACCGCAAATATAGTGAAGTTTATACCTAAGCTTTGGACACTGCCTTTAAAAACTTTTACAAAATATATATCATTAGCATACGTCTTCATACGCTTACACCCACACAGACACATCGTCACCAAACCCACTAATACCAAGCCACACCGACACCCACACCTATCCAGCCTCAAGTACCTGTCTACACACAGGTCCTGTGCAATTTATAATGGAGCAGGGACGTGGGTACCTGCAACCCCAAGAGACGGGTGGAATGTTAAGAGAGAGGGAAGAATGGTGTAATGAAAGAGGCAAGAAAGCAAAGATGTTTCGAGATGAGCAGTGTCAAAGGTATAGGCAACACTCAAACCAGCCAGCTATTGTTAGTTATATGATATCAAGGAACAAGTATGGCAGAAGACAAGAGGAAGAACAAAACAAAAAAATTAAAATTAAGGCGGATTAAATCGACAACTTTTCAATACGCTTGTTAGAAATGATCTCATTTAAAGAACTGTTAATCAAACCAAGGGATTCAGAGATAAGAATTGTAAAGGATTTAAGAGAACTAGAAAGTTCAAGAGTGATGTCATGGTGGAAGACACTTCAGCCCCAACACCAGTGAGATGAAGTGAAGAGGACGCTTTAGAAAACATTGAGATATTTGGAAAAGACTTAACAAAATACTAAAGGCTCTTGACCCACACAAGGCTCATGCTCCTGTTGAAATTTCACCATAAGTGTCCAGATACACTAGGCAAACCTCTTGACATATTCGAGATGTAGCTGAAGAGAGGCAGAGTGACAAGTAGATGAATAAGGACAAACATATCCACATAAAATTACCACAAGCACCTGCAATAACTACCCACCACCAACCACACAGGATAACCATAAACACCCACACTAATTAACCATCATCACACACACTAATTAGCCACCAACACCCAAAATAACCAACACTAAGAAATAATCACCCACACTAACTAACCACTACCACCAGCCACTCTAACCACTAGCACTAACTAATTAAGAAATAATCACCCACACTAACTAACCACTACCACCAGCCACTCTAACCACTAGCACTAACTAATTATCATCACCCACAACAGCCACTAACACAAACTGACACTTACCATTCACAATAACTAACCACAAACACTCACATCAAGTAACCAACAACCACACTAACTAGCTACCAACAGCTGCACTAACCATCTCCACACACAAACACCTCATTAATAACCCACACCTACACTGCCTAACCGTCACCACCAATAACCACAATAACTAACCATCAGGACATACACTAACCACAAACCATCACCAGCTGTTACAGTAATCAACACCACCTACACTTTCTAACAACACCCACACAAACCAATCACCGGTAGCTACAATAACAAACCATCAATAAACAAACTAATAACTAATGCACAAACACTGATATCAAACTGAAACTTTTCAGTCTCTGTTATTCCGTGGCACTGCAATGGTTTATAGCTGAAAACAGAATAATAATATGACTGGAGGAAGTGAAGAGTTTTAGATATCTGGGAGTGGATTTGGCAGCGGATGGAACCATGGAAGCGGAAGTAAGTCATAAGGAGGGGGAGGGGAGCGAAAGTTCTGGGAGCGTTGAAGAACGTGTGCAAGGCGAGAATGTTATCTCGGAAACCAAAATGGGTATGTTTGAAGGAATAGTGGTTCCGACAATGTTATATGGTTGCGAGGCGTGGGCTATAGATAGAGTTGTGCGCAGGAGGGTGGATGTGCTGGAAATAAGATGTTTGAGGACGATATGTGGTGTGAGGTGGTTTGATTGAGTAACAAATGAAAGGGTAAGAGAGATGTGTGGTAATAAAAAGTGTGTGGTTGAGAGAGCAGAAGAGGGCGTTTTGACATGGTTTGGTCACATGGAGAGAATGAGTGAGGAAAGATTGACAAAGAGAATATTTGTGTCAGAGGTGGAGGGAATGAGAAGTGGGAGACCACATTGGAGGTGGAAAGATGGGGTGAAAAAGATTTTGAGTGATTGGGGCCTGAACATGCAGGAGGGTGAAAGGCGTGCAAGGAATAAAGTGAATTGGAACGATGTGGTATACCGGGGTCGACGTGCTGTCAATGGATTGATCCTGGGCATGTGAAGCGTCTGGGGTAAACAATGGAAAGTTTTGTGGGGCCTGGATGTGATAAGGGAGCTGTGGTTTCGGTGCATTATACATGACAGCTAGAGACTGAGTGTGAACGAATGTGGCCTTTGTTGTCTTTTCCTAGTAATACCTCGCACACATGTGGGGGAAGGGGGTTGTCATTTCATGTGGAAGGGTGGTGACAGGAATGAATAAGGGCAGACTATGAATTATGTGCATGTGTATATATGTATATGTCTGTGTGTGTGTATATATATATATATACAAACGCGGGAGACAGCGACAAAGTATAAAATAAAAAAAAAATATATATATATATATATATATATACAGAAGTGGTAGAGGATGTGTGGATCAGGTGTTTGCTTTGAAGAATGTATGTGAGAAATACTTAGAAAAGCAAATGGATTTGTATGTAGCATTTATGGATCTGGAGAAGGAATATGATAGAGTTGATAGAGATGCTCTGTGGAAGGTATTAAGAATATATGGTGTGGGAGGCAAGTTGTTAGAAGCAGTGAAAAGTTTTTAGCGAGGATGTAAGGCATGTGTACGTGTAGGAAGAGAGGAAAGTGATTGGTTCTCAGTGAATGTAGGTTTGCGGCAGGGGTGTGTGATGTCTCCATGGTTGTTTAATTTGTTTATGGATGGGGTTGTTAGGGAGGTGAATGCAAGAGTTTTGGAAAGAGGGGCAAGTATGCAGTCTGTTGTGGATGAGAGAGCTTGGGAAGTGAGTCAGTTGTTGTTTGCTGATGATACAGCGCTGGTGGAGGATTCATGTGAGAAACTGCAGAAGCTGGTGACTGAGTTTGGTAAAGTGTGTGAAAGAAGAAAGTTAAGAGTAAATGTGAATAAGAGCAAGGTAATTAGGTACAGTAGGGTTGAGGGTCAAGTCAATTGGGAGGTAAGTTTGAATGGAGAAAAACTGGAGGAAGTAAAGTGTTTTAGATATCTGGGAATGGATCTGGCAGCAGATGGAACCATGGAAGCGGAAGTGGATCATAGGGTGGGGGAGGGGGCGAAAATCCTGGGAGCCTTGAAGAATGTGTGGAAGTTGAGAACATTATCTCGGAAAGCAAAAATGGGTATGTTTGAAGGAACAGTGGTTCCAACAATGTTGTATGGTTGCGAGGTGTGGGCTATGGATAGAGTTGTGCGCAGGAGGATGGATGTGCTGGAAATGAGATGTTTGAGGACAATGTGTGGTGTGAGGTGGTTTGATCGAGTAAGTAACGTAAGGGTAAGAGAGATGTGTGGAAATAAAAAGAGCGTGGTTGAGAGAGCAGAAGAGGGTGTTTTGAAATGGTTTGGGCACATGGAGAGAATGAGTGAGGAAAGATTGACCAAGAGGATATATGTGTCGGAGGTGGAGGGAACGAGGAGAAGTGGGAGACCAAATTGGAGGTGGAAAGATGGAGTGAAAAAGATTTTGTGTGATCGGGGCCTGAACATGCAGGAGGGTGAAAGGAGGGCAAGAATAGAGTGAATTGGATCGATGTGGTATACCAGGGTTGACGTGCTGTCAGTGGATTGAATCAGGGCATATGAAGCGTCTGGGGTAAACCATGGAAAGCTGTGTAGGTATGTATATTTGCGTGTGTGGACGTATGTATATACATGTGTATGGGGGTAGGTTGGGCCATTTCTTTCGTCTGTTTCCTTGCGCTACCTCGCAAACGTGGGAGACAGCGAAAAACCAAAAAAAAAAAAAAAATATAGTATGAAGTCTGTTGGGGATGAGAGAGCTTGGGAAGTGAGTCAGTTGTTGTTCGCTGATGATACAGCGCTGGTGGCTGATTCATGTGAGAAACTGCAGAAGCTGGTGACTGAGTTTGGTAAAGTGTGTGAAAGAAGAAAGTTAAGAGTAAATGTGAATAAGAGCAAGGTAATTAGGTACAGTAGGGTTGAGGGTCAAGTCAATTGGGAGGTAAGTTTGAATGGAGAAAAACTGGAGGAAGTAAAGTGTTTTAGATATCTGGGAGTGGATCTGGCAGTGGATGGAGCCATGGAAGCGGAAGTAGATCATAGGGTGGGGGAGGGAGCGAAAATCCTGGGAGCCTTGAAGAATGTGTGGAAGTCGAGAACATTATCTCGGAAAGCAAAAATGGGTATGTTTGAAGGAATAGTGGTTCCAACAATGTTGTATGGTTGCGAGGCGTGGGCTATGGATAGAGTTGTGCGCAGGAGGATGGATGTGCTGGAAATGAGATGTTTGAGGACAATGTGTGGTGTGAGGTGGTTTGATCGAGTAAGTAACGTAAGGGTAAGAGAGATGTGTGGAAATAAAAAGAGCGTGGTTGAGAGAGCAGAAGAGGGTGTTTTGAAATGGTTTGGGCACATGGAGAGAATGACTGAGGAAAGATTGACCAAGAGGATATATGTGTCGGAGGTGGAGGGAACGAGGAGAAGTGGGAGACCAAATTGGAGGTGGAAAGATGGAGTGAAAGAGATTTTGTGTGATCGGGGCCTGAACATGCAGGAGGGTGAAAGGAGGGCAAGGAATAGAGTGAATTGGATCGATGTGGTGTACCGGGGTTGACGTGCTGTCAGTGGATTGAATCAGGGCATGTGAAGCGTCTGGGGTGAACCATGGAAAGCTGTGTAGGTATGTATATTTGCGTGTGTGGACGTGTGTGTGTATACATTGTGTATGGGGGTGGGTTGGGCCATTTCTTTCGTCTGTTTCCTTGCGCTACCTCGCAAACGCGGGAGACAGCGGACAAAGCAAAAAAAAAAAAAAAAAAAACCTATACATCAAGATGTATAGGTATGTATATGTGTGTGTATAGACGTGTATGTATATACGTGTGTATGTGGATGGGTTGGGCCATTCTTTAGTCTGTTTCCTTGCTCTACCTCGCTAATACAGGAGACAGCGACAAAGTGAAAAAAAAAAAATAAATAATATGACATGAGAAATTTACACCTGTACTTTCTCATTAAGGACATCAAATTTATTATTCTCTTGTCTATCATTTCTTCCCTGTAACTATGCAATCTGAATTTAGAGACATCTTTGTGTTGCGAGTACTGAATCGGTGATTTTGGATTTGAGAACCTATTGTCCCAGATCTGTTCCCATGAAATTGAAAATGGGAGTAAATGATGCTCAACATAAGGCATGCTCATCAGCATACTCCATTTATCCTTTAACCATTTTCAATTTCACATGCAACACCCTATTTACATATTACCTCTTCCCAGTGCCTATTTTCAGAAGTTACATTCCTCACTCTAATCTAGTGCAAAGTTCTACTTCAAAATACTTTTTTCTTCAACTAAATTTTTTCTATCAAAGATTCTAGTCATGGACAAAAGTCCACATCAAGGATAGGTCCTTAACTGAAATCTAAAGAGATTAAGGAAAGGGAAAAAGTAAAGACAAAAGAGGGTATCATGAATTCTGGAGGAAGCGAAAAACGTGTCTTTCAAAATAGGCCCGGTAATAATTACTGGGATAGACACGAGAAGCCGGAGAGTTCCAAAGCTTCAACATGTAGGGAAAGAAGCAGTTATCAAAATGGCCCACCTTTGAGTTACCAATAGCCACACAGGTAATCATGTGCCGCACTAGCTTAGTAAGTATTGAATGGTCTACCTAGTGGTGGGGGCACACAAGCAGCTAGATCTCAGGAGCAAAACCCAATGTAACACCTATAGAAACGGGAAAGTGAACCAACATTGCAGCATTGGGCAAGAGCATTAAATTTGGAAGTTAGCCTGGGACAGTTGAACCACTTTTGACTCAATTGTGTCAAGTAAGGATGCACAACTAGAACGACCCCTGGCAAGAGCTGTATTCCATACATGGACGAATCAATCCTTTGTATAAATGGAGTAACTGCTGAGAAGAAAGGAAGTCAAGACATCTAAATAGGACACCCAGTGTTTTTGAGGCAGACTTAACTATTCCCATAATATGGTATTCCCAAGAAAGAGTGGATGTTACAGTAATACCAAGTATGTTCACTGACTTGAAGTGGAATCAAGAACTGTCATAGGAGATACAAGAGTTGTGAGGGTTTTTGATAGAGAGATGGATAGAAACTGGGTCTTCAAGGCATTAAATTTTACTAGATTTTGTCTACCCCATTAGGATATCCTGTCCAAGTTTAAGTTTATTGAGGAAGCAGTGTCAAGATGAGATGCAGATCGAGAGAGATGAAGGAGCAGAATTGAAGTTTGAAGATGAATGCAGTGTTAAGTCGTCAGCATATGAGTGCATTTGATAATTTTTAGAGAGGAAATCATTGAAAAAAAAAAGAAAATGTGTAGGGGACAGGACAGAACATGAAGGACACAGCTGTTGATGGAGAAAAGGGGGGAAGCTGATCTATCTACAACTACAGAGACAGATTGGCCAGAGAAGAAGCTAAACATAAAGGAAAAAAGTGAGGGAGGGAAGCCAAATGAGAAGAGCTCAGAGAAGTGACTCCGAGGCCACACCTTGTCAAAAGCTTTGGATATGTCGAGGACAACTAAACACGATTCCCCAAAACCTTTCAGGGACGATGACCAGACATTAGTAAGATAGGAAAGAATATCACCAGTGGATCTCACCTTACAGAAGCCATACCAGTGATCAGAGAGAAGACTGTGATTTTCAAGGTGTCTAAGGACATAGAAGTTGAGGAGGGATTCAAAGACTTAGGAAATGGTAGATGTAAAGCGATAGGACAATAGTTAAAGGGGTCAGAATGGTCACCTTTCTTAGGAATGGGATGTATCAATTCATGATTACAAGGAGAAGGTAAAGTTTTGGTTTTTAAACAGAAAAGGAACAGACAAGCAAGCGCTGGTGCAAATTCAGAGGCAGACTTTCAGTACACATGGATGGATGCCATCAGGAACATAGATGTTGCTTGTGTCCAGCAAGAGAAGCACTTTTCAGACAGTCCAAAAGGAAATTACAAGGAGGGGCATAGGATTAGTAAGAGGAGCATCGGGATGAAGGAATGTTGGAGTCATCCAAGATGGGAGTTAGAGGAGAAACAGGAACCAAAGTGTTGCCCTGTCTATGGTAGAGGCAGCTCTTGTACCACCAGAACAGAAAAGTGAAGGAAAGATAGAGCAACTAGAGATGTCCTTAGCTAAAGACCAGAAAGACCTATCAGTGGATGATGAGGAGAGATTATCGCACTTCCCTTGAATAAAGGAATGCTTTGCCTCACGGATAATATGCTTGTAGTGATTACAAGCAGTAATAAAAGCCGAGCGGGAGCCTAATGGATAGAGGTCATCTTAGAAGTTTTCCCCCAGTCACAGACAAAAGTCCACATCAAGGATGGGTCTAATTAAGATCTAGAAAGAATAATTAAAGGGAAAAAGAAAAGACAAAGGAAAGTACTTACGAATTCTGGATGAAGTGGAAAACTAATCTTTTTAAAATGAGTCATCTTACATACCTAAATTACCTTACCAAACAAATACAACTTCATTCTCTTCTGTTCATCTTTATTCTTATATTTCATTCAACCAGATATATTAATTGCATGTCAAAGAAATGCTACTTTCACAATCAGCATCATTGTGAAAAGAATATAGATTTCTTCAGCAAGCTAAGTAATCCTTGTCATACAGAAAAATTGACCAATGAAGAAAGAAGAGTCTAAGAAATAAAAAGAAATCAATATCTGTTCTCATTTGCTTGGCCAAGGGGCACTGAGGAGAGTGAGGGATGGTAAGCCACACAATACATGCTCAGCTATTCTACAACCTGATGTTGCTTTACAAATAAAGCTTTTTTTTTATATTTCATTACACTTTGTCGCTGTCTCCCACGTTAGCAAGGTAGCACAAGGAAACAGATGAAAGAATGGTCCAACCCACCCACATACACATGTATGTACATAAACGCCCACACACATACATATACATACCTATACGTTTCTCCGTTTTGATGCAAGAGACCAGGTTATAGTGATGGGTGATTTGAATGCAAAGGTGAGTAATGTGGCAGGTGAGGGAATAATTGGTGTACATGGGGTGTTCAGTGCTGTAAATGGAAATGGTGAAGAGCTTGTAGATTTGTGTGCTGAAAAAGGACTGGTGACTGGGAATACCTGGTTTGAAAAGAGATATATAAGTATACGTATGTAAGTAGGAAAGATGGCCAGAGAGTGTAAGTGGATTACGTGTAAATTGATAGGTGGGTGAAAGAGAGACTTTTGGATGTTAATGTGCTGAGAGGTGCAACTGGAGGGATGTCTGATCATTATCTTGTAGAGGCAAAGGTGAAGATTTGTAGAGGTTTTCAGAAAAGAAGAGAGAATGTTGGGGTGAAGAGAGTGGTGAGAGTAAGTGAGCATGGAAAGGAGACTTGTGTGAGGAAGTACCAGGAGAGACTGAGTGCAGAATGGAAAAAGGTGAGAGCAAAGGGCATAAGGGGAGTGGGGGAGGAATGGGATGTATTTAGAGAAGCAGTGATGGCTTGTGCAAAAGATGCTTGTGGCGTGAGAAGTGTGGGAGGTGAGCGGATTAGAAAGGGTAGTGAGTAGTGGGATGAAGAAGTAAGATTATTAGTGAAAGAGAAGAGAGAGGCATTTGGACAATTTTTGCAGGGAAATAGTGCAAATGACTGGGAGATGTATAAAAGAGGCAGGAGGTCAAGAGAAAGGTGCAAGAGGTGAAAAAGAGGGCAAATGAGAGTTGGGGTGAGACAATATCATTAAATTCTAAGGAGAATAAAGAGATGTTTTGGAAGGAGGTAAATAAAGTGCATAAGACAAGAGAACAAATGGGAACATCGGTGAAGGGGGCTAATGGGGAGGTAATAACAAGTAGTGGTGATGCGAGAAGGAGATGGAGTGAGTATTTTGAAAGTCTGTTGAATGTGTTAGAAGATAAGAGTGACAGATATAGGGTGTTTTGGTCGAGGTGGTGTGCGATGTGAGAGGGTTAGGGAAAATGATTTGGTAAACAGAGAAGAGGTAGTGAAAGCTTTGTAAAAGATGAAAGCAGGCAAGGCGGCAGGTTTGGATGGAATCAACGGTTCGTATTAAAAAAGGGGGCGACTGTGTTGTTAAGTGGTTGGTAAGGATATTCAATGTACGTTCATGGTGAAGTGCCTGAGGATTGGCGCAATGCATGCATAGTGCCATTGTACAAAGGCAAAGGAGATAAAGATGAGTGCTCAAATTACAGAGGTATAAGTTTGTTGAGTATTCCTGGGAAATTATATGGGAGGGTATTGATTGAGAGGGTGAAGGTATGTACAGAGCATCAGACTGGGGAAGAGCAGTGTGGTTTCAGAAGTGGTAGAGGATGTGTGGATCAGGTGTTTGCAATGTATGTGAGAAATACTTAGAAAAACAAATGGATTTGCATGTAGCATTCCATGGATCTGGAGAAGGGATATGATAGAGTTGATAGAGATGCTCTGTGGAAGGTAATAAGAATATAAGGTGTGGGAGGCAAGCAGCTAGAAGCAGTGAAAAGTTTTTATCAAGGATGTAAGGCATGTGTAGAAGTAGGAAGAAAGTGATTGGTTCTCACTAAATGTCGGTTTGCGGCTGGGGTGCGTGATGTCTCCACGGTTGTTTAATTTGTTTGTGGATGGGGTTGCTAGGGAGGTGAATGCAAGAGTTCTGGAGAGAGGGGCAAGTATGCAGTCTCTTGTGGATGAGAGGGCTTGGGAAGTGAGTCAGTTGTTTGCTGATGATACAGCGCTGGTGGCTGATTCAGATGAGAAACTGCAGAAGCTGGTGACTGAGTTTGGTAAAGTGTGTGAAAGAAGAAAGCTGAGAGTAAATGTGGATAAGAGCAAGGTTATTAGTTCAGTAGGGTTGAGGGTCAAGTTAATTGGGAGGTGAGTCTGAATGGAGAAAAACTGGAGGAAAAGAAGTGTTTTAGATATCTGGGAGTGGATTTGGAAGCAGATGGAACCATGGAAGTGGAAGTGAGTCACAGGGTGGGGGAGTGGACGAAAGCTCTGGGAGCATTGAAAATGTATGGTAGGCGAGAAAATGATCTCGGAAAGCAAAAATGGGTATGTTTGAAGGAATAGTGGTTCCAACAATGTCATATGGCTGCGAGGCGTGGGCCATTGATAAGGGTGTGCAGAGGAGGGTGGATGTTTTGGAAATGAGATGTTTGAGAACAATATGTGGTGTGAGGTGGTTTGATCGAGTAAGTAATGAAAAGGTAAGAGAGATGTGTGGTAATAAAAGGAGTGTGGTTGATATAGCAGAAGAGGGCATTTTGAAATGGTTTGGTCGCATGGAGAGAATGAGTGACGAAAGATTGACAAAGAGGATATGTGTCATAAGTGGAGGGAATGAGAATTGGGAGGGCCTGAACATGCAGGAGGGTGAAAGGCGTGCAAGGAATAGAGTGAATTGGAACAATGTAGTATACTGGGGTCGGCATGCAGTCAGTGGATTGAACCAGAGCATGTGAAGTGTCTGGGGTAAACCATGGAAAGTTTTGTGGGGCCTGGATGTGGAAAGAGAGCTGTGGTTTCGGTGCATTATACATGACAACTAGAGACTGAGTGTGAACGAATGTTGCCTTTGTTGTCTTTCGTAGCGCTATTTCGTGCACATGCGGGGGGAGGGGGTAGTCATTTCATGTGTGGCAAGGTGGCAATGGGAATGAATAAAGGCAGCAATTATGAATTATGTACATGTGTATATATGTATATGTCTGTGTACGTATATATATGAATACATTGAAATTTATAGGTATGTATATGTGCGTGTGTGGACATGTATGTATATACATGTGGATGTTTGTGAGTTGGGCCATTCTTTCATCTAATAATACATTTCAACATATACATACTTATACATATACAAACACATACATATATACACATGTGCATATTCATACATGCTGCGTTCATCCATTCCTGCCGCCACCCCACCACACATGAAATGGCACCCCCCTCCCCCCACATGCGTTGCAAGGTAGGGCTAGAGAAAGACAACAAAGGCCACATTCATACACACTCAGTCTCTAGCTGTCATTTGTAATGCACCGTAACCACAGCTTCCTTTCCACATCCAGTCCCCACAAAACTTTCCATGTTTTATACCAGACGCTTCACATGCCCCGGTGCAATCCATTGACAGCACGTTGACCCTAGTATACCACATCATTCCAATTCACTCCATTCCTTGCATGCCTTTCAACCTCCTGTATGTTCAGGCCCCGATCGCTCAAAATCTTTTTCACTCCATCCTTCCACCTCCAATTTGGTCTCCCACTTCTCCTCATTCCCTCCACCTCTGACACATCTTTCTTTCTTTTTTCTTTCAAACTATTCGCCATTTCCCGCATTAGCGAGGTAGCGTTAAGAACAGAGGACTGGGCCTTGAGGGAATACCCTCACCTGGCCCAATTCTCTGTTCTTTCTTTTGGAAAATTAAAAAAAAAACGAGAGGGGAGGATTTCCAGCCCCCCGCTCCCTCCCCTTTTAGTCGCCTTCTACGACACGCAGGGAATACGTGGGAAGTATTCTTTCTCCCCTATCCTCTTTTTCAAAAATCTTTCCTCACTCATTCTCTCCATGGGACCAAACCATTTCAATACACCCTCTTCTGCTCTCTCAACCATACTTTTTTTCTTCCCACACATCTCTTACCCTTTCATTACTTACTCGATCAAACCACCTCACACCACATAGTGTCCTCAAACATTTCATTTCCAACACATCCACTCTCCTCCGCACAACCCTATTTATAGCCCATGCCTCGCAACCATATAATACTGTTGGAACCACTATTCCTTCAAACATACCCATTTTTGCTCTCCGAGATAATGTTCTCGCCTTCCACACATTCTTCAATGCTCCCAGAACATTCGCCCCCTCCCCCACCCTGTGACTCACTTCCACTTCCATGGTTCCATCCGCTGTTAAATCAACTCTATCATATGCTTTCTCCAGATCCATAAATGCTACATACAAATCCATCTGCTTTTGTTGTAAGTATATCTCACATATATTCTTCAAAGTAAACACCTGATCCACACATCCTCTACTACTTCTGAAACCACACTGCTCTTCCCCAGTATGATGCTCTGTACATGCCTTTACCCTCTCAATCAGTACCCTCCCTTACAATTTCCCAGGAATACTCAAACTTATACCTCTGTATACGAGCACTCACCTTTATCCCCTTTGCCTTTGTACAGTGGCACTATGCATGCATTCTGCCAATCCTCAGGCACTTCACCATGAACCATACCAACTTCTTTTAATTTCAACCCCAGTATATCTGCAGAATGAATATATTATGGGAGGTACAACAATACAAAGAAGTATAATCCAAAATTTATTAAAGCTACAATGATTTGATTTTATGTCTACAAAAGTTATTTCAACTTATTTGTAATCAGCAGTAGCTATGCTAAACAAATCTAACTGAAAGTAACCCATTAAAAACAATCATCATAATTCAGTCTTGAAATTCACATAAGGTAAAGAATCAACCTGTTGGAAATCAAGCATCCCTGCCCTTCATCCCATTCATTGTTGCCACAAAAGCTGGATTTCTCATCTGCTGTGTCAAGCTACTTTCAGTTACTGAAAGGATATACACTGAATATGAGTGCACTAAGAAAATGTAAAAAAAAAATTACAGGTAATGAATGACTCAGAGCAAAATAAAGTAAAAGCTATACATCTACATACTCAAGCCATGTGACTGATGTGTCATGTATCATCCATCAAAATCACTAGTGTGTAAATGTTTGATAATATAATCAAACTGGTAATGCTGGTTTTGCTATTAACCTGTTTTTCCATGCTTTTCATAAATTATTGCTCTATAATACTGTGAACTCTTCCAATTGCATGTAATAGTTTATGATTATAATCAATCTGTAATGCTGGTTTTGCTATTACAGTTTTCATGCTATGTTCATAAATTATTGCTCTATAATACCATGAAAGCCTCCAGTAGCATCTATTTGTTTATGATTGTAATAAACTTGTAATGTTGGTTTTGCTATTACACTTTTTTCATGCTTATGTTCATTAATCACTGCTCTATAATAATGTGAACACCAAACTGTAAATATTATCATAACTTCACAATTACAGTGTAATTATGTTGATGGATTTATTACCCATTGGCATATGTGTTTATAATATATATCAACACGACGTTTTGGCCTTAGATTGTCTTAACATCAAACTGTTTACATATGAGTGCTCTATAGTATGTATACTCCAAAAAGAAAACATAATAACTTCTTCACCATTACAAAATGATTACATTAAGGTAATTCTTGCAAGCATAGCATAAATATTAACATTTATTACTTTGTGATGCTGTTTTTGGTCTTGCAGTTTTTTATGTGCATTTGTTTAAAAGTGATTGCTCTATAATACCATATACACTTTGGATAGGGGAGAATACTTCCCACATATTCCCTACATGTCAAAAAAGGCGACTAAAACAGTTGGGAGCAGGGAGCTGGAAATCTTCCAGTCCTGTTTTACTTTCCCAAAAAAAGGTACAGAGTAGGGGGCCAAGTGGGGATATTTCCCTCTGAGGCTCAACCATCTGTTCTTAAGGCTACCTTGCTGATAAGGGAAATGGCAAATATGTATGAAAAACTTTACTATTACACAGCAATTATACTGAGGTAATTTTTAGTGGCATAGCAAAATAATTCATGATATCTATCAATCTGTGATGCTGGTCTTCGTCCTGCACTCTTTCATTTTTACATGCATTTCTTCATGTTTCCTCTTTAATATTGTACACAATGTATCTATTCTATCTATCTATATCTATGATGCTCGTTTCCTCTAGGAACTCCCTTAAGGAGGTGGCCATGGCAAAAGTCTCCATAACTTATGAACTCCACTGCCACTTCTTAGCCTTTAATGCCACATTCTTAAGAGGCCCCTTACAGAGGGCAAGTTTAGTGCAGATTTTCTGGAGGCTCTTACCTAATGTTCGTACTAACAACATCTACCTAATTTCCACCCCACTACCTCTACCTAATGCTCCCACCCAATATTCCTACCCACTACTTCTACCTAATGCTCCTGTCTAGTGTTCCAACCTACTACTTCTATCTGCTGCTCCTACCCACTTTGCCAAAAGGCAGAGCTAGCACACAGCCTGGTCTTCTGTTCTTGACGCTACCTGGCTGACGCGGAAAATGGCGATTAATAATAACAATAAATACATATATATATATTTTTTTTTTTTTTGTCGCTGTCTCCCACGTCTGCGAGGTAACGCAAGGAAACAGACGAAAGAAATGGCCCAACCCACCCCCATACACATGTATATACATACGTCCACACACGCAAATATACATACCTACACAGCTTTCCATGGTTTACCCCAGACGCTTCACATGCCCTGATTCAATCCACTGACAGCACGTCAACCCCGGTATACCACATTGATCCAATTCACTCTATTCCTTACCCTCCTTTCACCCTCCTGCATCTTCAGGCCCCGATCACACAAAATCTTTTTCACTCCATCTTTCCACCTCCAATATGGTCTCCCACTTCTCCTCGTTCCCTCCACCTCCGACACATATATCCTCTTGGTCAATCTTTCCTCACTCATTCTCTCCATGTGCCCAAACCATTTCAAAACACCCTCTTCTGCTCTCTCAACCACGCTCTTTTTATTTCCACACATCTCTCTTACCCTTACGTTACTTACTCGATCAAACCACCTCACACCACACATTGTCCTCAAACATCTCATTTCCAGCACATCCATCCTCCTGCGCACAACTCTATCCATAGCCCATGCCTCGCAACCATACAACATTGTTGGAACCACTATTCCTTCAAACATACCCATTTTTCCTTTCTGAGATAATGTTCTCAACTTCCACACATTCTTCAAGGCTCCCAGAATTTTCGCCCCCTCCCCCACCCTATGATCCACTTCCACTTCCATGGTTCCATCCGCTGCCAGATCCACTCCCAGATATCTAAAACACTTTACTTCCTCCAGTTTTTCTCCATTCAAACTTACCTCCCAATTGACTTGACCCTCAACCCTACTGTACCTAATAACCTTGCTCTTATTCACATTTACTCTTAACTTTCTTCTTTCACACACTTTACCAAACTCAGTCACCAGCTTCTGCAGTTTCTCACATGAATCAGCCACCAGCGCTGTATCATCAGCGAACAACAACTGACTCACTTCCCAAGCTCTCTCATCCCCAACAGACTTCATACTTGCCCCTCTTTCCAAAACTCTTGCATTCACCTCCCTAACAACCCCATCTATAAACAAATTAAACAACCATGGAGACATCACACACCCCTGCCGCAAACCTACATTCACTGAGAACCAATCACTTTCCTCTCTTCCTACACGTACACATGCCTTACATCCTCGATAAAAACTTTTCACTGCTTCTAACAACTGCCTCCCACACCATATATTCTTAATACCTTCCACAGAGCATATATATTTATATTTATTTATTCATTTTGCTTTGTTGCTGTCTCCCGTGTTAGCAAGGTAGCGCAAGGAAACAGACGAAAGAAATGGCCCAACCCAACCACATACATATGTATATACATACACGTCCACACACGCAAGTATACATACCTATACATCTCAATGTATACATATATATATATACACAGACAGACATACATATATACACATGTACATAATTCATATTGTCAGCCCTTACTCATTCCCATCGCCACCCTGCCACACATTAAATACCCCCCCCCCCCCCCCAAAAAAAAAATGTGCGCAAGGTAACGCTAGGAAAAGACAACAAAGGCCACATTCGTTCACAGTCTCTAGCTGTCATGTAATAATGCACCAAAACCACAGCTCCCTTTCCACATCCACCCCGGTATACCACATCGCTCCAATTCACTCTATTCCTTGCCCCCCTTTCACCCTCCTGCATGTTCAGGCCCCAATCACACAAAATCTTCTTCACTCCATCTTTCCACCTCCAATTTGGTCTCCCTCTTCTCCTCGTTCCCTCCACCTCCAACACACATATCCTCTTGGTCAATCTTTCCTCACTCATTCTCTCCATGTGATCAAACCATTTCAAAACACCCTCTTCTGCTCTCTCAACCACGCTCTTTTTATTTCCACACATCTCTCTTACCCTTACGTTACTTACTCGATCAAACCACCTCACACCACACATTGTCCTCAAACATCTCATTTCCAGCACATCCATCCTCCTGCGCACCACTCTATCCATAGCCCACGCCTCGCAACCATACAACATTGTTGGAACCACTATTCCTTCAAACATACCCATTTTTGCTTTCCGAGATAATGTTCTCGACTTCCACAAATTTTCAAGGCTCCCAGAATTTTCGCCCCCTCCCCCACCCTATGATCCACTTCCGCTTCCATGGTTCCATCCGCTGCCAGATCCACTCCCAGATATCTAAAACACTTTACTTCCTCCAGTTTTTCTCCATTCAAACTTACCTCCAAATTGACTTGACCCTCAACCCTACTGTACCTAATAACCTTGCTCTTATTCACATTTACTCTTAACTTTCTTCTTTCACACACTTTACCAAACTCAGTCACCAGCTTCTGCAGTTTCTCACATGAATCCGCCACCAGCGCTGTATCATCAGCGAACAACAACTGACTCACTTCCCAAGCTCTCTCATCCCCAACAGACTTCATACTTGCCCCTCTTTCCAAAACTCTTGCATTCACCTCCCTAACAACCCCATCTATAAACAAATTAAACAACCATGGAGACATCACACACCCCTGCCGCAAACCTACATTCACTGAGAACCAATCACTTTCCTCTCTTCCTACACGTACACATGCCTTACATCCTCGCTAAAAACTTTTCACTGCTTCTAACAACTTGCCTCCCACACCATATATTCTTAATACCTTCCACAGAGCATATATATATTTATATTTATTTATTTATTTTGCTTTGTTGCTGTCTCCCTTGTTAGCAAGGTAGCGCAAGGAAACAGACGAAAGAAATGGCCCAACCCAACCACATAAATATGTATATACATACACGTCCACACACGCAAGTATACATACCTATACATCTCAATGTATACATATATATATACACACAGACAGACATATACATATATACACATGTACATAATTCATATTGTCAGCCCTTATTCATTCCCATCGCCACCCTGCCACACATGAAATAACACCCCCCCCCCCAAATGTGCGCGAGGTAACGCTAGGAAAAGACAACAAAGGCCACATTCGTTCACACTCAGTCTCTAGCTGTCATGTAATAATGCACCAAAACCACAGCTCCCTTTCCACATCCAGGCCCCACAGAACTTTACATGGCTTACCCCAGACACTTCACATGCCCTGGTTCAATCCATTAACAGCACGTCGACCCCGGTATACCACATCATTCCAATTCACTCTATTCACGCCTTTCACCCTCCTGCATGTTCAGGCCCCGATCACTCAAAATCTTTTTCACTCCATCTTTCCACCTCCAATTTGGTCTCCCACTTCTCCTTGTTCCCTCCACCTCTGACACATATATCCTCTTGGTCAATCTTTCCTCATTCATCCTCTCCATGTGACCAAACCATTTCAAAATGTATAACATATACGGATGGACACTATAACTGAATACTTTAGCAAAAAGGGTGGAATCATAGCAACTGGTCTGAGCCAGGACACTATGGTTGGCTGTGCCTCATGACATTTACATATTTTCAGTTTTAGTCATTTACATATTTTCAGTTTTAGTCAAAGGTTCTTTTTTCTACATTTCCAATTTCTGATCTTTTTTATCCACATGTAGTAATTCTAAACCTAACTGTCTTTTGTAGAGCCACTACTAAAAAGTGATTTTTGGATCCTGAGAGCTCAAATTAGCAGAAGTCTATGCCAGCACAGGATTCTGAACATTTCTTCATCTTTCATATATATCATAACTGTTCTTTCAGGCTTCTGAATTATCATCTTTAACTTTGTAATGGTATTATAGGTGTCTTTATCATCATCAGAGGTACACTCTCTAAATTTTTTCTTTATTCATTGTTTTTAAATTATCACTTCTCAATCTAGAGATCACTGTGATAAACTGATAGATTTTGTGACATACTCCTCCTGAGCATAGTGCACATTATCCCAAAACAATGTCAGCCCCTCTAAGAATGACAATATGTAGCAGTATGGCAACCTAAATTTTCAAAAAAATTGGGAAAATCTAGCACTGCATGTTACCATTGCTAACATGGGTGATTAAAAAACCAGTCATTGCATAAAAGTGACACAAACAGATAATGGGTTGAGCATTTCATAAAATTAGGGGTCACGAATTAATATCTGAAAGATTTTAATTCCAACCAGAGGTGCATGTATGCACTTGATCAACCAAATATAAATGGTACTGGAGTTAAAAATAGCAGTCAGACAAGGGAATCCAATAAAAGTAAATGTTAGTGGCACCAATAAAATCTATGCTGTGAAGAACAACCTCCTACTGTTTAAGTTGTAAGGTCAACCTAAATGCCCTACAGGAAAGATTGCACGATTTTCGTTTTTGATAGATTCTTTTTTTTAAATCACCCCTTAAGTAAATTCCCTGATAAAAATATCTTGCCAACAAAATCCATTTACATATCTGGCTACCTATCTCTCTGTTAACTCTATTCCTAACTGTATGAGGTGGATGCAGTGAAAATAAACACACCCTTTTGTGGAAAATTACCTTACAAAACTTTGGCTAGAATGTCCACTTCCATAGTGCAGACTTACCATCTCTGTGAACAAATTTACAGGATACAACAGGGAAAATTTAGTTAAATGATATCTCTTTACCTAATTTTGGACATTTTCTTCCACAGGCACAACGGTGGGAGCACAGTTCTGTGTTGAAGTGTCTTCACAAGAGCAGGTCTGTGTTTGTGTAACTACATCTGGAGAAGTTTCTGTTATCGTGTCTACACCTAAAGTGTTCTGTGTCTGTGTACCACCTGCATCTGTACAGTTTTGGATTTGCTTATCTGCATTTGAGGTGTTCTGTGTTTGTACATCAACTACATCCAGAGAACTTTGTGTTGGTACATCTGAATCTGGAGTGTTCAGTGTTTGCGTATCTATATTTGGAGAGATTTGTGTTTGTGGGTTTATATCAAGAGTGTTCTGTGTTTGTGAGTCTATATCTAATGAAAACTTCTGGGTCTGAATATCTTCATCAGCTGATGGGGCTTCTCCTTTCTCCTTCTTGTACTCTTCAACTCGGTTCTTCATGTAGTCTCTTCGTAGAGTGAAAGGCATGTGCTTAGTTCGTAGCAATACCTGAGAGTAATAAACAAATTTAGATTCAATTGCTTCTCGTGTGTAAAAAAGAAAATCATGCCTACATTCTGAATGACTGAAAGGAAATCAGCTTATTGAAGGCTTTTACAGTAAACTGATCAATTCTTGTTCACTCCAGGCAAATATGTTGACTAGCCTGAGCAGTGCCCTCCCTCAGACCCTATCCTCAAACTGTTTTAAGTTTATGGCTCACTGGAACTAGGATGCATAGCACAAAGTACTGTAAACTGAGTTCAAATACTGTCTTTTATGATTATTGCAGTTGAATTTATTAGGACAGGGAGTGACTGTGTTGTTGATTGGCTGGCAAGGATATTCAATGTATGTATGGATCAAGGTGAAGTGCCTGAGGATTGGCAGAATGCATGTACAGTGCCAGTGATCAAAGGCAAAGGGGATAAAGGTGAGTGGTCAAACTACAGAGGTATAAGTTTGTTGAATATTCCTGGAAAATTGTATGGGAAGGTATTGACTGACAGTGTGAAAGCAGGTACAGAGCATCATACTGAGAAGGAGCAGTGTGGTTTTAGAAGTGGCAGAGGATGTGTGGATCATGTGTTTGCCTTGAAGAATGTGTGTGAGAAATACCTAGAAAAACAGATGGATTTGTATGTGGCATTTATGGATCTGAAGAAGGCATAGGATAGGGTTGAAAGAGATGCTTTGTAGAAGGTATATGTCTGTGACTGAGGCCTGAACATGAAGGAGGGTGAAAGGTGTGCTTGGGATAGAAAGAACTAGAACACTGTAGTATACAGGAGTCAACATGCTGTCAATGGACCCAACCCGGACATATGAAGTGGCTGGGGTAAACCATGGAAAGGTGTGTAAGGCCTGGTTGTGGTTAGGAGGCTTTGGTTTCAATGCATTGCACATGACAGTTATAGAATGGATGAGCAAAAATGGCCTTTCTTTGTTCCTGGCAGTGCTTCAGGAACACAAAGCTATGATAAAGAGACAGACTAAGAAAATTTGGATTCTCATGGTGACAGTGAGTTATGGAGACACAAACTTTAGTGTATAAAGAATTTCCTACACCAGCATATCACAGAGCACAACTGGATGAGAAGGACTGATATGCCATCATTATGAGACCTTACCTGCACTCATACTAGTATGGATAATGAAAACATTATACATGATACACCAGTTGGGAGAAGTGATAATGTAATGCTCAAGTATGAACATACATTAAAAGAGGACATTAAAAGAGCAAAGGTGAGGCAGGAAATAAAGTCAATATAATTGCAGAAACAACACAAACCTTGATAATATCTATGGGAATGTAGATTAGGAAATAAAATCCAGTAGCCAAGAACCAGGGTATTGTGTTGAGTGGTTCAGTGAAATCTACCTCGAGCATCAAATACAGAGAGAATGGCAAGAAAGAGGAAGGAATGGCTTAATAAAAGATATCATAAAGCAAAGGAGCTTCAATATGTGCAATGGCAAAGTTATAGATGGCACTCTAAACAGGTAGCACATGCAAGGTAAAAGAGAGCATAGAACAAGTTTAGCAGAATATAATGAGTAACAAAGAAACTTTGAAAAGACTATTGTGGAAAAGGCAGCTAAAAATGTGAAACTATTTCATAAATTCATCAGGAGCCAGTTGTCAGTTAAGAGGCAGCTAATCAGGCTGAAGAATTCAGAGGGAAAAATTGTGGAGGATGATGAACAAATACTTGAACTGAACGGCAAGTTCATAAGTGTTTTTCAACAGCTCCAACACCAGTGAGACGGAATGAGGAGGCAGTTTTGAAAATTATTCAGATATCTAGAAAAGATTAAATGAATACTGAAAGGACTTAACCCATACAAGGCTCAAGGTCCTGATGAATTTTCATTATCTGTGTTAACAAGGTGTGCAGATACACTTAATAGACCACTTTAAGTACTGATCAAGATGTCAATGGAGAGAAGCATAGTGCCAAGGGAAAGGAAAAGGGCAATTGTCATACCTATATATATATAAGAAAGGAGACTTAAAAACAGGTGTTGAACTACAGACCAGTCACACTAATAAGTAAGGTGCATAAGGTTCTGGAAAAGATTATTAGAAAGCAATTGGATAACTTTCTTCTTTCATACTATTCGCCATCTCCTGCGTTGGCGAGGTTGCGTTAGGAACAGAGGACTGGATCTTTCAGGGAATATCCTCACCTGGCCCCTTTCTCTGTCCCTTCTTTTGGAAAATTAAAAAAAAACCGAGAGGGGAGGATTTCCAGCCCCCCGCTCCCTTCCCTTTTAGTCGCCTTCTACGACATGCAGGAAATACGTGGGAAGTATTCTTTCTCTCCTATCCCCAGGGATAACTTTCTACAAAAGAGAAATTTCCCGACTGAAAAACAGCATGGTTTTAAGGAATGGAGGTTATGTGTAACTGGCCTTTAGAGTTTTATGAGAGAGTGAACTGTCCTGGACAAAAGGGATGGCTGGGTGGACTGTCTGTAACTGGACTGCCAAAAGACATTTGACAATATAAGAAGCTGATTAAGATGCTGATCAGAAGCAGAGAAAAGGGGGGAACTCTTACGATGAACAGATTATTTCAGTGGGAAGGAACGAAGAGCACTTAAAAGAAGCCTTTTCCAAATGGGCTGAGGTGACCAGCAAAATGCCACTGGGTTCAATTTTGGGACCATTACTTTTCTTGATCTATGTTAATGACTTGCTTGAAGGTATGAAATCCTACATTAAAATGTTTGCAGATGATGCAAAGGTCACGAGGGAAGAGAAAAGCAAGAAAGATTGCATCAGCAAACAAGGGGACCTAAACAGACTCCAAAGTTGGTCTGAAACATGGATGATGAAAATGCAACTATCAATATTACTTTAATTCTATCACAACTGAATTTCAATAGCAATAACCTTTAGATTAAATATCTATTTATCATACTTTGTCACTGTCTCCCGCATTAGCGAGGCAGCGCAAGGAAACAGAAAAAAGAATGCCCCAACCCACCCACATACACATGTATATACATACATGTCCACACACGCACATATACATACCTTTACATTTCAACGTATATATATATATATATATATATATATATATATATATATATATATATATACACAGACATATACATATATACACATGAACATAATTCATACTTGCTGCCTTTATTCATTCCCGTCGCCACCCCGCCACACATGAAATGACAACCCCCTCCCTCCCGCACGGGCACAAGGTAGTGCTAGGAAAAGAAAACAAAGGCCACATTCGTTCACACTCAGTCTCTAGCTGTCATGTGTAATGCACCGAAAACACAGCTCCCTTTCCACATCCAGGCCCCACAAAACTTCCCATGGTTTATCCCAGTGCTTCACATGCCCTGGTTCAATCCATTTACAGCAAGTCCACCCTGGTATAGCACATCGTTCCAATTCACTCTATTCCTTACTAGCCTTTCATCCTCCTGTATGTCCAGGCCCCAATCGCTCAAAATCTTTTTCACTCCTACCTTCCACCTCCAATTTGGTCTCCCACTTATCCTCATTCCCTCCACCTCTGACATGTATATCCTCTGTCAATCTTTCCTCACTCATTCTCTCCATGTGACCAAACCATTTCAAAACACCCTCTTCTACTCTCTCAACCACACTCTTTTCATTACCACACATCTCTTACCCTTTCATTACTTACTTGATCAAACCACCTCACACGACATATTGTCCTCATACATCTCATTTCCAACACATCCACCCTTCTCCACACAACCCTACATATAGCCTATGCCTCGCAACCATATAATATTGATGGAACCACTATTCCTTCAAACATACCCATTTTTGCTTTCCAAGATAATGTTCTCGCCTTCCACACATTTTTCAAAGCTTCCAGAACTTCCGCCCCGAACCCCACCCTGTGACTCACTTCCACTTCCATGATTCCATCCGCTGCCAAATCCACTCCCAGATATCTAAAACACTTCACTTCCTCCAGTTTTTCTCCATTCAAACTTACCTCCCAATTAACTTATCCCTCAACCCTACTGTACCTAATAACCTTGCTCTTATTCACATTTACTCTCAGCTTTCTTCTTTCACACACTTTACTAAACACAGTCGCCAACTTCTGAAGTTTCTCACCCAAATCAGCTACCAGTGCCATATCATCAGCGAACAACAACTGACTCACTTCCCAACCCCTCTTATCAACAACAGACTGCATACTTGCCCCTCTTTCCAAAACTCTTGCATTCGCCTCCCTCACAACCCCATCCATAAACAAATAAACAACCATGGAGACATTAGCACCCCTGCAGCAAACCAACATTCACTGAGAACCAATCACTTTCCTCTCTTCCCACTCGTACACATGCCTTACATCCACAATAAAAACTCTTCACTGCTAGCAACTTGCCTCCCACACCATATACTCTTAATACCTTCCGCAGAGCATCTCTATGAACTCTTATCATATGCCTTCTCCAGATCCATAAATGCTACATACAAATCCATTTGTTTTTCTAAGTATTTCTCACATACATTCTTCAAAGCAAACACATCCTCTACCACTTCTGAAACCACACTGCTCTCCCTCAATCTGATGCTCTGTACATGCTTGCCTTCATCCTCTCAATCAATACCCTCCCATATAATTTCCCAGGAATACTAAACAAACTTATACCTCTGTAATTTGAACACTCACCTTTATCCCCTCTGCCTTTGTACAATGGCACTATGCATGCATTCTGCCAATCCTCAGGCACTTCACCATAAGCCATACATACACTGAATATCCTCATCAACCAGTCAACAACACAGTCACCCTCTTTTTTAATAAATTCTACTGCAATACCATCTAAACCCACCACCTTGCCGGCTTTCATCTTCTGCAAAGCTTTCACTACCTCTTCTCTGTTTACCAAATCATTCTCCCTGACCCTCTCACTTCGCACACCACCTCGACCAAACATCCTATATCTGCCACTCTATCATCTAACACATTCAACAAACCTTTATCACCACTACTTGTTATTACCTCCCCATTAGCCCCCTTCACCGATGTTCCCATTTGTTCTCTTCGTCTTACGCATTTTATTTACCTCCTTCCAAAAAATCTTTTTATTCTCCCTAAAATTTAATACTCTCTCACCCCAACTCTCATTTGCCCTCTTTTTCACCTCTTGCACCTTTCTCTTAACCTCCTGCCTCTTTCTTTTATACATCTCCCACTCATTTGCACTATTTCCCTGCAAAACTCGTCCAAATGCCTCTCTCTTCTCTTTCACTAATAATCTTGTTTCTTCATCCCACCACTCACTACCCTTTCTAATCTGCCCACCTCCCACACTCCTTATGCCACAAGCATCTTTCGTGCAAGCCATCACTGCTTCCCTAAATACATCCCATTCCTCCTCCACTCCTCATATGTCCTTTGTTCTCACCTTTTTCCATTCTGCACTCAGTCTCTCCTGGTACTTCCTCACACAAGTCTCCTTCCCAAGCTCACTTACTCTCACCACTCTCTTCACCCCAACATTTTCTTTTCTTTTCTGAAAACCTCTACAAATCTTCACATTCACCTCCACAAGATAATGATCAGACATCCCTCCAGTTGCACCTCTCAGCACATTAACATCCAAAAGTCTCTCTTTCAAGTGCCTATCAATCAACACGTAATCCAATAATGCTCTCTGGCCATCTCTCCTACTTACATAAGTATACTTATGTATATCTCTCTTTTTAAATCAGGTACTCCCAATCACCAATCCTTTTCCAGCACACAAATCTACAAGCTTTTCACCATTTCCATTTACAACACTGAACACTCCATGCACAACAATTATTCCCTCAATTGCCACATTACTCACCTTTGCATTCAAATCGCCCATCACTATAACCCGGTCTCATGCATCAAAACTGCTAACACACTCACTCAGCTTCTCCCAAAACACTTGCCTCCCTTGATCTTTCTTCTCATGCCAAGGTGCATAGGCACCAATAACCACCCACCTCTCTCCATCCACTTTCAGTTTTACCCATATTAATATAGAGTTTACTTTCTTACACTCTATCACATACTTCCACAACTGTTTCAGTAGTGCTCCTCCTTCCCTTGCTCTTGTCCCCACACCAACCCCTGATTTTACTCCAAAAACATTCCCAAACCACTCTTTCCCTTTACCATTGAGCTTCGTTTCACTCACAGCCAAAACATCCAGGTTCCTTTCCTCACACATACTATCTATCTCTCCTATTTTCTCATCTTGGTTACATCCACACACATTTAGACACCCCAATCTGAGCCTTCGAGGAGGATGAGCACTCCCTGTGTGACTCCTTCTTGTTTCCCCTTTTAGAAAGTTAAAATACATGGAGGGGAGGGTTTTTAGCCTCCCACTCCTGTCCCCTTTAGCCGCCTTCTATGACACGTGGGGAATGCATGGGAAGCTGGTTACTGAGTTTGGTAAAGTGTGTGAAAGAAGAAAGCTGAGAGTAAATGTGAATAAGAGCAAAGTTATAAGGTACACTAGGGTTGAGGGACAAATCAACTGGGAGGTAAGTTTAAATGGAAAAAAACTGGAGGAAGTGAAGTGTTTTAGATATCTGGGAGTGGATTTAGCAGCGGATGGAACCATGGAAGCGGGAGTGAGTCACAGGGTGGGGGAGGGGGTGAAGGTTCTGGGAGCATTGAAGAATGTGTGGAAGGTGAGAACATTATCTCGGAAAGAAAAAATGGGTATGCTTGAAGGAATAGTGGTTCCAACAGTGTTATATAGTTGTGCAGACGAGGGTGGATGTGTTGAAAATGAGATGTTTGAGGACAATATGTGGTGTGACGTGGATTGATCGAGTAAGTAACGAAAGAGTAAGAGAGATGTGTGGTAATAAGTGTGTGGTTGAGAAAGCAGAAGAGGGAGTATTGAAATGGTTTAGTCACATTGAGAGAATGAGTGAGGAAAGATTGACAAAGAGGATATATGTGTCAGAGGTGGAGGGAAAGAGGAGAGGTGGGAGACCAAACTGGAGGTGGAAGGATGGAGTGAAAAAGATTTTGAGCGATTGGGGCCTGAACATACAGGAGGGTGAAAGACATGCAAGGAATAGAGTGAATGGGAATGATGTGGTATAACGGGATTGACGTGCTGTCAATGGATTGAACCAGGGCATGTGAAGTGTCTGGGGCAAACCATGGAAAGTTTTGTGGGGCCTAGATGTGGAAAGGGAGCTGAGGTTTCGGTGCATTATACATGACAGCTAGAGACTGAGTGTGAACAAATGTGGCCTTTTTTTGTCTTTTCCTAGTGATACCTTGCGCGAGTGCGGGAGGAGGGGGTTGTCATTTCATGTGTGGCAGGGTGGTGACGGGAATGGCTGATGGCAGCAAGTATGAATATGTACATAAGTATGTATGTATATGTATGTATACATTGAAATGTATAGGTATGTATATATGCGTGTGTGGGCGTGTATGTATATACATATGTATGTGGGCGGGTTGGGCCATTCTTTCATCTGTTTCCTTGCGCTAACACGAGAGACAGCGACAAAGTATAATAAATAAATAAATGAATATAAATATATATTTATCATTTTTTTCTTATACTTTGTTGCTGTCTCCCGCGTTAGCGAGGTAGCACAAGGAAACTGACGAAAGGATGACCCAACCCACCCACATACACGTGTATATACATAAATGCCCACATATGCACATATACATTTCAACATATAGATACATATACATACACAGACATATACATATGTACCCACGTACATATTCATACATGCTACCTTCATCCAATCCCACCACCACCCAGCCACACATGAAAATGGCACAACCCTACCCCCGCATGCGCGCGAGGGAGTGCTAGGAGAAGACAACAAAGGACACATTCGTTCACACTCAGTCTCTAGCTGTCATGTATAATGCACCGAAACGCCCACATATGGACATATACTTACATATCAACACATACATATACATACACATTTTTTTTTTTTTTTTTTTTTTTTATACTTTGTCGCTGTCTCCCGCGTTTGCGAGGTAGCGCAAGGAAACAGACGAAAGAAATGGCCCAACCCCCCCCATACACATGTACATACACACGTCCACACACACAAATATACATACCTACACAGCTTTCCATGGTTTACCCCAGACGCTTCACATGCCTTGATTCAATCCACTGACAGCACGTCAACCCCTGTATACCACATCGCTCCAATTCACTCTATTCCTTGCCCTCCTTTCACCCTCCTGCATGTTCAGGCCCCGATCACACAAAATCTTTTTCACTCCATCTTTCCACCTCCAATTTGGTCTCCCTCTTCTCCTCGTTCCCTCCACCTCCGACACATATATCCTCTTGGTCAATCTTTCCTCACTCATTCTCTCCATGTGCCCAAACCATTTTAAAACACCCTCTTCTGCTCTCTCAACCACGCTCTTTTTATTTCCACACATCTCTCTTACCCTTACGTTACTTACTCGATCAAACCACCTCACACCACACATTGTCCTCAAACATCTCATTTCCAGCACATCCATCCTCCTGCGCACAACTCTATCCATAGCCCACGCCTCGCAACCATACAACATTGTTGGAACTACTATTCCTTCAAACATACCCATTTTTGCTTTCCGGGATAATGTTCTCGACTTCCACACATTTTTCAAGGCTCCCAAAATTTTCGCCCCCTCCCCCACCCTATGATCCACTTCCGCTTCCATGGTTCCATCCGCTGACAGATCCACTCCCAGATATCTAAAACACTTCACTTCCTCCAGTTTTTCACCATTCAAACTCACCTCCCAATTGACTTGACCCTCAACCCTACTGTACCTAATAACCTTGCTCTTATTCACATTTACTCTTAACTTTCTTCTTCCACACACTTTACCAAACTCCGTCACCAGCTTCTGCAGTTTCTCACATGAATCCGCCACCAGCGCTGTATCATCAGCGAACAACAACTGACTCACTTCCCAAGCTCTCTCATCCCCAACAGACTTCATACTTGCCCCTCTTTCCAAGACTCTTGCATTTACCTCCCTAACAACCCCATCCATAAACAAATTAAACAACCATGGAGACATCACACACCCCTGCCGCAAACCTACATTCACTGAGAACCAATCACTTTCCTCTCTTCCTACACGTACACATGCCTTACATCCTCGATAAAAACTTTTCACTGCTTCTAACAACTTGCCTCCCACACCATATATTCTTAATACCTTCCACAGAGCATCTCTATCAACTCTATCATATGCCTTCTCCAGATCCATAAATGCTACATACAAATCCATTTGCTTTTCTAAGTATTTCTCACATACATTCTTCAAAGCAAACACCTGATCCACACATCCTCTACCACTTCTGAAACCACACTGCTCTTCCCCAATCTGATGCTCTGTACATGCCTTCACCCTTTCAATCAATACCCTCCCATATAATTTACCAGGAATACTCAACAAACTTATACCTCTGTAATTTGAGCACTCACTCTTATCCCCTTTGCCTTTGTACAATGGCACTATGCACGCATTCCGCCAATCCTCAGGCACCTCACCATGAGTCATACATACATTAAATAACCTTACCAACCAGTCAACAATACAGTCACCCCCTTTTTTAATAAATTCCACTGCAATACCATCCAAACCTGCTGCCTTGCCGGCTTTCATCTTCCGCAAAGCTTTTACTACCTCTTCTCTGTTTACCAAATCATTTTCCCTAACCCTCTCACTTTGCACACCACCTCGACCCAAACACCTTATATCTGCCACTCTGTCATCAGACACATTCAACAAACCTTCAAAATACTCATTCCATCTCCTTCTCACATCACCACTACTTGTTATCACCTCCCCATTTACGCCCTTCACTGAAGTTCCCATTTGCTCCCTTGTCTTACGCACCCTATTTACCTCCTTCCAGAACATCTTTTTATTCTCCCTAAAATTTACTGATAGTCTCTCACCCCAACTCTCATTTGCCCTTTTTTTCACCTCTTGCACCTTTCTCTTGACCTCCTGTCTCTTTCTTTTATACTTCTCCCAATCAATTGCATTTTTTCCCTGCAAAAATCGTCCAAATGCCTCTCTCTTCTCTTTCACTAATACTCTTACTTCTTCATCCCACCACTCACTACCCTTTTTAAACAGCCCACCTCCCACTCTTCTCATGCCACAAGCATCTTTTGCGCAATCCATCACTGATTCCCTAAATACATCCCATTCCTCCCCCACTCCCCTTACTTCCATTGTTCTTACCTTTTTCCATTCTGTACACATACACATACGCAGACATATTCATGTATACACATGTACATATTCATACTTGCTTGCCTTCATCCATTCCTGTCGCTACCCCGCCCCACAGGAAAACAGCATCACTATCCCCTGCTTCAGTGAAGAAGCATTAGGAAAACAGAAAAAAATGGCCACTTTTGTTCACATTCAGTCTCTAGCTGTCATGTGTAATGCACTAAAACCACAGCTCCCTATCCACATCCAGGCCCCACAGACCTTTCCATGGTTTACCCCAGACACTTCACATATCCTGGTTCAGTCCAATGACAGCACATCGACCACAGTATACAACATTGATCCAATTCCCTCTATCCCTTGCACACCTCTCATTTTCCTGTATGCTCAGGCCCCAATCGCTCAAATTCTTTTCACTCCATCCTTCCACCTCCAATTTGGTCTCCTGCTTCTCCTTGTTCCCTCCACCTCTGAAACATATCTCCTCTTTGTCAATCTTTCCTCACTCATTCTCTCCATATGACCAAACCATTTCAACACATCCTCTTCTGCTCTCTCAACCACACTTTTTATTTCCACATATGTCTCTTACCCTTACATTATTTACTCAATCAAACCACCCCACACCACATACTGTCCTCAAACATTTCATTTCCAACACATCACCCTCCTTTGTACAACCCTATCTGTAGCCAATGCCTTGCAACCATATAACATTATTATAACTACTATTCCTTCAAATATACCCATTTTTGCTCTCCAAGATAACATTCTCTCCTTCCACACATTCTTCATTGCTCCCAGAACCTTGGCCCCCTCCCCCACCCTTTGACTCACTTCTGCTTCTATGGTTTCCATCTGCTGCTAAGTCCGCTCCTAGTTATCTAAAACACTTCAATTCCTCCAGTTTTTCTCCGTTCAAACTTACATCCCAATTAACTTGTCCCTCAACCCTACTGAACCTAATAACTTTGCTCTTATTCACATTTACTATCAACTTCCTCTTTTACCCTAACATTTCCAAATACATGAAGGAATAAACACATTCATCTGAGACAAAATATTGTCAAAAGCAGAGAATTATTTAAGCTTTTTTTGTGTGACCATTATTATGGGTCAAGTTCATATGAGCATCCTTTCTCATTAAAATAACACCAAAAGTAGAACAATGTGACTATTGGCATATGAATGTTCATGAAAATATTAATACATACAAACACACACAAAAAAATGAAGATTATTTCTAAGAGTAGTACTTTTCATATAAATATAATGAAAAAAATGCTATTTTTAGTCATAAACGGTGGAAAGGTGACAGAAATATATTTTCCAACAAAAACCTACCTGGTCATTGCCATAAGCAGTATAGAGCTTTTCACCTTCGCTCCCCATAAGTTTGTACAAGGCCATGTTTCTCTGTAGTATTTTTTCATAAAACTCCAGCCCTCCAATGGCATACTTTTCACCAAGATCAGCTACAGTTCTGTCAGCATTTGCTTCATAATTAACTGTAGCCATATCTTTAAGTAACATCCAGAAAGCATACCCAAATATTGATAAGACTCCATAAAAAAACATTCTTATTGTTCGGGGCTTTGCATAAAAGTCCAACTTGGTATTAACACTAGATGCCATTGTGTAAACCATACCAATCGCACCAGCACTTAATGTTCCATATACGAAGGGTTCAGCAGTTCCTAGGCTAGTGATTTCTCTAGCCAAAACAAATTTCTTGGCTTCCTTGCTGAGCACAAAAGACTGTTTCAATGACTCTCCTGCTGCAGTGCTCCATGCTACTGGTTTGTTGTTCACCTGGAGAGAGCATTGTCAATAAGTACAATGAAAACAAGTTTCTCACATGAGATAATATCAGTCTAGATCAATAAGAGATATTACATTACATCTTATAGTTCATTAAATGCAGAAAGAATCTTTATATGATGTCATGACATTCCAAGATTGCACAAAAGAATTACCTAAGAATTTAACTTTCTAGATATTCAAGTAAACTGAACAAAGAATTTTGAAGGGGATGTATGTGAGAATCTGAAACACTAAAAAAAATGTATAACTAAAAAAAAATTTTTTTTTTTTTTGATTTTCCAAAAGAGGGAACAGAGAAGGGGGCCAGGTGAGTATATTCCCTCAAAGGCCCAGTCCTCTGTTCTCAACGCTACCTCGCTAATGCGGGAAATGGCGAATAGTATGAAAAAAAAAAATAAGACATCAGGGATGAACATAAAATTCTTTTTTTTTAAATATCTTTCAATAACAAATTAATTTTTCATTCAGCCTCTATTTATCATTAAATTAACCTTACAAGCCTATTTTCTAACTCTTCCTATTCATATGCTATCCTTGTCTTCAACTGCATAAAATAATGCTCACTACAGTGTATGGAGATATGCTCTTTATATCATTCTTCCATGCTGTAGCAAAAACTCATTCATCTGGCTATATTATCAATGCCATGTTTTATTGTTCATTCATACAACCTCTCCTGTGTTCCCAGAAAAGGTTGTCTGAAACGAAATATTTAAAAGTGAAGATAAGTTTCCATGGAAAAATGGGGGATTACATCTCGTACCCCCCTCAACCAAACCCACAACTCCCAATTCTGGACATTTAAAAAATCAAACAATGATTATTGATTTGCATCAAAAGCAGGCAAATCTACATTGTTATTCTTTTCACATTTATTCACAGTTTCCTACATTAGTAAGGTAGCATCATGAACGAAGAAGAGAAGGCCTCATTTGTTCACATCCATTTTCTGTCTGGTGTAATGCACCAAAATCATGGCCCCTGTCCACAATGAGGCCCCACAGACCTTCCTGTGGTTTCCCAGACTGTACACATACCCTCGTTCAGTCCACTGACAGCACGTCGGCCCCTGTATACCATATCTAACGTAAGTTGTAGTTTTCATCAGGAGGAACAAAGTTGAATTCCATTAAGAGAATTAGTCCAATGAGACACCAGCTCTCCTGAGTCAAAATTACAGTTCGGATCCAGTCCAGTCATGATAATAATTCTGAAGCTATAAAAAAGTCTGCTCACATCAGAACTTGTCTAACCTCTTCAAAAGACTCAACTGTTCTGCTTTCAGTTACATATGGCTGGTGTGTTAAACATATAGCCTGCGGGGAGACACAGCCTACCAAACACAATCATCAAGCCAGCAATTTACTGGCTGTTTAAGGGGGGGTGGGGGGCAATCACCTGCCATAGCTTATGATGTGCACCTCTCTGACAGTCATACCCATCTGACTGTTCATATGCTTTAATAGACATTATTGGCATGATCCCAGACTGGTATATTCTAGTAATATCAGTCATTTTCAAAGACTTCTGACAGAGGCTGAGGTGACTTATCAGTAAGAAAAAAAGTAAGAATTTAGTTATATAAATGTGCATCCCTTTCAGGAATCTGTACCCCATGAACTTGGACTGGATCCACAGCTGCCATAAACTGTTACAATAAGCATATAATATATGTGTTGACTTATCTCTATTTCTAAACACTGGCAGTACCATAGTCACCAACAGATGCACCTTTAAAACTATAAGACTGCCTGTGTCATATATTCATGAAGCTATGTTAAAAAGGAATTTACAGTTCCAAAAGGGCCCCTAATATACTTATCAAAGAAAAACAGATAGAGAATATTGTGTGGTTCAAGAAAAGTGGAAAAGAATTCTCTGTAAAGGTGAATGGCAAGCCAGTCTGTTTGATGTGAACACAATTTGTATCATGTCAAAGAATGTGATGTTTGGAGACACTGATACTAACCATGCTGTGAAGTACAATATATATACAGAAAGTTACATGATGATAAAAATGTTGAATTAGAGCAATCAGCTGAAAATGCTTCAGTCAGTATATATAAAATGGTACTACAGTAAGTGAGACTGCAGTTAGGGTAAGTTACAAGATTCCTCACAATATTAGGGAACATTTGAAAAAAAATGCATATCAGTGACTAAAGTAGCAATGTGTCTGAATACACAATAATTGCAATGGATGAAAGTATGTCTGTAAATGATGTAGCTCAGATTGCAATTTTCGTTTGTGTTATTAACAGACATATGTACATAACAGAGGGTTTATGGAAATGGTTTAAAAAAATAACAGATGATATCTTCAAGAGATTGTGGCACATCAGGAAAATGTAGGTATGAACTGGTCACAAGCTGTGTCTGGCAACAGACAGCACCACAAAAGGTGGGCAGTAAAGCTGAAATTACCATAAAATTAGATGAAAAATTGCTGGCTGTAAATCCAAGACATCAGTTTAGTAATGTACATTGTCTTTCACACCAGGAGGTGCTAAGTAGTAAACCACTGAAGATGGACAATGTTGTGGATATAAAAACAGTTAATCTAACACCAGACCTTAACTACAAATAGTTTCAAATCCTCCCTGAAGGAAAGTGAGACTATCTTAGAAGCTGTAATCTAAATGCTTCTGGGAGTTGTATGATGGAATACAGTTGTTTATGGATTGGAAAGGGAAGATAGTGCCTCAATGGTATGACGATAAACAGCTTCAAGATCTTGCTTTTATAATGGATAGAATGGCACAGCTGAACTACCTTAACTCACAATCTGTGACATACATAAATTTATGGCTCACAATCACTGTGACATACATCGCATCAAACAAGATTCTGCACCACTGCTTTAAATAGCAAACAAGTTCATCATTCACACACTTTATCATAAGATTTTCTCAGTAGCACCTCTTTCAGCATGGAGGACCTACATCACCATCCTGTTACCATCTACTGTACTTTCTATGGTACAAGAGGTGTATGAAGAAGTCAACCTTAGAGAAGCGTAAGATTTGCAGTAATTCTTCGATAAATTTATTTACTCTCTTCTTTCACTCACCTATTCTGTTGTTTCAACGTTCTAACTGCAACATACATCAGATGATGTCCATCAGTATTTTGCCAACTGCAACACACATCATGAGATGAAATATCCACCCACTTTTATAAAGACCACACACCAAGTTCGATACTACACCCACAACTCTCTTTTTCTTCCTTCCTTGCTATGCATGGCTCCCTCATATCCTTTTTCTTCCTTCCTTGCTATGCATGGCTCCCTCATATCCTTTCTCTCATTCCTTCCTCCTCCTCCTCTCCTACATGCTGAGATGCTAGACGGGCAGCCTTTGGACACATTTGAACACTCCATCATAAGCTCATAATTTTGCAGACACATTTGAACATTCCATCATAAGCTCATTATTTTCCAAACATTCACATGCCAGGATATTCATCCTAGTCTGAACTTCTCAAAATTCAGCACTCCCATGTTAGAGCATTGGTAAAAAGATCAGTGCTTCCTTATCAGTAAGCAAATTCATTCAACTATGTATTCCTCAATTTCATTAATCTGCCATCTCTAAATGAGGTATCTTTGGTGAAAGTAAGTTTCTATCACGTGTCAACTTGAATTATTGTGGTAACATGAATGTGTCTAAAAGAGATACAAAGAGAAACAGTCAGACATGTTTGGGTGATAACATAATGTCCCACATTCACTACATGTAGCATCAGGACATAATTATTAATGCATACTGACTGGTATTTGTTTCAGCACAAGTCTTAATGTGCAATAAGAAGTACTGAAGGGAATCATAGGCAAGAAAGCCAATAGTAATCTCTGCATGGTGGCAATGACTGCATGGCATAAAATAAAGTTGCAATACAACACGGCTCTGGCCAAAGAAAAAACTCAAAAGATAATTAATAAGATGAAAAGCTTACGTTATCTATCTTTTGATGGACTCCTCTTATTTCACTTCAATACAATATTAATATATTACCTAGCATTCCTGAAAACACTCTCTTCTGTCGCTTTCCAAACATTATGTCTGCTTCACTGTCTTTGAATATGCAGTCTAGATATCTATATTTCAATTATGCCCTCTTTCATCATTTTTAGATATACTTCAAATTCAGGAAACTAATTAAAAATTAGCCATTTCACACAAATAATCATCAGCAATCACTCTTAATTCTAGTCTTTTACGTGACTGCCCCCATTTCTTTCTTCATACACCTGTATCTTCCACACACAATAACATCAACAGCATGCATTGAATACTTGTATACTTCACATTAACTACAAATAAAATAAAAGATAAACTGATACTTACAGTTACATTTGTTGGATCGAATTCTTCTACTGAAGAATACTTAAAATTAATTGGTACACCTAAAATTCCTCCAGATGTAACCATTGTTGAGCCAGCATGGAAAATATCAAAACCATATGCAGTGTAGACAGATATCTTTTTTTCTAGCTGGCTCAAACCGAGATCATTCATAACTTCATCTAGTAATGAGGTGACTTGTCCAGAAACAGGAACTTCTATCCCGCTTCTGAAAAAGGAGACAATAAATCAAGAAAAAATGTTGATGCAAATACAAATATTTCACATCAAATGCATTCTAATTATATGGATGTAATAAAATTCTATCTTTACATCTACACATAAAAATACATCTACACATAAAAATATCAAAAACACAATACTGGAGGATTATACTGTATTACATGAATGAGTAGCACAACAGATGACCCCTGGAGCTTAAGGAGGCATTAGTATGACATAAATGAATGTGAGAATGGAATTCTATTCCCAGAGGTTTCCATATCTACTACTCAGTAATGGTTCACTTAGGCTACATTCATACTTTTAAAAGATGTAGATTTAAAAGCAGGGCCTTATGAGCATCTAAGATATCATTTCTTTGCTAGAAATTACACCCTAAAATGAGAAGTATTCATGAGGATTCATGCCCTTTGACAATTTTAGTTTCTGAATCCCTACTCAACTCAAACTTTCTAGAACATCTTGAATCTTAGCCCCATCTCTGATAATCAGCATGGTTTTCATAAGCCAAGATCCACCAGTGACATACTTTCCAAGCTTACTAATCTCCGGTCATGTCTGAGGGACTATGGAAAATCTTATATTGTAGACGAGTTTTTGACAGGATAAAGCATTGGAGTCTCATCTCTAAGCTCCCTTCTTCTGGCTTTCCTCCCACACTTCACTTCCTCATATGTAGCATATCTGTAACATCTAACCTTTCTTGGAAACCCCACATTATCTAAATAGCTAAATCTCTCTCTTAGGAAGTGGGACATCTCATTACAAGCTGTAAATTCTTTTCTAAACAGTTTCTCTAATAACATAAAGAACTGATCCATCCTTATATGGAGTACTGTTCCCATATCTGAGAAGGTTCTCATTCTACCTGCTTACTAAATAAATCCCAAAGCAATTCAACTTCTTAATTCTCACAATCTGACCTTGAACCTTGACTTACTTGCCCTTCTACCGAAGATGTCACTATAAGTAATGACTCAGATGTGAAATGAGAGAGAGAGAAAGAATACTATGGAAAGTGATGTTATGAAAAGTGGAGGCCAGTAACCTATCATATTTGGGAAAATGTATATTCCAACAACCTACAAAATTTTCAAACTTGCTGACCAGGCAAATGTCACTTTGAGGAACAATCTAGATTATACCACCCATAAATGTGTAAATCATCACAAGAGGAAAGACTTTGTTTAAAACAGCACTGATAAGGAAGCGGTGTGGCAGGGAAAATATGGCAAAAACCTCAGAAAAAAATCTTTTTAACTCACACATGGAATCAAATGGAAAAAGGAGAGAACTGCCTGAGGATGAAATGAAACTCATTTCCCATTTAAAAACAATAAAAGAACTGAAAATACTGCCATATTCAACTGACCCCATAAACAACCTACAAACATGGTATGTAACATCCTTCATATCTGCCTTCACACAAGGGATTTTAAAATAATACAAAACAAACAAGAGCCCCTTTCAAAGTAGCTTACAGACCATGTCAAATCTAAATCTTGGAACTTTTACAGAAACTTACATTAAAGATTATATGAAAAAATAGGCCTGAATCCAAAACTACAACCAATGCATTTGCAACAATACTGACTGACTGTATGCAAAAGATTCTTTTATAACTAATAAGCTCCTAAATATCTTATATGATAGAGGGGTATTAACTGTCAAGAATGAAAACCAAAACCTGTATGTTGCACTTATCGACAAACTACCAGATGCAAAACCACATGAATTTACATAACAAATAAGAAATACAGTCACAAGTCTCAAATAAAATCTTCCTAGAAAACTTTACCCTACCACATATCAAGATAGAACTAGGTCGGAAAAAACACTGTTATTGAGAATCCTAATAGAAATAGTCTGGATGAGCAGCAGCAAAGAAGAAAACTATTTAGACACAGTAACAAATTCTCCATTAATGAGCAAAAAAGAATATAGTGTGAAACCAAGTTCATGAAAGAGCAACATACAAAAACCAATTGCCTCTCCACCTGCATGCATGCCACTTCCCCATCCCTCATATATAGCATGTAGTGAAATATTCTACAAATATTTAGAATACTTAACAGTTACCAACGATGTGCCTATGTATGAAACAAAGCGTAGTATGTGACACAAAGTTCAAGAGAAAGAAAGAAATAACACTTCCCCCCTCTGTCACTCACTCGGGCAGTGGACCATGCCAACACAGAGAGGCATCCATAATGATTTGTGAGTATTTTCTATTTTACATATATATATAAAGGAGCATCTGCATTCATCTTATTAGCTGGCATACTACCTATTTTCCATGCTACTATTCAAAGATCATATATTCCTAAAACTTATACTGTACTATATTTCAGACACATCATACATACATGAATAACTACATACTTCAGCTTAATTGCCAACAAAATAATGTTAACAAGAGCTTACTTATATAAACATGTGACTTCCTTATAACCACTGAGAAATATAGTATTTGGTAAGTAATATCCCAGGAAGCTGCCTGCTGCTCCTGTCAAAACCAAGGTCCCAGCCAGCCTGCGACCCGTGCGAGTTAACACCCACTTGCCTGAAATATGAACAATTTTCACTTGCATGTTCAATATGGAAAACTAATCTCACAATTTAACAAAATAGTGATGGATGGGTATATCAAACTTCAGAGTACTTAAACATGAAATGTAAGACTTATATGGAATTACAATGAAATACTTTTTTCATATTTTTTCAGAAAATAGTATTTTCAATACAGATTGTACCTCTCTAATCTGGCGCTCTGCGATCTGGCACATTTTGAATCTGCTGCCATTAGTTATCAGTTTGTGGATCTGCCACCATGGTTGGGCTGCTAGCAGCACTAAAGCACCAAAAGCTGTTTACACTGCAGCCAAGCTAATTAACAGACCTGTTAATTTCTTATATTCAGCTGTATTTTAGCCCTTCAGGATGTCATCCAAGAGACCAAGAGGTGCAGATCACTAAAAATTATGGGATAAATAGTAAATCTGAGGGACATTTGAAAAGATGCAGCTGAGCATCAGTTGCTATTTATTTCAGCTAAGCATCTGGCTGTTCATCCACTCCAAGAGGTTCGCCGATGATACAGCTCTAGTGGCTGATTTGAGGGAGAAATTGCAGAAGTTGGTGACAGAGTTTGGAAAAGTATGTGAAAGGAGAAAGTTGAGAGTAAATGTGAATAAGTGTAAGGTCATTAGGTTCAGTAGCATTGAGGGGGAAGTTAACTGGGATGTAAGTTTGAATGGAGAAAAATGGAGGAAGTGAAAAGTTTTAGATATCTAGGAAAGGACTTAGCAGCGAATGGAACCATGGAAGTGGAAGTGAGCCACAGGGTGGGGGAGGGGGCGAAGGTTCTGGGAGTGAAGAATGTGTGGAAGGAGAGAACGTTATCTCAGAGAGCAAAAATGGGTATGTCTGAAGGAATAGTAGTTCCAACACTGTTATATGGTTGTGAGGCATGGGCTAGAGATAGGGTTGTATGGAGGAGGGTGGATGTGTGGGAAATGAAGTGTATGAGGACAATATGTGGTGTGAGGTGGTTTGATCAATTAAGTAATGAAAGGGTAAGAGATATGTGTGTAAATAAAAAAGAGTGTGGTTGAGAGAGCAGAAGAGGGTGTTTTGAAATGGCTTGGACATATGGAGAGAATGAGTGAGAAAGATTGACACAGAGGATATATGTGTCAGAGGTGGAGGGACGAGGAGAAGTGGGAGACCAAATTAGAGGTGGAAGGATGGAGTGAAAAAGATTTTGAGTGACTGGGGACCTGAACATACATGAGGCTGAGAGGCGTGCAAGGAATAGAGTGAACTGGAAAGATGTAGTATACTGGGGTGACATGGCTGACAACGGACTGAACCAGGGAATGTGATACACCTGAGGTAAACCATGGAAAGGTCTGTGGGGCCTGGATGTGGACAGGGAGCTGTGGTTTAAGTGCATTACACATGACTAGAGACTGAGTGTAAAAGAAGGTGGCCTTTTTTGTCTGTTTTCCTGGCACTACATCACTGAAGCAGGGGAAAGTGACTCTGTTTCCTGTGGGGAAGGGTAGTGCTAGGAATGGATGAAGGCAAGCATGTACAACAATATGTAGAATAATATGTTAATTCTTCAAATGTGCATTACCTACATTTCCACTACTTAACACCATGTTATCCTAAATGTATATAAAGCTTCAATAACAATTAACAACAACAACAACCTTTTACATTCAATAAAATTTATTTCTCAAAATCATGCTCCAAAACTTCTGCTGTATTTTGTAAATAATACGCCAGCTCTGCAGAACTAAATCAATCACCGCAATCCATAGCTTCATTGAAATCCATAGCTTCATTGAAGTTTTACTAATAAATCATTACCTAAAGCCAGTTTCAACTGGTCATTTATTCAATAATGTCGGCATAACAGCACTTGCTCAACCAATGCCACTATAAAGTACTTGTAGATCTTGGCAAAATAGAACCTCACAAGTTCAGCTCTACCAGAAAACTAGTTTTGGGAAATGGCTATACATAATCTAGATGATTTATACATAATTCAATGTAATAAGAAAGGCGTCAGCAAACTGGCAGCATTATATGTGATCAAATCTTAACAAAGAAGGCGACTAGTATATCAGGGGATACACTGGGTAAATTATAAGTTGACAGCTAATAAACTTGTGAAAATTGGAGAGAACTTATGATAACTAATCTGCCCAGCAGTCACGATTAACCCTGTAATTATGATGGATTATAAATTGCTGGCAAAATAACCTCGTAATGTAAACTGAATTCACGGCATCAACCTAATAATATAGAATTATCATCAGTTCAAAGCTGATCCTGTGATGAGGATAAATAATATACATGTGTAATTATGTAACATGTCACTGATGAATATATATAATATTATTTAGTGTACCTTCAGCATTAACGTAAAGACCCCTAATGCTACTCAAGGTTGGCTTATCATCAATGAACAAACACCCTCAAATAAAAATGTTCCTCCATAACCTTCCTTAGATATTTCTACACAGTCATATTTACCAAATCTGGTTGCCATTGCCTATGCTTAAAGTAATTTGATGAAATATTGTTTGGTTGAGCATCCATCCACAGACGACCCGACCACAACCTAGGTAGACCGGCTCATCCGCCACAGTTGCTAACATGACCGACCACTTGAGGGGAAACTCATCTGGATAACCTCCTAAATGATCAGTTATGATACACTTCCTCTCTCATTCTCATAATGCAATTGCCTCAATGTTCAGGTCACATTACTTGAGTATAAATTTGCAATACTTTCCTGACATGATTCCGTTTCTGTACTTTTTCAATATATAGCTTAACGTTTATAAATCCACTGTCGACCGTCATTGTAATATTCTGTTATCTATATGAAAAGAATTCTCCATTTTGACAAAGCAATATAATGTGGTGAACATGTGAATAGTAAATTATACCCGGGAAGACAGGAGGACTATTATCACCTCGTTTGATAAGAAGTAATTAACTTAAAATGGATTAATATCCAACATCCCCAAGTTAAATCATCAAACATGAATATCCTTGAGGATTATCTACGGCGCAGTATATATTCTAACAATATTTTGCAAAGTATTACATAGGATCTGTTTTCTAATCAACATGGACTCCCATTATATGTCCATGCAGCACACAGTCCCGTTACTTGGTAGATGGTGGGAAAGAATTCTGTTCTGTAGGAAAAGAGGCTTATGATGGCGGCCTCCTGCAAGGCTCTTGTTATGAAGGTTAGGTTAGGAAAATGGAGAGTTGTGGGATGAATGTGGAAAAGACATGGAAATGAAGGCAAGAACTGCCAGGCGGGATGCCCAAGATATTGTGGTGGTGGGGGTGAGTTGAGGGTTCATGGTGGAATTACCAAGAAAATGACAAAAATCTCTAATTAAGAATAGTATGTGAGTAATGGCATCCCTGGAACAGTCCCGACCTGTGCCAGTAATGGCACACTTGAAAACGGGCTGTGTCATTGGCTAAAGTCTGTGCCAAGCTTAATCTTGGCAAATCTTTACTCCCAGACATGATATTTCATATCCTTGAACAGCTGATAGGGATAATCATGGGGGATTTGTTAATTGGAACAAATCAATAACCTTTAGGAAACATAATTTCCTTCTTGTCAACATATTAAGTGTTTCTGGAAGTTGGTGAAACGGACACTTTGTTTCATGGGTTACTTGTGTATATCACAGAAATACTACAACCAGTAATCCCTAAAGTTGTTAGATTTTTGTATTTTGTTTAATTCTTACTTGGCGTAGACGTCCTTTATTATCCTGACATTTGATAAGCTTAATTAAAGCCGACCAACCACACTTTGTTCGCTACTTTATTGGGAGATAATTGTGGATAAGTTGATATGTTTTATCTTATCATTCCAATGCTGGCTGATAATGAACACGGTCGAGGAATTTTCTGGGTCCATCTTTCGAATCCTCCTTATATATGCATGGAGGATTATTAGATGTGATGTTCATTTTGTTTTTCTTTTATTTGCCAGCTGATCAGTTCTTTCCGCAGACTGGATTTCAAGAGAACAACTGGAAATCAGGTTCAAGGTTAACATCTAACATCAATCCAGTTTAAGATTACCGTAGTAGTAACGTGAGAAGTAGTCAACCAACAGTCGACTTCTGTATTTGGTTGAGTTTTTTTCTACAACTGCTATAATCAATTTCCCGAGTTTTCTACAACTGCTATAATCAATTTCCGGAGTGTTCTACAACTGCTATAATGAATTTCCCGAGTGTTCTACAACTGCTATAATGAATTTCCAGTGTCCTACAACTAGTTTAATCAATTTCCCGAGTTTTCTACAACTTGTTTAATCAATTTCCTGTCTATCGTACTATGATGCTACCATAAGAAAAATTCCATTTTACTATTAAAATAACATAATTGTTATAGAAATATTTTAAGTTCTCGTGATCTAAGCGACTTTGAAAGTGTATATGACAGCTACCATCTCTTCACTGTCCCTTAAAGAAAGAATATTTATATCAGTAACCATAAACATCTCAGAGGATATGGGATTAGCTAATGTAACTTGCCTAAAAAAATTTTCTTTTTAAAACGGTAGTTCTCATTGTTATGATAGTGGGATAAGGAGGCTTTGAGCCCTTCAGATCAATAGGCCTCTAAATTAGGCCATTAAATTTCTTTGTGTACCCCCCTCAGCTCAGTTAAAAAGACTCTAATGCTTGTCCGGTTCAATGGGGTTCAAATTACAAAAGGAGGGATTCCAGATTCCACATAAAGAGTTCTGCAAAAGGATCCAAAAACGGGAAATCAAAATCCCTGTGAAACTCATTCTCATACCTGCTCTCCACTCAAACTCACTGATGTTGAGGCTATAGCATCTTCCACTGTGTAATACTGAGCTTGTTATTCAGTTCCCCATATATCCTTACATTATCCTCTGCTATTCCTCCCTCTGAATCTCTTAGCCTAATTAGCTGCTCTTTAACAATAAATTCCTAATGAGTCTATGGACAAGTTTTGTATTTTCTCCTCCCTCAACTACAATATTCTTTCAAAGGTTCTTTTGTGTCTTCTTTCTAATCTTGGTACACCCATTTCTTGGTCTCTTTAATCTAGCAGAAGCTGGCTGGTTGGAGTGTCTCCTTAATCTTCGTTACTGCACACCTCAAAGCTCCTTTCCTTTTACCAAATATTTTTTCTTAACTTCTCCATATATTTATTTACTACTAATTCATCTGCATCTGTAATGTTAATTTCATTTTCTCCACCTAATATTTCTAACCTGTCTGCAGAGCTGGTGGCAATGTTCCATACTCCCTCATTTGTCATGACAAGGTTATTGCTATCTGATTGCATTCTTTGCTTTTTCCCCTTTCTCTGGTCAATCACATTTCATGAATATTCCACCAAATTCTACCTTGATTTTTAAGATTTTTTGCCTGACCGAATGCCTCCTAGCTAGATGAGTCCAAAGTAAATAACATAATTAGTCATCTTATCTCTTGATTGTAAATTTTTTTTTTCTTTTATCACTGAAACTGTGTCTTGCAGTTCCACGGCATCCAATACAGTACTCTATCAATGAGCATTTCTTCTTTCTTCCCTTTCTATCTATCTGATGTATGATTGTCAAAAAATTATTAAATATCTACATGTCAACTTCCTGGTTTATTAATCTCTCTAACTTTAATGCCACCTACTTTATGACTACGTTCAATGGTTTTATTTCATCAGTCTCTTTGTGTCTGGCCTGATTCTGTATGCATCATACTTTCTAAACTTATCATCTTCTAAACGTAAACCTTCTTGATTTCTCCATTTCTAGCAGTGCACATTTTTCTATCTAAAGCAACAGTATTTACTACACAACCTGTGGGCTACATGTGGCCTGTACTTGTCTCTTGTGTGGCCCAAAAGAGAGAGGATAAAAAAATAACTAAATAAAAAAGATTAAGTAACAGTTGTAAATATAAATATACTCTGACTCTTGAACTACAGCACGTAAAGTTTAGAACTGAACTACAGCATGTAAAGTTTAGAAATTTATTGTGGTTCTATTATGTACTCTAATGATTGTATGATGATTCTTTTTTCATACATATTTGCCATTTCCTGTGTTAGCATCACGAACAGATGACTGAGCCTTAAAGGGAAAAATTCTCACTTGGCCCCCTTCTCTGTTCCTTCTATTGGAAAGTAATACTGGAGGGGAGGATTTCCAGCCTCTCACTCCCACCCCTTTTAGTCACCTTCTATGACATGCAGGGAATATGTGGGCAGTGAAAGCTTTGACGGAGGATGAAAGCCGGCAAGGCGGCGGGTTTGGATGGAATTGCAGAGGAATTTTTTAAAAAAGGGAGTGACTGTGTTGTTGACTGGTTGGTGAGGATATTCAGTGTATGTATGGCTCATGGTAAAGTGCCTAAGGATTGGCGGAATGCATGCACAGTGCCATTGTACAAAGGCAAAGGGGATAAAGGTGAGTGTTCAAATTACAGAGGTATAAGTTTGTTGAGTATTCCTGGGAAATTATATGGGAGGGTATTCATTGAAAGGGTGAAGGCATGTACAGAGCATCAGATTGGGAAAGAGCAGTGTTGTTTCAGAAATGGTAGAGGATGTGTGGATCAGGTATTTGCTTTGAAGAATATATGTGAGAAATACTTAGAAAAACAAATGGATTTGTATGTAGCATTTATGAATCTGAAGAAGGCATATGATAAGAGTTGATAGAGATGCTCTGTGGAAGGTATTAAGAGTATATGGTGAGGGAGGTAAGCT
>NC_092234.1:17290367-17312867 GCF_036320965.1 Panulirus ornatus | reverse complement strand
CTCAGAATCTTATTTCCTTCTTTCATATCACCAAATCTACTTGTGATCTTTTCTCCTATGTGAACCATTTCTGGTCCTCCTCTCTCAGGGATCTTGGTGGAACTTGTAGCCCTTGACACCCCCAAAGCATTAGGCTGGGTGTGGCATAAGTCCTTGCTTTCTAAACTTTCTTTCTTCAGTTTCTCTGCTTCTCTAATGCATAGTTTCCTCTCTGGCTGTTCAATGACTGCTTTCATCAATGGAGTAACTTCCTCCTTCTATCTTATCAATAGTAGTGTCCCTATGTATGCTGTCTGCATTAATTATTTCTTATGTCATTCTTTATGCAGAGATGGCATTGCAGTTGAGTATTAAGTGCTTGGAGTCTTCAATTGTTAGTAGTTGCATTATGGGCTTGACAGGTTTTAGGATATTCTGGAACAGTGTTTTTAGTGTTGTAGAGATGGGTAATGCCCACAGCACAGACAGGAAAGTGTGACTCATGTTTGTCTCGAGAGTTTTGCTTCTGATATGTGTATGTCTGGTTGGGTAGAGTTTAAGAGTGAGTTGGGAGGGCAACTGCTTTGTGCTTGTCATGTTATTTTGGTATGTGTGTGTGTGTGTGTGTGTGTGTGTGTGTGTGTGTGTGTGTGTGTGTGTGTGTGTGTGTGTGTATGTATGTACGTACGTAGGTACGTACGTACGTACATATGTATGTATGTATGTATGTGTATGTATGTATGTATGTATGTGTGTGTGTATGTATGTATGTATGTATGTATGTATGTATGTATGTATGTATGTGTGTGTGTGTGTGTGTGTGTGTGTGTGTGTGTGTGTGTGTGTTTTGTCATTGCTTTATCTGTTGGGATAGGGGGATCTGTGAGTAAATGTTTCTGTAGTGTGGTTGATAATTGAGTGGTTTAGGTGGCAGGTGTCTTGTGCTTTTATAGAGTGCTGAGCTGGTTGAGGTATTTTCATACTGGGGAGATCTTTGTTCCAATGTGTAGGTGATAAGTGTGTGTGTGTGGGTGCATGTGTGTGTGTGTTTGTGGTTGCCAAACAACCAGTGATTCTTCTGAGAACACAGTTTTGAGTAGTTTTCAGCTTTGTTATGTTTGTTTTGAGAGGATGGAAGACCAGGCAGGTAAGGCACAGTTTAGAGTGAAGCACTGGTGGCTGGTTTGAGTGAGAAACTGCAGAAGTTGGTGACTGAGTTTGGAAAGTTGTGTGAAAGGAGTAAGTTGAGAGTAAATGTGAATAAGAGCAAGTTTATTAGGTTTAGTAGGGTAGAGGGACAAGTTAGTTGGGGTGCAAGTTTGAGTGGAGAAAAATTGGAAGAAGTGAAGTGTTTTAGATATCTGGGAGTGGACTCAGCTGCAAATGGAACCATGGAAGCAGAAGTGAGTTCCAGGGTGGGGGTGGGGGCAAAGGTTGTGGGAGCGACAAAGAATGTGTGGAAGGATAGGATGATATCTCGGAGAGCAAAAATGGATATGTTTGATAGTAGTTCTAACAATGTTATATGATTGCAAGACATGGGCTATTGGTAGGGTTGTATGGAAGAGGGTGGATGTGTTGGAATGAAATGTTTGAGGACAATATGTGGTGTGAGGTGTGAGGTAAGTAATGAAAGGGTAAGAGAGATGTGTGAAAATAGAAAGAGTCTGTTGAGGGAACAGAAGAGGGTGTGTTGAAATGTTTTGGACATATGGACAAAATGAATGAGGAAAGGTTGACAAAGAGGATAAATATATGTCAGAGGTGGAGAGCACAAGGAGAAGTGGGAGACCAGAGTGGAGATGGAAAGATGGACTGAAAAAGATTTTGAGCAATCAGGGCCTCAACATACAGGAGGGTGAGAGGCATGCATGGAAAAGAGTGAATTGGAATGATGTGGTATACTGGGGTAAATGTGCTGTCAATGGATTGAACCAGGGCATGTGAAACATTTGGGGTAAACCGTGGAAAGGTCTGTGGGGCCTGGAAGTGGATAGGGAGCAGCGTAAACTGCATGACGGTCAACATAAACTGCAGGATGGTCAACATAAACTGCAGGAAGGTCAACATAAACTGCAGGACGTTCACCACAAACTGCAGGACGGCCAACATAAACTTCAGGAAGGTTAACATAAACTGCATGTGATTTCAGGGCATTACACTACAGCGAGAGGCGGTGTGAACGAATGTGGCCTTTTTTGTCTGTTTTCCTGGGGCTACCTTGCTGAAGGAAAGAGTAGGGATGCTGTTTCCTGTGGGGCGGGGTATTGCCAGGAATGGATAAAGGCAAGCAAGTATCTCTCTGAGATAATGCTATCTCCTTCCACACATTCTTTAGTGCTCCCAGAACCGTAGCCCCCTCCCCCACCCTGTGACTCACATCCACTTCCATGGTTCCATTCACTGCTAAGTCCACTCCCAGATATCTAAAACACTTTACCTGCTCCAATTTTTCTCCTTTTAAACTTTATTTATTTTGTTTATTTTGCTTTGTCACTGTTTCCCGCGTTAGCGAGGTAGCGCAAGGAAACAGACGAAAGAATGGCCCAACCCACCCACATACACATGTATATACATACACGTCCACACACGCAAATATACATACCTATACATCTCAACATATACATATATATACACACACAGACATATACATATATACACATGTACATAATTCATACTGTCTGCCTTTATTCATTCCCATTGCCACCCTGCCACACATGAAATAACAACCCTCTCTCCCCTTATGTGTGCGAGGTAGCGCTAGGAAGACAACAAAGGCCCCATTCATTCACACTCAGTCTCTAGCTGTCATGTAATAGTGCACCGAAACCACAGCTCCCTTTCCACATCCAGGCCCCACAGAACTTTACATGGTTTACCCCAGAAGCTTCACATGCCCTGGTTCAATCCAATGATAGTACGTCGACCCCGGTATAACATATCATTCCAATTCACTCTATTCCTTGCATGCCTTTCACCCTCCTGCATGTTCAGGCCCCGATCACTCAAAATCTTTTTCACTCCATCTTTCCACCTCCAATTTGGTCCCCCACTTCTCCTCATTCCCTCCACCTCTGACACATATATCCTCTTGGTCAATCTTTCCTCACTCATTCTCTCCATATGACCAAACCATTTCAAAACACCCTCTTCTGCTCTCTCAACCACACTCTTTTTTATTACCACACATCTCTCTTACCCTATCATTACTTACTCGATCAAACCACCTCACACCACATATTGTCCTCAAACATCTCATTTCCAGCAAATCCACCCTCCTCCGCACAACTCTATTCATAGCCCACGCCTCGCGACCATACAACATTGTTGAAACCACTATTCCTTCAAACATACCCATTTTTGCTTTCTGAGATAATGTTCTCGACTTCCACACATTCTTCAAGGCTCCCAGAATTTTCGCCCCCTCCCCCAACCTATGATTCACTTCCACTTCCATGGTTCCATCCGCTGCCAAATCCACTCCCAGATATCTAAAACACTTCACTTCCTCCAGTCTCTCTCCATTCAAACTTACCTCCCAATTGACTTGACCCTCAACCCTACTGTACCTAATAACCTTGCTCTTATTCACATTTACTCTCAACTTTCTTCTTTCACACACTTTACCAAACTCAGTCACCAGCTTCTGCAGTTTCTCACATGAATCAGCCACCAGCACTGTATCATCAGCGAACAACAACTGACTCACTTCCCAAGCTCTCTCATCCACAACAGACTGTATACTTGCCCCTCTTTCCAAAACCCTTGCATTCACCTCCCTAACAACCCCATCCATAAACAAATCAAACAGCCATGGAGACATCACACACCCCTGCCACAAACCTACATTCACTGAGAGCCAATCACTTTCCTCTCTTCCTACACGTACACATGCCTTACATCCTCGATAAAAACATTTCACTGCTTCTAACAACTTGCCTCCCACACCATATATTCTTCATACCTTCCACAGAGCATCCCAATTAATTTGTCCCTCAACCCTACTGAAGGTCATATCTTTGTCTATACTTGATGCTACCTCACTACACGGAAATGGCATATGTGTATGAAAACAAAAGTATTACAGATAACTTATTCTTACAGTTGTCTCTCCTATTATATTTCTGTTGCTTACCCCGAATTGTAGCTGCTCATCATAGATTGATCTTTGCTGCGGACTGTGACTTATCTCCTTGAGCATAATATCATCCTGGCCTTTGACCTGACCGTTAATGGTAAGGTCAAAGGCCAAACATCATACCCCAAGGTTATACTGTCAGGCATAAGGTATCAGGACAGACCAAAGACTCATAGACGTATATATATACAAAAGATAAACTTTCACTGTGTCGGTGGCTCAGACCTCTTCATCATGATTATCAATAAATATCTTACAATACAGGCTGTGTTGGTAAAGCAAATGACTAAGAAAATCATCTTTATTGCTTAAACTGCTATAAATTTCATTGATAAAATGGGACCTTAATTTAATTACAAAAACTCACTAATGGAAGAGAAATTCAATTACAGTAAATGAGACATGAATATAATTACAAAACTGACTAATGAAAAAAATTCAACAGAAAATGGGGTCTGTCCTTCATGAAAGGACAGGTAGGAGCCAGAGTGAGTGAGTTCAGAGCTTGGAATGAGTGGCACAGAAGTCATCTCGCAGCTTCCTCTTGAGTACCTTGCCTGACTGGCTCCTTGGGAGAGAGTCAACCAGCTGCACACCCCCAGCCAGTTGCTTGTGTGCTGCGACCCTCTCTGAAATACATTCATCACCTTTAGAATGTAGGGCTTTGCCAATTTATAAACAAAGTTCTTTGGTGCTCCACTAAGATGAAAACATGGTCTTGTTGCATTCTAAGGTGATCTTTGGAGCACACTTAATGTTTACTGTGGGGGATAGGTTGAGGACCAGGCTTGTTACTGAGGTCAGACTAAAGCTATATATGTTACTTGGGAACAGGCCAATACCCAGATAGTACAAGGAGTAATTTCGGTGAGAGCAAGGAGTGGTGATGGAGTTCTGTGGTCACTCATTCATCATAAGTTTATCATGCTCTTGATTTTCTTTCTGTCTTTCATACTTGTTTGTCATTTCCCATGTAAATGAGGTAGTGCAAGGAACTGACAAAGAGAAGACCTCATTTGTTCACATCCATTCTCTAACTATCATGAATAATGCAACTGAACCACAGGCTCCTGTCCTCAACCAGTCCCCATACACTTCTCTGTGCTTTCTCTCTGCTGCTTCATGTGCAATGGTTCAATCTACTAACAGAACATTGCACCCTGTAAACCGCATAGCTCAAATTCACTCTGTCCTGAGCATGCCTTCCACCTTCTCAAATGTTCAAGTCCTGAGCACTCAAAATCTTATTCACTCCATCAATTCGACTGCATTCTAGTCTTTCAACTCCATTTTAGTCTTCTCTTTCTCCTTTCCCCTCCAATTCTGATACATATATCTTCTTTGTTAAACTTTCCTCTCATATTCATACATATGTCCAGACAACTTCAGCATACCCTTTTCAGATCTCTCAACTTCTTTTTCCTATCACCCTCTTCACATCATACACTGTCCTTAAACATATCATTTCCAACATATTCACCCTCTTCCATATGTTCTCATATAAAGCCCATGCCTCACATCATACAACCCTGTTAGGGCTACTATGTCTTCACACACCCATTTTTGCCCTTCTTTTCTTAATCATAAATTCATTAATCTAACCAATAGAGGAGAGACAGCAATATTTACTTATTTTAATTGAAAACTTGTCTATAATCTACTTGACCTTCCTATAAAATACAAACTATAGGTTAAACTGAATGGGAGAAACTGAGATCAAACCAGTAACCTTAGGATTCATAAAGCTAAAGCAATTATCACCTGACTACCTCAACACAGCATGACTCAGGGCATGACAATATGGTACAGATAGTTTCTATAACAAGTACCTAGATAGAAAATGTCAGCGAAGGTATGAAAAAGGTTTAAAAGCAGTACTTTTCTGAAGGCAAATTTCTCCTTCCTTGGTGTCTCTTTTAAAGCAACAATGACATAGAAGCTACCTCACAAACATGGGAAATGACAATCAAACATAAATATAAGGTTGACAGAGATGCTTTGTGGAAGGTCTGAAGAATACATGATGTGGGAGGTAAGTTGCGAGAAGCAGTGAAAAGTTTTTAACAAGGATGTAAAGTATGTGTACAAGAAGGAAGAGATTGGTTACCAGTGAATGTTGGTCTAGGCAGGTGTGTGTGATGTCCCCTTGGTTGTTTAATCTGCTTATGGATGGGGTGAATAGGGAGGTAAATGCAAGAGTTATGGAGAAAGGGGCAAGTATGCAGTCTGCTGGGGATGAAAGGGCCTGGGAAGTGAGTCAGTTGTTGTTCCGCAATGATACAGCTCTGGTGGCTGATTCTAGTGTGAAACTGCAGAAGTTGGTGACTGAGTTTGGAAAAGTATGTGAAAGGAGAAAGTTGGGAGTAAATGTGAATAACAGCAAGGTTATTAGGTTCAGTAGGGTTGAGGGACAAGTTAATGGGGATGTAAGTCTGAATTGAGAAAAATTGGAAGAAGTGAAGTGTCTTAGATATCTGGGAGTGGACTTGGCAGCGAATATAACCATAGAAGCAGGAGTCAAGGGTGGGGGATGGGGCAAAGGTTTTGGGAGCAATGAAGAATGTGTGGAAGGAGAGAACATTACCTCACAGAGCAAAAATGGGTATGTTTGAAGGAATAGTACTTCCAACAATGTTATATGGTTGCAAAGCATGGGCTATTGATAGTATTGTGCGGAGGAGGGTGGATGTGTTGGAAATGAAATGTCTGAGGACAATATATGGTGTGAGGGGGTTTAATCAAGTAAGTAATGAAAGGGTACGAGAGATATATGATAATAAAAAGAGTGTTGTTGAGAGAGCAGAAGAGGGTGTGCTGAAATGGTTTGGACATATAGAGAGAATGAGTGAGGAAAGACTGACAAAGATATATGGGTCAGAGGTGGAGGTAACAAGAAGTGGGAGACCCAGTTGGAGGTGGGAGGATGGAGTAAAAAAGAATTTGAGCGATTGGGGCCTGAACATACAGTAGTGTGAAAGGCATGCAAGGAATAGAGTGAATTGGAACGATGTGGTATACCAGGGTGGACATGCTATCAATGGATTGAACCTGGGCATGTGAAGCATCTGGGGTAAACCATGGAAAGTTTTGTGGGGCCTGGATGTGAAAAGGGAGCTATGGTTTAGGTGCATTACACATGACAGCTGGAGACTGAGTTTGATCGAATAAGGCCTTTTTTTCTTTTCCTAGTGCTACCTCGCGCATACATGAGCGCGCACGTGCTGGGGGGGGGGATGCTATTTCATGTGTGGCGGGGTGGCGACAGGAATGTGTGAAGGCAGCAAGTATGAATATGTACATTTGCATATAATAATATATCTGCATATGTATATGTATGCATACATTGAAATGTCCAAAACTCTTGCATTCACCTCCCTAACAACCCCATCCATAAACAAATTAAACAAACATGGAAGCATTACACACCCTTCCCACAAACCAACATTCACTGAGAACCAATCACTTTCCTCTCTTCCTACACGTACATATGCCTTACATCCTCGATAAAAACTTTTCACTGCTTACCTCCCACACCATATATTCTTAATACCTTCCACAGAGCATCTCTATCAACTCTATCATATGCCTTCTCCAGATCCATAAATACTACATACAAATCCATTTGCTTTTCTAAGTATTTCTCACATACATTCTTCAAAGCAAACACCTGATCCACACATCCTCTACCACTTCTGAAACCACACTGCTCTTCCCCAATCTGATGCTCTGTACATGCCTTCACCCTCTCAGTCAATACCCTCCCATATAATTTCCCAGGAATACTCGACAAACTTATACCTCTGTAATTTGAGCACTCACTTTTATCCCCTTTGCCTTCGTACAATGGCACTATGCAAGCATTCCGCCAATCCTCAGGCACCTCAACATGAGTCATACATATATTAAATAACCTTACCAACCAGTCAACAATACAGTCACCCCCTTTTTTAATAAATTTCACTGCAATACCATCCAAACCCGCTGCCTTGCTGGCTTTCATCTTCCGCAAAGCTTTTACTACCTCTTCCTTTTTACCAAATCATTCTCCCTGACCCTCTCACTTTTCACACCACCTCGACCAAAACACCCTATATCTACCATTCTGCCATCAAACACATTCAACAAACCTTCCAAATACTCACTCCATCTCCTTCTCACATCACCATTTACTTGTTATCACCTCCCCATTAGCCCCCTTCACTGAAGTTCCCAGTTGTTCCCTTGTCTTACACACTTTATTTACCTCCTTCCAAAACATCTTTTTATTCTCCCTAAAATTTAATGATACTCTATCACCCCAACTCTCATCTGCCCTCTTTTTCACCTCTTGCCCCTTTCTCTTGACCTCCTACCTCTTTCTTTTATACATCTCCCAGTCATTTGCATTATTTCCCTGCAGAAATCGTCCAAATGCCTCTCTTTTCTCTTTCACTAATAATCTTACTTCTTCATCCCACCACTCACTACCCTTTCTAATCTGCCCACCTCCCACGCTTCTCATGCCACAAGCATCTTTTGCACAAGCCACCACTGCTTCCCTAAATACATCCCATTACTCCCCAACTCCCCTTATGTCCTCTGTTCTCACCTTTTTCCATTCTGTACTCAGTCTCTCCTGGTACTTCCTCACATAAGTCTCCTTCCCAAGCTCACTTACTCTCACCACTCTCTTCACCCCAACATTCTCTCTTCTTTTTTGAAAACCTCTACAAATCTTCACCTTCGCCTCCACAAGATAATGATCAGACATCCCTCTAATTGCACCTCTCAGGACATTAACATCCAAAAGTCTCTCTTTCGAGCATCTATCAATTAACACGTAATCCAATAATTCTCTCCGGCCAACTCTCCTACTTACATACATATACTTATGTACATCTCTCTTTTAAAACCAGGTATTCCCAATCACCAGTCCTTTTTCAGCACATAATTCTACAAGCTCTTCACCATTTCCATTTACAACACTGAACACCCCATGTATGCCAATTATTCCCTCAACTGCCACATTACTCACCTTTGCATTCAAATCACCCATCACTATAACCCGGTCTTGTGCGTCAAAACTACTTACACACTCACTCAGCTGCTCCCAAAACACTTGCCTATCATGATCTTTCTTCTCATGCTCAGGTGCATATGCACCAATAATCACCCATCTCTCTACATCCACTTTCAGTTTTACCCATATCAATCTAGAGTGTACTTTCTTACACTCTATCACATACTCCCACCACTCCTGTTTCAGGAGTAGTGCTACTCCTTCCCTTGCTCTTGTCCTCTCACTAACCCCTGACTTTACTCCCAAGACATTCCCAAACCACTCTTCCCCTTTACCCTTGATATTCATTTCACTCAGAGCCAAAACATCCAGGTTCCTTTCCTCAAATAAACTACCTATCTCTCCTTTTTTCTCATCTTGGTTACATCCACACACATATAGGCACCCCAATCTGAGCCTTCGAGGAGGATGAGCACTCCCTGCGTGACTCCTTTTTCTGTTTCCCCTTTTAGAAAGTTAAAATACAAGGAGGGGAGGGTTTCCAGCCCCCCTGCTCCCATCCCCTTTAGTCGCCTTCTACAACACAGGAGGAATGCGTGGGCAAGTATGCAGTCTGTTGTGGATGAGAGAGCTTGGGAAGTGAGTCAGTTGTTGTTCACTGATGATACAGTGCTGGTGGATGATTCATGTGAGAAACTGCAGAAGCTGGTGACTGAGTTTGGTAAAGTGTGTGAAAGAAGAAAGCTGAGTAAATGTGAATACGAGCAAGGTTATCAGGTACAGTAGGGTTGAGGGACAAGTCAATTGGGAGGTAAGTTTAAATGGAGAAAAATTGGAGGAAGTGAAGTGTTTTAGATATCTGGGAGTGGATTTGGCAGCGGATGGAACCATGGAAGCAGAAGTGAATCATAGGGTCGGGGAGGTTGGAAAGATTGACCAAGAGGATATATGTGTCAGTGGTGGAGGGAACGAGAAGTAAGAGACCAAATTGGAGGTGGAAAGATGGAGTGAAAAGGATTTTGAGTGATCAGGGCCTGAACGTGCAGGAGGCTGAAAGACGTGCAAGGAATAGAGTGAATTGGAACGATGCCGTATACCAGGGTCGACATGCTGGTTTTAATCTTCTGCAAAGCTTTCACTACCTCCTCTCTGTTTACCAAATCATTCTTCCTGACCCTTTCACTTTGCACACTAGCTCGACCAAAACACCCTATATCTGTCACTCTTTCATCTAACACATTCAGCAAACCTTCAAAATACTTACTCCATCTCCTTCTCACATTACCCCTACTTGTTATTACCTTCCCATTAGCCCCCTTCACCGATGTTCCCATTTGTTCTCTTGTCTTACGCACTTTATTTACCTCCTTCCAAAACATCTTTTTATTCTCCCTAAAATTTAATGATACTCTTTCACCCCAACTTTCATTTGTGCTTTTTTTCACCTCTTGCACCTTTCTCTTGACCTCCTGCCTCTTTCTTCTCTTTCACTAATAATCTTACTTCTTCATCCCACCACTCACTACCCTTTCTAATCTACCCACCTCCCATGATTCTCATGCCACAAGTATCTTTTACGCAAGCCATCACTGCTGCCCTAAATACATCCTATTCCTCCCCCACTCCCCTTACGTCCTTTGGTCTCACCTTTTTCCATTCTGCACTCAGTCTCTCCTGGTACCTCCTCACACAAGTCTCCTTCCCAAGCTCACTTACTCTCACCACTCTCTTCACCCCAACATTCTCTCTTCTTTTCTGAAAACCTCTACAAATCTTCACCTTTGCCTCCACAAGATAATGATCAGACATCCCTCTAGTTGCACCTCTCAGCACATTAACATCCAAAAGTCTCCCTTTCGCGGACCTAACAATTAACATGTAATCCAATAACGCTCTCTAACCATCTCTCCTACTTACATACGTATACTTAGTTATATCTCTCTTTTTAAACCAAGTATTCCCAATCACCAGTCCTTTTTCAATGCACAAATCTACAAGCTCTTCATAATTTCTATTTGCAACACTGAACACCCCATGTACACCATTTATTCCCTCAACTGCCACATTACTCACCTTTGCATTCAAATCACCCAACACTACAACCCAGTCTTGTGCATCAAAACTACCAACACACTCACTCAGCTGCTCCCAAAACACTTGCCTCTCATGATCTTTCTTCTCATGCCCATGTGCATATGCACCAATAATCACCCATCTCTCTACATCCACTTTCAGTTTTACCCATATCAATCTAGAGTTCACTTTCTTACACTCTATCACATACTCCCACCACTCCTGTTTCAGGAATAGTGCTACTCCTTCCCTTGCTCTTGTTCTCTCACTAACCCCTGACTTTACCACCAAGACATTCCCAAACCACTCTTCCCCTATGCCCTTGATATTCATTTCACTCAGAGCCAAAACATCCAGGTTCCTTTCCTCAAACATACGACCTATCTCTCTATTTTTCTCATCTTGGTTACATCCACACACATTTAGATACCCCAATCTGAGCCTTCAAGGAGGATGAGCACTCCCCGCGTGACTCCTTCTTCTGTTTCCCCTTTAAGAAAGTTGAAATACAAGGAGGGGAGGGTTTCTAGGCCCCCACTCCCGTCCCCTTTATTCGCCTTCTACAACACGTGAGGAATGCGTGGGAATGACCAAAACGTACGAAGACTGAAAAGTCTTCTTCATGGAACATAAAGTATAAGAGGTAGGGCCCTACAATTATCAAGGAATGTCCTATAATGTACCAACACTTAATTACATAAGTCAGAATGGTACCCACCAGCAATAAACTGCTGCATGTAGCTTGGAGAGAGGTGGGCTGAGGGTTTGGGGACAACGTAAGCCCTGGGAGCCTCGCCCATCCTAGGGTTTGGGACACCCACCACCGCCACATCGCTCACACCCTCCACCTGACGCAGCAACTCCTCCAACTCCCGTGGTGACACCTGCCAGACACCAAGTACCCCGTATGATCAAAAGGCTCCTAAAGTGCTCTCATTCATGATTTGGGATTGTCATAAATGTGTTTAAACATGTGCAGTTCTCTGAAAATAACAGTTCAGTCACTGACAGCTACCTGAAAATGATGTATGAGTTTTTCTTTATCAATCAAAAACTACTGCATTGATAACAGCCTCTACCAGTCACTGTGCTCAGCAATTCTAATCTTGAATGTCAAAAAGAGAAATTTATCCATGGAATTATAAACTGAGGTTAATGTAACCAAAAATACACAAAAAGTATCAATTCATAAAATATATACAAGTTACAATATAAGCTATAATTCTCTTTCACAGACTGAGCCACATGTTTTCTATAAAGGTCACCCATATATCTCTTTTGGGCATAACTGAAACTGTCTGGCACACATCCATGTAAATGGCACATATACATGGTATGTATAAAAGTACTTCACTTGAATGCAAAGGCCTGGCACATATACATATGTCTGGCATAAACGCAAAAGTCTGTTAAGTATACAAATGTTTGAGATGTATACAAAACCTTGACACATACACACATATATATACTAAGTATATATATCTATCTTATTTATTATTTATCATACTTAATCGCTGTTTCCCGCATCAGCAAGGTAGTGCAAGGAAACAGACAAGGAATGTCACATACACATGTATATACATAAACGCCCACACACACACACATATACATACATAAACATTTCAACATATACATACACAGACATACATACATACATACATAAACATGTACATATTCAAACTTGCTGCCTTCACCCATTCCCATCGCCACCCTGTCACACATTGAAATAGCATTCCCCCCTCTCCAGCGAGGTAGCGCTAGGAAAAGACTAATAAAGGCCACAATCATTCACATTCAGTCTCTAGCTGACATGTGTAATGCACCGAAACCACAGCTCCCTTTCCACATCCAGGCGCCACAGACCTTTCCATGGTTTACCCTAGACGATTCACATCCCCAGCTTCAATCCACTGACAGCATGTCCACCCTAGTTTACCACATCGTTCCAATTCACTCTATTTCTTGCACGCCTTTCACCCTCCTGTATGTTCAGGCCCCGATCGCTCAAAATCTTTTTCACTCCATCCTTCCACCTCCAATGTGGTCTCCCGCTTCTCCTTGTTCCCTCTACCTCTGACACAGTTATCCTCTCTGTCAATCTTTCCTCACTCATTCTCTCCATGTGACCAAACCATTTCAATACACCCTCTTGTGCTATCTCAACCACTTTCTTTATTACCACACATATCTCTTACCCTCTCATTACTTACTTGATCAGACCACCTCACACCACATGCTGTCCTCAACATTTCATTTCCAACACATCAACCCTCCTCTGCACAACCATATCTATAGCCCATGAATTGCAACCATATAACATAGTTGGAACCACTAGTCCTTCAAATATACCCATTTTTGCTCTCCGGGATAATATTCTCGCCTTCCTCACATTTTTCAACACTCCCAGAACCTTCACCCCTCCCCCAACCTGGGACTCACGTCCACTTCCATGGTTCCCTCTGCTGCTAAATCCACTCCCAGATACCTAAAACACTTCAATTCCTCCAATTTTTCTCCATTCCAACTTACCTCCCAATTAACTTGTCCCTCAATCCTACTGAACTTAATAACCTTACTGTTGTTCACATTTACTCTTAACTTTCTTCTTTCATGCACTTTACCAAACTCAGTCACCAACATCTGCAGTTTCTCATCTGAATCAGCCACCAGGGCTGTATCATCAACTGACTCACTTCCTAAGCCCTCTCATCCAGAACAGACTGCATACTTGCCCCTATCTCCAAAACTCTTGCATTGACCTCCCTAACCATCCCATCCATAAACAAATTAAACAACCATGAAGACATCACATACCCTGCTGCAAACCAACATTCACCGGGAATCTATCACTTTCCTCTCTTCCTACTCATACACATGCCTTACATCCTTGGTAAAAACTTTTCACTGCTTCTAGCAACTTACCTCCCACACCATATACTCTTACAACCTTCCGCAAAGCATCTCTATCAACCATATCATGCTCCTTCTCCAGATCCAAAAATGCTCCATACAAATTCATCTGTTTTTCTAAGTATTTCTCACATACATTCTTCAAAGCAAACACCTGATCCACACATCCTCTACCACTTCTGAAAGCACACTGCTGTTTCCTAATCTGATGCTCTGTACTTGCCTTTACCCTCTCAATCAATACCCTCCCATATAATTTCCCAGGAATACTCAACAAACTTATACCTCTATAATATGAACACTCACCTTTATCCCTTTTGCCTTTGTATGATGGCACTATGCATGCATTATGCAAATCCTGTCAGTTCACCATGATCTATACATACACTGAATATCCTTACCAACCAGTCAACAACACAGTCACCCCTTTTTTTAATACATTCCACTGCAATACCATCCAAACCCACCGCCTTGCCGGCTTTCATCTTCCGCAAAGCTTTCAATACCTCTTCTCTGTTTACCAAACCATTCTCCCTTACCCTCTCACTTTGCACAACACCCCAACCAAAACACTATATCTGGCACTCTCTCATCAAACACATTCAACAAACCTTCAAAATACTCACTCCATCTCCTTCTCACTTCATCACTAATTGTTATTACCTCCCCATTAGCTGCCTTCATCGATGTTTCCCATTTGTTCTCTTGTCTTATGCTCTTTATTTATCTCCTTCCAGAACGTCTTTTTTATCTCCCTAAGATTTAATGATACTCTCTCGCCCCAACTCTCATTTACCCTCTTTTTCACCTCTTGCACCTTTCTCTTGAACTCCTGCCACTTTCTTTAGTACATCTCCCAGTCATTTGCACCACTTCCTGCAAAAATCGTCATAACACCTCTCTATTCTCTTTCACTAACAGATAGGATGGTTAGGGAGGCGAATGTAAGAGTTTTGGAGAGGGGGGCGAGTATGCAGTCTGCTGGGGATGAAAGGGCCTGGAAATTGAGTCAGTTGTTGTTCATTGAAGATACAGCACTGATGGCTGATTCAAGTGAGAAACGGCAGAAGTTGGTGACTGAGTTTGGAAAAGTGTAAGACAGGAGAAAGTTGAGAGTAAATGCAAGTAAGACCAAGGTTATTAGTTTCAGCAAGGTTGAAGGAGGTTAATTGGGATGTAAGCTTATATGGATATCTGGGAGTGGACATGGCAGCAAATGGAACCATGGAAGTAGAAGTGAGTCAGAGGGTGAAGGAGGGGCCAAAGTTTCTGGGAGCAATGAAGAATGTTGTGAGGCAAAGGCTATAGATAGGGTTGTGCAGAGGAGAGTGGATTTGTTGGAAATGAAATGTTTGAGGACAATATTTGGTGTGAGGGGGTTTGGTCAAGTACATAATGAAAGGGTAAAAGAAATGTATGGAAATAAAAAGTCTGGTTGCGAGAGCAGAAGACGGTGCGTTGAAATAGATTGGAAGTATGAAGAGAATGAGTGAGAAAAGGTTGACAAATAGGATATATTTGTCATTAGTGGAGGGAATAACAAGAACCTGGACACCGAATTGGAGAAGGAGGGATAAAAAGAAAGATGTCTTAAGTAAGTGATTGGGGGCCTGAACATACAGGTGGGTGAAAGGTTAGGTTAGGTTAGGTGTGCACGGAATAGTGAATTGGAATGATGTGACATACGTGCTAGTAATGGACTGAACCAAGGCATGTGAAACATCAGGGGTAAACAATGGAAAGGTCTGTGGGGCATGGATGCGGATTGGGAGCTCTAGTTTTGGTGCATCACACATGACAGATAAAGAATCAGTATGAGCAGATGTGGCCTTTCTTCATCTGTTTCCTGGCACTACCTTGCCAATGCAGGGGATGGCAGTTGGGTGTGGGGGAAGAAAAGAAAGTGCATGTTATCTTTTTTTCCTTCATGCATTTGTGCTATTTCCTCTGGGATGGAGTGGTGTTGGAAATGGATGAAGGTGAGCAAGTATGAATACATACATATGTATATACGTATGTATGTATGTTATATGTTTTTTTTTTTTTTTTTTTTGCTTTGTCGCTGTCTCCCGCGTTTGCGAGGTAGCGCAAGGGAAACAGACGAAAGAAATGGCCCAACCCACCCCCATACACATGCCTTGATTCAATCCACTGACAGCACGTCAACCCCGGTATACCACATCGCTCCAATTCACTCTATTCTTTGCCCTCCTTTCACCCTCCTGCATGTTCAGGCCCCGATCACACAAAATCTTTTTCACTCCATCTTTCCACCTCCAATTTGGCCTCCCTCTTCTCCTCGTTCCCTCCACCTCCGACACATATATCCTCTTGGTCAATATTTCCTCACTTATTCTCTCCATGTGACCAAACCATTTCAAAACACCCTCTTCTGCTCTCTCAACCACGCTCTTTTTATTTCCACACATCTCTCTTACCCTTACGTTACTTACTCGATCAAACCACCTCACACCACACACTGTCCTCAAACATCTCATTTCCAGCACATCCATCCTCCTGCGCACAACTCTATCCATAGTCCACGCCTCACAACCATACAACATTGTTGGAACCACTATTCCTTCAAACATACCCATTTTTGCTTTCCGAGATAATGTTCTCGACTTCCACACATTCTTCAAGGCTCCCAGAATTTTCGCCCCCTCCCCCACCCTATGATCCACTTCCGCTTCCATGGTTCCATCCGCTGCCAGATCCACTCCCAGATATCTAAAACACTTCACTTCCTCCAGTTTTTCTCCATTCAAACTCACCTCCCGATTGAATTGACCCTCAACCCTACTGTACCTAATAACCTTGCTCTTATTCACATTTACTCTTAACTTTCTTCTTTCACACACTTTACCAAACTCAGTCACCAGCTTCTGCAGTTTCTCACATGAATCAGCCACCAGCGCTGTATCATCAGCGAACAACAACTGACTCACTTCCCAAGCTCTCTCATCCCCAACAGACTTCATACTTGCCCCTCTTTCCAAAACTCTTACATTCACCTCCCTAACAACCCCATCCATAAACAAATTAAACAACCATGGAGACATCACACACCCCTGCCACAAACCTACATTCACTGAGAACCAATCACTTTCCTCTCTTCCTACACGTACACATGCCTTACATCCTCGATAAAAACTTTTCACTGCTTCTAACAACTTGCCTCCCACACCATATATTCTTAATACCTTCCACAGAGCATCTCTATCAACTCTATCATATGCCTTCTCCAGATCCATAAATGCTACATACAAATCCATTTGCTTTTCTAAGTATTTCTCACATACATTCTTCAAAGCAAACACCTGATCCACACATCCTCTACCACTTCTGAAACCACACTGCTCTTCCCCAATCTGATGCTCTGTACATGCCTTCACCCTCTCAATCAATACCCTCCCATATAATTTACCAGGAATACTCAACAAACTTATACCTCTGTAATTTGAGCACTCACTCTTATCCCCTTTGCCTTTGTACAATGGCACTATGCACGCATTCCGCCAATCCTCAGGCACCTCACCATGAGTCATACATACATTAAATAACCTTACCAACCAGTCAACAATACAGTCACCCCCTTTTTTAATAAATTCCACTGCAATACCATGTATGTATGTATATATATGTATGTATATATATGTATGTATGTATGTATATATATATATCTATGTACGTGCATGCTCGTATACGTATATACATATGTATGTAAGTGGATGTGACTTTCTTCATCTGTTTCCTGGCACTACCTCGCTAATGCAGGGGAAATGATGATCAAATATGAAAAAATCTGGCATGTATACAAATGCCCTGCACATATAAAAATTCCTAGGATGTATACAAATATTTGGCATGTATATCCACATTTGGCATGTATACAAATGTCTGGCACATACGCAAACGTATGGCACATATACAGATGTCTGGTGAGTACACAACTACCTGGCACATTTGGTATTTATACATTTTTTTTTTTTTTTTTTTTTTTTTTTTTTATACTTTGTCGCTGTCTCCCGCGTTTGCGAGGTAGCGCAAGGAAACAGACGAAAGAAATGGCCCAACCCCCCCCCCCATACACATGTACATACACACGTCCACACACGCAAATATACATACCTACACAGCTTTCCATGGTTTACCCCAGACGCTTCACATGCCTTGATTCAATCCACTGACAGCACGTCAACCCCTGTATACCACATGACTCCAATTCACTCTATTCCTTGCCCTCCTTTCACCCTCCTGCATGTTCAGGCCCCGATCACACAAAATCTTTTTCACTCCATCTTTCCACCTCCAATTTGGTCTCCCTCTTCCCCTCGTTCCCTCCACCTCCGACACATATATCCTCTTGGTCAATCTCTCCTCACTCATTCTCTCCATGTGCCCAAACCATTTCAAAACACCCTCTTCTGCTCTCTCAACCACGCTCTTTTTATTTCCACACAACTCTCTTACCCTTACGTTACTTACTCGATCAAACCACCTCACACCACACATTGTCCTCAAACATCTCATTTCCAGCACATCCATCCTCCTGCGCACATCTCTATCCATAGCCCACGCCTCGCAACCATACAACATTGTTGGAACCACTATTCCCTCAAACATACCCATTTTTGCTTTCCGAGATAATGTTCTCGACTTCCACACATTTTTCAAGGCTCCCAAAATTTTCGCCCCCTCCCCCACCCTATGATCCACTTCCGCTTCCATGGTTCCATCCGCTGACAGATCCACTCCCAGATATCTAAAACACTTCACTTCCTCCAAAGGGGATAAGAGTGAGTGCTCAAATTACAGAGGTATAAGTTTGTTGAGTATTCCTGGTAAATTATATGGGAGGGTATTGATTGAGAGGGTGAAGGCATATACAGAGCATCAGATTGGGGAAGAGCAGTGCGGTTTCAGAAGTGGTAGAGGATGTGTGGATCAGGTGTTTGCTTTGAAGAATGTATGTGAGAAATACTTAGAAAAGCAAATGGATTTGTATGTAGCATTTATGGATCTGGAGAAGGCATATGATAGAGTTGATAGAGATGCTCTGTGGAAGGTATTAAGAATATATGGTGTTGGAGGCAAGTTGTTAGAAGCAGTGAAAAGTTTTTATCGAGGATGTAAGGCATGTGTACGTGTAGGAAGAGAGGAAAGTGATTGGTTCTCAGTGAATGTAGGTTTGCGGCAGGGGTGTGTGATGTCTCCATGGTTGTTTAATTTGTTTATGGATGGGGTTGTAAGGGAGGTAAATGCAAGAGTCCTGGAAAGAGGGGCAAGTATGAAGTCTGTTGGGGATGAGAGAGCTTGGGAAGTGAGTCAGTTGTTGTTCGCTGATGATACAGCGCTGGTGGCTGATTCATGTGAGAAACTGCAGAAGCTGGTGACTGAGTTTGGTAAAGTGTGTGGAAGAAGAAAGTTGAGAGTAAATGTGAATAAGAGCAAGGTTATTAGGTACAGTAGGGGTGAGGGTCAAGTCAATTGGGAGGTGAGTTTGAATGGAGAAAAACTGGAGGAAGTGAAGTGTTTTAGATATCTGGTATTTATACATATGTTTGGCAAATATATAAATGTGTAGCATGTACATGAATGTTCGGTCTGTATACAAATGTCTGGCATGCATGCAAATGTCTGGTACATATACATGCCTGGCATGTATACAAATATTTGGCACATTTACAAATGCCTAATATGTATAGAAATGTCTGCTACATACACAAATGTCTAGCACATATACATATGTATGGTATGTATATACATATATGTGTGGCACTGATACAAGCATCTGGCATGTATACAAATGCCTGACATGTACATGTACACAAATACTTGGTTATTTATCTATTATTATACTTTTTCGTTGTCTCCCACATTAGCAAGGTATCGCAAGGAAACAGACGAAAGAATGGCCCAACCCACCCACATACACATGTATAAACATACACATCCACACATGCACCTACACATACCTATACATTTCAACATATACATATATATATATATATATATATATATATATATATATATATATATATATATATATATACATACACAGACATATACATATATACAAATGTACATAATTCATACTTGCTGCCTTTATTCATTCCCATCGCCACCCCGCCACACATGAAATGGCCCAACCCACCCACATACACATGTATAAACATACACATCCACACATGCACCTACACATACCTATACATTTTTTTTTTTAATTTTCCAAAAGATGGAACAGAGAAGGGGGCCAGGTGAGGGTATTCCCTCAAAGGCCCAGTCCTCTGTTCTTAACGCTACCTCGCTATCGCGGGAAATGGCGAATAGTATGAAAAAAAAAAAAAAAAAAAAAAAAAAAAAAATATATATATATATATATATATATATATATATATATATATATATATATATATATATATATATATATATACATACACAGACATATACATATATACAAATGTACATAATTCATACTTGCAGCCTTTATTCATTCCCATCACCACCCCGCCACACATGAAATGATCCCCCCTCCCGGCATGCGCGCGAGGTAGCACTAGCAAAGGACAACAAAGGCCACATTTGTTCACACTCAGTCTCTAGCTGTCATGTATAATGCACTGAAACCACAGCTCCCTTTCCACATCCAGGCCAAACAAAACTTTCTATGGTTTACCCCGGACGCTTCACATGCCCAGGTTCAATCCAATGACAGCACGTCAATCCCAGTATACCACATCGTTCCAATTCACTCTATTCCTTGCACGCCTTTCACCCTCCTGCATGTTCAGGCCCCGATCGCTCAAAATCTTTTTCACTCCATCCTTCCACCTCCAATTTGATCTCAAACTTCTCCTTGTTCCCTCCACCTATGACACATATATCCTCTTTGTCAATCTTTCCTCACTCATTCTTTCCATGTGACCAAACAATTTCAATACACCCTCTTCTGCTCTCTCAACCACACTCTTTTTATTACCACACACCTCTCTTACCCTTTCATTACTTACTTGATCAAACACCTCATTTTCAACGCATCCACCCTCCTCTGCACAACCCTATTTATAGCCTATGCCTCGCAACCATATAACACTGTTGAAACCAATATTCCTTCAAACATATCCATTTTTGCTTTCTGAGATAATGTTCTCATCTTCCACACAATTTCCAATGCTCCCAGAACTTTCGCCCCCTCCCGCACCCTGTGACTCACTTCCACTTCCATGGTTCCATCCGCTGCCAAATCCACTCCCAGATATCTAAAACACTTCACTTCCTCCTAAATGACTTGTCCCTCAACCCTACTGTGCCTAATAACCTTTCTCTTATTAACATTTACTCTCAGCTTTCTTCTTTCACACACTTTACCAAACTCAGTCACCAGCTTCTGCAGTTTCTCACATGAATCAGCCACCAGCACTGTATCATCAGCGAACAACAACTGACACTTCCCAAGCCCTCTCATCCACAACAGACTGCATACTTGCCCCTCTCTCCAAAACTCTTGCATTCATCTCCCTAACAACCCCATCCATAAACAAATTAAACAACCATGGAGACATCACGCACCCTGCCGCAAACTGACATTGACTGAGAACCAATCACTTTCCTCTCTTCCTACTTATACACATGCCTTACAGCCTCGATAAAAACTTCACTGCTTCTCGCAACTTGCCTCCCACACTATATACTCTTAATACCTACCATATAGCATCTCTATCAACTCTATCATCTCTATCATCATATGCAGTCTCCAGATCCATAAATGCTACATACAAATCCATTTGTTTTTCTAAGTATTTCTCACATACATTCTTCAAAGCAAACACCTGATCCACACATCCTCTACCACTTCTGAAACCACACTGCTCCTCCCCAATCTGATGCTCTGTATATTCCTTCACCCTCTCAATCAATACCCTACCATATAATTTTCCAGGAATACTCAACATACTTATACCTCTGTAATTTGAACTCTCACCTTTATCCCCTTTGCCTTTGTCCAATGGCACTATGCATGCATTCTGCCAATCCTCAGGCACTTCACCATGAGCCATACATACAATGAATATCCTCACCAACAGGTCAACAACATAGTCATCCCCTTTTCTTAATAAATCCCACGGCAATACCATCCAAACCTGCCGCCTTGCCAGCTTTCATCTTCTGCAAAGCTTTCGGCACCTCTTCTCTGTTTACCAAATCATTCTCCCTGACCCTCTCACTTCGCACACCGCCTCGACCAAAACACCCCGTATCTGCCACTCTATCATCTAACACATTCAACAAACCATCAAAATACTCACTCCATCTCCTCATATCACCACTACTTGCTATTACCTCCCCATTAGCCCCCTTCACCAACGTTCCCATTTGTTCTCTTGTCTTACACACTTTA
>NC_092234.1:17206097-17290267 GCF_036320965.1 Panulirus ornatus | reverse complement strand
TAGTAAATTAGACAAAAAACTAGTCAGAAAAGATGTAATGAAGTATTACTATACACCAAGTAGTGAATGAATGAAATAAGCTAAAGTAATGAAAATGTCACTACAGACAAATTACACATTTAAAAGCTTGTACAAAATAAAGACAGTTCAAGAGATGGGGCCTCATAAGTGCAGAATGCCCTCCCTTTATGGTGTAACTGAATCATTAATACTAAAACATCCTTGGGGACCCACAGAACACATGGCTGGCTATGGCTATACAACAGACCAAACATGAGGCACAACAGACTAGATATAAGGCACAAGAGACAGGCATCAAATGAATCCTAAAGATGGGTAGATGGGCAAGAAATGACCCCTACAGATGCCTGCCAGACAACCCCAACAAGCAGCTACTAGAAAACCCCTACAAAGGGTACCAGATGACATCTACAGATGGATACAAGATGACTGATACAAGCACCAGATAACCCCTGCAGATGGATACTACATGACCCCTACAGTGAGTGAAAGGATGGTGTGACTGACCTGTTGCAGATATAAGGCATGATGAGGCTGGTGTGTGAAAGCATGACACCCTTCGGTCGACCCGTTGTGCCTGAGGACATGAAGATCATGGCCACTGTGGTGCGGGCCTCAGCACCCTGCAGAAAAGGCCAACAACCTCAATAGACACATGTCACAACACACTCAGGTGATGATGTGGAGGGGCAGACATGGAGTGCTATGTCTGAGCTGAAAGAAATCTTTGTTTATCCTTCCCTGTGAGTATGTGTACATATCCATCTATTACTATACATGATTACTATTTGTGTTTTACATTCAAGTTGCACCTTTTCCTATTTTTTTTTTTTTTATTATACTTTGTCGCTGTCTCCCGCGTTTGCGAGGTAGCGCAAGGAAACAGACGAAAGAAATGGCCCAACCCCCCCCATACACATGTATATACATACGTCCACACATGCAAATATACATACCTACACAGCTTTCCATGGTTTACCCCAGACGCTTCACATGCCTTGATTCAATCCACTGACAGCACGTCAACCCCGGTATACCACATCGCTCCAATTCACTCTATTCCTTGCCCTCCTTTCACCCTCCTGCATGTTCAGGCCCCGATCACACAAAATCTTTTTCACTCCATCTTTCCACCTCCAATTTGGTCTCCCTCTTCTCCTCGTTCCCTCCACCTCCGACACATATATCCTCTTGGTCAATCTTTCCTCACTCATTCTCTCCATGTGCCCAAACCACTTCAAAACACCCTCTTCTGCTCTCTCAACCACGCTCTTTTTATTTCCACACATCTCTCTTACCCTTACGTTACTCACTCGATCAAACCACCTCACACCACACATTGTCCTCAAACATCTCATTTCCAGCACATCCATCCTCCTGCGCACAACTCTATCCATAGCCCACGCCTCGCAACCATACAACATTGTTGGAACCACTATTCCTTCAAACATACCCATTTTTGCTTTCCGAGATAATGTTCTCGACTTCCACACATTCTTCAAGGCCCCCAGAATTTTCGCCCCCTCCCCCACCCTATGATCCACTTCCGCTTCCATGGTTCCATCCGCTGCCAGATCCACTCCCAGATATCTAAAACACTTCACTTCCTCCAGTTTTTCTCCATTCAAACTTACCTCCCAATTGACTTGACCCTCAACCCTACTGTACCTAATAACCTTGCTCTTATTCACATTTACTCTTAACTTTCTTCTTCCACACACTTTACCAAACTCAGTCACCAGCTTCTGCAGTTTCTCACATGAATCAGCCACCAGCGCTGTATCATCAGCGAACAACAACTGACTCACTTCCCAAGCTCTCTCATCCACAAGAGACTTCATACTTGCCCCTCTTTCCAAAACTCTTGCATTTACCTCCCTAACAACCCCATCCATAAACAAATTAAACAACCATGGAGACATCACACACCCCTGCCGCAAACCTACATTCACTGAGAACCAATCACTTTCCTCTCTTCCTACACGTATACATGCCTTACATCCTCGATAAAAACTTTTCACTGCTTCTAACAACTTTCCTCCCACACCATATATTCTTAATACCTTCCACAGAGCATCTCTATCAACTCTATCATATGCCTTCTCCAGATCCATAAATGCTACATACAAATCCCTTTGCTTTTCTAAGTATTTCTCACATACATTCTTCAAAGCAAACACCTGATCCACACATCCTCTACCACTTCTGAAACCACACTGCTTTTCCCCAATCTGATGCTCTGTACATGCCTTCACCCTCTCAATCAATACCCTCCCATATAATTTACCAGGAATACTCAACAAACTTATACCTCTGTAATTTGAGCACTCACTCTTATCCCCTTTGCCTTTGTACAATGGCACTACCATCCAAACCTGCTGCCTTGCCGGCTTTCATCTTCCGCAAAGCTTTTACTACCTCTTCTCTGTTTACCAAATCATTTTCCCTAACCCTCTCACTTTGCACACCAGCTCGACCAAAACACCCTATATCTGCCACTCTATCATCAAACACATTCAACAAACCTTCAAAATACTCACTCCATCTCCTTCTCACATCACCACTACTTGTTATCACCTCCCCATTTGCGCCCTTCACTGAAGTTCCCATTTGCTCCCTTGTCTTACGCACTTTATTTACCTCCTTCTAAAACATCTTTTTATTCTCCCTAAAATTTAATGATACTCTCTCACCCCAACTCTCATTTGCCCTTTTTTTCACCTCTTGCACCTTTCTCTTGACCTCCTGTCTCTTTCTTTTATACATCTCCCACTCAATAGCATTTTTTCCCTGCAAAAATCGTCCAAATGCCTCTCTCTTCTCTTTCACTAATACTCTTACTTCTCCATCCCACCACTCACTACCCTTTCTAATCAACCCACCTCCCACTCTTCTCATGCCACAAGCATCTTTTGCGCAATCCATCACTGATTCCCTAAATACATCCCATTCCTCCCCCACTCCCCTTACTTCCATTGTTCTCACCTTTTTCCATTCTGTACTCAGTCTCTCCTGGTACTTCCTCACACAGGTCTCCTTCCCAAGCTCACTTACTCTCACCACCCTCTTCACCCCAACATTCACTCTTCTTTTCTGAAAACCCATAAAAATCTTCACCTTAGCCTCCACAAGATAATGATCAGACATCCCTCCAGTTGCACCTCTCAGCACATTAACATCCAAAAGTCTCTCTTTCGCACGCCTGTCAATTAACACGTAATCCAATAACGCTCTCTGGCCAAAAAAAGTAAGAATACTCTAGCAACCAAAGGGTAAATGAAAATATGGCACTTTTTTAGTGTAATGTGACATTCATTTAGTGTAATGTGACATTCATTTTTTCATTCATTTCAAGCCAGAAGTTTCAGTTTCTAAATTGTTTCTTACATTTTTCATATGTATATATATGTATGTGTGTGTGTGTGTATATGTGCGTATGTATGTGTATGTGTGTGTATGTGTATATGTATATATATATATATGTATATTATCCCTGGGGATAGGGGTGAAAGAATACTTCCCACGTATTCCTCGCGTGTCGTAGAAAGCGACTAGAGGGGATGGGAGCGGGGGGCCAGAAATCCTCCCCTCCTTGTATTAACTTTCTAAAATGGGAAACAGCACCTTTTCCTAAACCTTGAATATATGAATCATGTCTTTTCTCCTATGTATGTACACACACACACACACCCTAGCCTATACCAGTTATCTATACTTTATCTATTCATTTTGCTTTGTTGCTGTCTCCCGCGTTAGCAAGGTAGCGCAAGGAAACAGATGAAAGAATGGCCCAACCCACTAACATACACATGTATATACATACACATCCACACACGCAAATATACATACCTATACATCTCAACGTATACATATATATACACACACAGACATATACATATATACACATGTACATAATTCATACTGTCTGCCCTTATTAATTCCCATTGCCACCCCACCACACATGAAATAACAACCCCCTCCCCCCTCATGTGTGCGAGGTAGCGCTAGGAAAAGACAATAAAGGCCACATTCGTTCACACTCAGTCTCTAGATTTAATGTAATAATGCACCGAAACCACAGCTCCCTTTCCACATCCAGGCCCCACAGAACTTTTCAGGGTTTACCCCAGATGCTTCACATGCCCTGGTTCAATCCACTGACAGCACGTCGACCCCAGTATACCACATCGTTCCAATTCACTCTATTCCTTGCACGCCTTTCACCCTCCTGCATGTTCAGGCCCCGATCACTCAAAATCTTTTTCACTCCATCCTTCCACCTCCAATTTGGTCTCCCACTTCTCCTCGTTCCCTCCACCTCTGACACATATATCCGCTTTGACAATCTCTCCTCACTAATTCTCTCCATGTGACCAAACCATTTCAAAACACCCTCTTCTGCTCTCTCAACCACACTCTTTTTATTACCGCACATCTCTCATACCCTATAATTACTTACTCGATCAAACCACCTCACACCACATAATGTCCTCAAACATCTCATTTCCAGCACATCTACCCTCCTGCGCACAACTCTATCCATAGCCCATGCCTCGCAACCATATAACATTGTTGGAACCACTATTCCTTCAAACATACCCATTTTTGCTTTCCGAGATAAAGTTCTCGACTTCCACACATTCTTCAACGCTCCCAGAATTTTCGCCCCCTCCCCCACCCTATGACTCACTTCCGCTTCCATGGTTCCATCCGCTGCCAAATCAACTCCCAGATATCTAAAACACTTCACTTCCTCCAGTTTTTCTCCATTCAAACTTACCTCCCAATTGACTTGACCCTCAACCCTACTGTACCTAATAACCTTGCTCTTATTCACATTTACTCTCAACTTTCTTTTTTCACACACTTTACCAAACTCAGTCACCAGCTTCTGCAGTTTCTCACATGAATCAGCCACCAGCGCCGTATCATCAGCGAACAACAACTGACTCACTTCCCAAGCTCTCTCATCTACAACAGACTGCATACTTGCCCCCTTTCCAAAACTCTTGCATTCACCTCCCTAACAACCCCATCCATAAACAAATTAAACAACCATGGAGACATCACACACCCCTGCCGCAAACCTACATTAACTGAGAACCAATCACTTTCCTCTCTTCCTACACGTACACATGCCTTACATCCTCGATAAAAACTTTTCACTGCTTCTAACAACTTGCCTCCCACACCATATATTCTTAATACCTTCCACAGAGCATCTCTATCAACTCTATCATATGCCTTCTCCAGATCCATAAATGCTACATACAAATCCATCTCCTTTTCTAAGTATTTCTCACATACATTCTTCAAAGCAAACACCTGATCCACACATCCTCTACCACTTCTGAAGCCACACTGCTCTTCCCCAATCTGATGCTCTGTACATGCCTTCACCCTCTCAATCAATACCCTCCCATATAATTTACCAGGAATACTCAACAAACTTATACTTCTGTAATTTGAGCACTCACCTTTGTCCCCTTTGCCTTTGTACAATGGCACTATGCAAGCATTCTGCCAATCCTCAGGCACCTCACCATGAATTATACATACATTAAATAACCTTACCAACCAGTCAACAATACAGTCACCCCCTTTTTTAATAAATTCCACTGCAATACCATCCAAACACACTGCCTTGCCGGCTTTCATCTTCCGCAAAGCTTTTACAACTTCTTCTCTGTTTACCAAATCATTTTCCCTAACCCTCTCACTTTGCACACCATCTCAACCAAAACACCTTATATCTGCCACTCTATCATCAAACACATTCAACAAATCTTCAAAATACTCACTCCATCTCCTTCTCACATCACCACTACTTGTTATCACCTCCCCATTAGACCCCTTCACTGAAGTTCCCATTTGTTCCCTTGTCTTACACACTTTATTTACCTCCTTCCAAAACATCTTTTTATTCTCGCTGAAATTTAATGATACTCTCTCACCCCAACTCTCATTTGCCCTCTTTTTCACCTCTTGCACCTTTCTCTTGACCTCCTGCCTCTTTCTTTTATACATCTCCCAGTCATTTGCATTATTTCCCTGCAAAAATCGTCCAAATGCCTCTCTCTTCTCTTTCACTAATAATCTTACTTCTTCATCCCATCACTCACTACCCTTTCTAATCTGCCCACCTCCCACGCTTCTCATGCCACAAGCATCTTTTGCGCAAGCCATCACTGCTTCCCTATATACATCCAATTCCTCCCCCACTCCCCTTACCTCCTTTGTTCTCACCTTTTTCCATTCTGTACTCAGTCTCTCCTGGTACTTCCTCACACATGTCTCCTTCCCAAGCTCACTTACTCTCACCACTCTCTTCACCCCAACATTCTCTCTTCTTTTTTGAAAACCTCTACAAATCTTCACCTTCGCCTCCACAAGATAATGAGTGAAACGAAGCTCAAGGGTAAAGGGGAAGAGTGGTTTGGGAATGTCTTGGGAGTAAAGTCAGGGGTTAGTGAGAGGACAAGAGCAAGGGAAGGAGTAGCTCTACTCCTGAAACAGGAATGGTGGGAGTATGTGATACAGTGTAAGAAAGTAAACTCTAGATTGATATGGGTAAAACTGAAAGTTGATGGAGAGATGGGTGATTATTGGTGCATATGCAGCTGGGCATGAGAAGAAAGATCATGAGAGGCAAGTGTTTTGGGAGCAGCTGAGTGAGTGTGTTAGTAGTTTTGATGCACGAGACCGGGTTATAGTGATGGGTGATTTAAATGCAAAGGTGAGTAATGTGGCAGTTGAGGGAATAATTGGTATACATGGGGTGTTCAGTGTTGTAAATGGAAATGGTGAAGAGCATGTATATTTATGTGCTGAAAAAGGACTGGTGACTGGGAATACCTGGTTTAAAAAGAGGGATATACATAAGTATACGTATGCAAATAGGAGAGATGGCCAGAGAGCGTTATTGGATTACGTGTTAATTGATAAGTGCGCGAAAGAGAGACTTTTGGATGTTAATGTGCTGAGAGGTGCAACTGGAGGGATGTCTGATCATTATCTTGTGGATACCAGTTATGTACACAAAAAAAGAATAAAGGATTTTCCCAGAGTCTGAAGGTGGTCATTTTCCACTTCTTATTATCTTATCATCCACTTTTTATCTACCTAGCAATTGAGTCTCCTTCGCTCAAAAATTTTATAATCTATTTTTTCACCAATTAAGTACTTTTCTTGCAGCACTTTATCTTTTCCTTAATCAATTTCAAATACAAAGAAAAACTTGTAATTGAGGATGTGACAATTTTTGGCAAAAAGAAAAAAATTACTTTATCACACAAACACACACAAATAAATCATGCAAGAGTCACATTATAACCACCAGTGAAAAAAATATTGAACACTTTCAGATGTTGATGGTAATTCTATGACCTAACATCTAATATCATTGGCATCCTGTCTGTTTTGGTCTACATTTCCTTCAGCTATAAATCTAACCCTGTGACATTCTTCTATATAAACTTAAAAGTTTTAGAGGCGTATGGATTTACTTTCAAGTTATTTAGCTGAGTCGCTGAGTACCATCTCTATAAATGTCTGATTATTTTACTATCATTTCATCCAAGTAATTCATAAATCAAATGTGGTAGCTCACTTTCAAGTTATCTGGCCAGATAATGGCAACAAGTTTTCTTTAACTCACAGCCCAGTACCATCTGTCACCTATGATGATCACCACGGGGAATTCTTATATTAGATCAGGCCTGCTAAGGCTGGTTAAGTAAGTTATGGTCGGTAAGGTATGATAAAGTTTGTTATGCAGGGTAAGATTGGTTAAGTCTAGTAAAGTTGTTTATTTTGGGTAAGGTCGATTAGGTCAAGTAAAGCTGGTATAGTTAGGTACGGAAAGGTAAGAATGATAAGGTTAGATTACATTAGGTAAGGTTGATTAGACTAAGTAAAGTAAGGTTAGGCAACTACATTTGGTTAGCAGAAATGACTGTAGTAGTAGCCTAAGGTCATAATTTCATTTCCATGGAAGAACAGCACAGTAAAGCAGAGGGCATCTCCCCACCTAAAAAAAAACTTTGCTGTAACAGATAGTGGGCAAAATGCTGAGACAGAACAACATATAGTAATGATGTAACACAATGTCATGAAAACTTTAAGGGGTGTAAACAGGAAAAGTTCCTTACTCTGCAGAGTGCATCTCTGAGGATGATGCTCATATATAAGAAAAAGATGACTCTTTAAACAGTAAATTTGAATTTGCTTTTCCTTTTTTAATCAGGCCTATTTATTAACAATAAATATCACTATGTATTTTGTCATAATCTTAAGACACAAAGTCTTTGTGTTAGTAACAGCTGGTGGTAATTTATTCCAATGTCCAACAACTATGTGGCTGAAAAGCAGGAAAGAAAAAATGTTGCCCACATTGTCATTACATTTCTTTCCTTTTAGTTTCAGTGACATCATTATTATTCTAATACAAATTAATCTCAAAGTACTTACTTTTAACAGAATAACTTTGTTTCCAAATCTTTCTTCAAAAGGCTCATTTCTGAGCGAAAGAATTATTTTTGCTTTCCTTTCTGAAATCATGTTGTTCTTGTCACTGATCAAGTTTCGTGACCAAAAATGAACATTCCAAATGAGGTATGACCAGGGTGCTGCAATGTTGTGATGGATGTCTATGAGTTAATATTTCTATGAGTGAAATTTAGATTTGTCTTGGCTTTATCATCTGCTCTCAAAGTACTTACCTTTAACGGAATAACTTTGTTTCCAAATCTTTCTTCAAAAGGCTCATTTCTGAGCGAAAGAATTATTTTTGCTTTCCTTTCTGAAATCATGTTGTTCTTGTCACTGATCAAGTTTCGTGACCAAAAATGAACATTCCAAATGAGGTATGACCAGGGTGCTGCAATGTTGTGATGGATGTCTATGAGTTAAAATTTCTATGAGTGAAATTTAGATTTGTCTTGGCTTTATCATCTGCTCTCAAAGTACTTACCTTTAATGGAATAACTTTGTTTCCAAATCTTTCTTCAAAAGGCTCATTTCTGAGCGAAAAAATTATTTTTGCTTTCCTTTCTGAAATCATGTTGTTCTTGTCACTGATCAAGTTTTGTGACCAAAAATGAACATTCCAAATAAGGTATGACTAGGGTGCTGCAATGTTGTGATGGATGTCTATGAGTTAATATTTCTATGTGTGAAATTTAGATTTGTCTTGGCTGTATTATCAGCTCCCAGGCATTGGATGTCATAGTCTGTCATTATCAATAATCATATCAAAGTACTTTTGCTTTTCTTTTATAATGGAGTGTCTCCTCTTTTCTGAAAAACCCCTATCACAAGAAAGTGATCAAACTTTCCACCAGCTGCCCCTCTCAACAATTTAACATCCCAAAGTCTCTCTTTTACATGCCTTTCAATAAATTCTAGCACCAAAATGTCTGTTTACCACATCTCAATTCTTCATCATTCTGTCGAAACCACTTTAATGAGGAGATATTTCTTAACTCTTATGAAAATTCTGAAATTCTACTGTTGTGTCCTGTCTCCAGATCAGTAATATAAATAAATGAAAGTACTGTATAATTCTAGGACAGAACCTTGTGGTAATCTTGTATGGTATTCTTTCAAAGGCCTGTTTAATGTTTGAAATCTGAGGGTACTAGAATCCCAATTATTATATACAAAGAAATCAGATTTATTGAACATAACCTTTACTGTAATTTAGAAGCAATGTTGATAATCAGTAATGAGTTTATTTTGAAAATTTAATGATTTTATCCCTATTTTCAAGGAAACAGATGAAAGAAATGGCCCAACCCACCCCCATACACATGTATATACATACGTCCACACACACAAATATACATACCTACACAGCTTTCCATGGTTTACCCCAGACGCTTCACATGCCTTGATTCAATCCACTGACAGCACGTCAACCCCGGTATACCACATCGCTCCAATTCACTCTATTCCTTGCCCTCCTTTCACCCTCCTGCATGCTCAGGCCCTGATCACACAAAATCTTTTTCACTCCATCTTTCCACCTCCAATTTGGTCTCCCTCTTCTCCTCGTTCCCTCCACCTCCGACACATATATTCTCTTGGTCAATCTTTCCTCACTCATTCTCTCCATGTGCCCGAACCATTTCAAAACACCCTCTTCTGCTCTCTAAACCACGCTCTTTTTATTTCCACACATCTCTCTTACCCTTACGTTACTTACTCGATCAAACCACCTCACACCACATAATGTCCTCAAACATCTCATTTCCAGCACATCCATCCTCCTGCGCACAACTCTATCCATAGCCCACGCCTCACAACCATACAACATTGTTGGAACCACTATTCCTTCAAACATACTCATTTTTGCTTTCCGAGATAATGTTCTCGACTTCCACACATTCTTCAAGGCTCCCAGAATTTTTGCCCCCTCCCCCACCCTATGATCCACTTCCGCTTCCATGGTTCCATCCGCTGCCAGATCCACTCCCAGATATCTAAAACACTTCACTTCCTCCAGTTTTTCTCCATTCAAACTCACCTCCCAATTGACTTGACCCTCAACTCCACTGTACCTAATAACCTTGCTCTTATTCACATTTACTCTTAACTTTCTTCTTTCACACACTTTACCAAACTCAGTCACCAGCTTCTGCAGTTTCTCACATGAATCAGCCACCAGCGCTTTATCATCAGCGAAAAACAACTGACTCACTTCCCAAGCTCTCTCATCCCCAACAGACTTCATACTTGCCCCTCTCTCCAAAACTCTTGCATTCACCTCCCTAACAACCCCATCCATAAACAAATTAAACAACCATGGAGACATCACACACCCCTGCCGCAAACCTACATTCACTTAGAACCAATCACTTTCCTCTCTTCCTACACGTACACATGCCTTACATCCTCGATAAAAACTTTTCACTGCTTCTAACAACTTGCCTCCCACACCATATATTCTTAATATCTTCCACAGAGCATCTCTATCAACTCTATCATATGCCTTCTCCAGATCCATAAATGCTACATACAAATCCATTTGCTTTTCTAAGTATTTCTCACATACATTCTTCAAAGCAAACACCTGATCCACACATCCTCTACCACTTCTGAAACCACACTGCTCTTCCCCAATCTGATGCTCTGTACATGCCTTCACCCTCTCAATCAATATCCTCCCATATAACTTACCAGGAATACTCAACAAACTTATACCTCTGTAATTTGAGCACTCACTCTTATCCCCTTTGCTTTTGTACAATGGCACTATGCAAGCATTCTGCCAATCCTCAGGCACCTCACCATGAGTCATACATACATTAAATAACCTTACCAACCAGTCAACAATACAGTCACCCCCTTTTTTAATAAATTCCACTGCAATACCATCCAAACCTGCTGCCTTGCCGGCTTTCATCTTCCGCAAAGCTTTTACTACCTCTTCTCTGTTTACCAAATCATTTTCCCTAACCCTCTCACTTTGCACACCACCTCGACCAAAACACCCTATATCTGGGAGAGATATCATGATCATATACCTTATTCTGTTTGACTTTTTCTAGATACATATGTTTTTCAGAGCAACAAATATTTCATGTCTTATTTTTCATTTTGTGTATATATTATATGATTTGTAAGGTGAGGTAAGGCTGCTTAGGTCAAGTAAGATGGACTGGTTAGGTTGGGTAAGCTAAGGCTGGTTAGGTCAGGTAAGGTATGGCAAGGCTGGTTAAGGCAGGTACAAATATGATTGATCAGGATTCTTCAAAGCAAACACCTGGTCCGCACATCCTCTACCACTTCTGAAACCACACTGCTCCTCCCCAATCGGATGCTCTGTACATGCTTAAATCCTCTCAATCAATAACCTCCTGTACAACTTACCATGTTTACTCAACAAACTTATGTCTCTGCAGACTGGACACTCACCTTTATCCCCTTTCCCTTTGTACAATGGCACTATACACACATTCCACCAATCCTAAGGCATTTTACCATGATCCATACATACAATGAATGTCCTTACCAACCTATCAACATCACAGTTACCCCCTTTCTTGATAAATTCAACTGCAATACCATCCAATCCCGCCACCTTGGCGGATTTCATTTTCTGCAAGGCTTTCACCACTTCTCTCTTTGCCAAACAACTTTCCCAAATGCTCTCACTCTGCACACTACCCCCAACAAAACCACCCTAAATCTGCCACTCTATCATCAAACACATTCAACAATCCTTCAAAACACTTTTCATCTCCCTTGTCTTTTGCATACTATTTACTGCCTTCCAAAACATCTTTTTATTCTCCCTAAAGTGTAATGATATTCTCTCACCCCAACTCTAATTTGCCCTCTTTTTCAACCCTTCACCTTCCTCTTGACCTACTGCCACTTTCTCTTATACATCTCCCAGTCATTTGGACTCCTTCCCTGGAAGTACTATCCAAACACCTCTCTTTTCTCTTTCACTAACAACTTTACTTCTTCGTCCCACCACTCACTACCTTTTCTAATCTGCCCACTTTTCTCATACCATATGCATCTCTTGCACATGCCATCAATGCTTCCCTAAATACATCCCATTCCTCATCTACTCCAATCACTTCATTTGCTCTCACCTTCTGCCATTCTACACTCAAATCTTTCATGGTAATTCTTTGCACAAGTCTCCTTTCCAAGCTCACTTACTCGAACCACTCTCTTCCCCCCAACATTGTCTCCTATTTTTTGAAAACCTCTACAAATCTTCACCTTCGCCTCCACAAGATAGTGATCAGACTTCCTACCAGCTGCCCCTCTCAACAAATTAACATACCAAATTCTCTCTTTTACACATCTACCAATAAATACAATGATCTCTCCTACTTGCATACATATACTCTTTTAAAACCAGATATTCCCAATCACCCATATTTTTTTAGCAAACGAATCCACAAGGTTTTCACCATTTTCATTCACAGCACTGAATAGCCCATGTACACCATTCATACCCTAAACTGCCACATCACTCACCTTCGCATTCAAATCAGCAATCACTAATACCCGGTCTCCTGCACCAAAACTGTTGACACACTCACTAAGCTGCTTCTAAAACACTTGTCTCTCACAATTTTTCTTCCCATAACCAGGTGCATAAGCACCAATAATTACCAATCTCTCTCCATCCACTTTCAGTTTTACCTAAAACAATCTGGAATTTACTTCCTTACAATCTTATGACATACTCCCACAACTGCTTTAGGAGCAATGCTATTCCTTCCTTGGCTCTTGTCCTCTCAGCAACCCCAAACTTTAACTCTTAAGACATTTCCGAACCACTTTTTCCCTTCGCCCTTGAACTTCGTTTCATTCAGAGCCAGAACATCCAGGTTTCTTTCCTCAAACATACCACCTATCTATCCTTTCTTCTCATCTTGGATACATCCACACACATTCAGACACCCTAGTCTAAGCCTCCGAGGAGGATGAGCACTCCCAGCTTGACCCCTATTTCCTCGTTCAGAAAATGAAATACGGGTTTCCAGCCCCGACTCCCGCCCCTTTAGTTGCATTCTTCGACATGCGGGAATACGGAGGTAGAATTTGTTCTCCTCTATCTTAAAGGTATTATATATATATATATATATATATATATTTTTTTATTTATCAAAAGGTAAGTGCGTAAGACAAGGGAGCAAATGGGAACTTCAGTAAAGGGCACAAATGGGGAGATGATAACAAGTAATGGTGATGTGAGGAGATGGAGTGAGTATTTTGAAGGTTTGTTGAATGTGTTTGATGATAGAGTGGCAGATAAAGGGTGTTTTGGTCAAGGTGGTGTGCAAAGTGAGAGGGCTAGGGAAAATGATTTAGTAAACAGAGAAGAGGTAGTAAAAGCTTTGCGGAAGATGAAAGCCAGCAAGGCAGCAGGTTTGGATGGTATTGCAGTGGAATTTATTAAAAAAGGGGGTGACTGTATTACTGATTAGTTGGTAAGGTTATTTAATGTATGTATGACTCATGGTGAGGTGCCTGAGGATTGGCGGAATGCTTGCATAGTGCCATTGTACAAAGGCAAAGGGGATAAGAGTGAGTGCTCAAATTACAGAAGTATAAGTTTGTTGAGTATTCCTGGTAAATTATATGGGAGGGTATTGATTGAGAGGGTAAAGGCATGTACAGAGCATCAGATTGGGGAAGAGCAGTGTGGTTTCAGAAGTGGTAGAGGATGTGTGGATCAGGTGTTTGCTTTGAAGAATGTATGTGAGAAATACTTAGAAAAGCAAATGGATTTGTATGTAGCATTTATGGATCTGGAGAAGGCATATGATAGAGTTGATAGAGATGCTCTGTGGAAGGTATTAAGAATATATGGTGTGGGAGGCAAGTTGTTAGAAGCAGTGAAAAGTTTTTATCGAGGATGTAAGGCATGTGTACGTGTAGGAAGAGAGGAAAGTGATTGGTTCTAAGTGAATGTAGGTTTGCGGCAGGGGTGTGTGATGTCTCCATGGTTGTTTAATTTGTTTATGGGTGGGGTTGTTAGGGAGATGAATGCAAGAGTTTTGGAAAGAGGGGCAAGTATGAAGTCTGTTGGGGATGAGAGAGCTTGGGAAGTGAGTCAGTTGTTGTTCGCTGATGATACAGCGCTGGTGGCTGATTCATGTGAGAAACTGCAGAAGCTGGTGACTGAGTTTGGTAAAGTGTGTGAAAGAAGAAAGTTAAGAGTAAATGTGAATAAGAGCAAGGTTATTAGGTACAGTAGGGTAGAGGGTCAAGTCAATTGGGAGGTAAGTTTGAATGGAGAAAAACTGGAGGAAGTAAAGTGTTTTAGATATCTGGGAGTGGATCTGGCAGCAGATGGAACCATGGAAGCGGAAGTGGATCATAGGGTGGGGGAGGGGGCGAAAATTTTGGGAGCCTTGAAGAATGTGTGGAAGTCGAGAACATTATTTCGGAAAGGAAAAATGGGTATGTTTGAAGGAATAGTGGTTCCAACAATGTTGTATGGTTGCGAGGCGTGGGCTATGGATAGAGTTGTGCGCAGGAGGATGGATGTGCTGGAAATGAGATGTTTGAGGACAATGTGTGGTGTGAGGTGGTTTGATCGAGTAAGTAACGTAAGGGTAAGAGAGATGTGTGGAAATAAAAAGAGCGTGGTTGAGAGAGCAGAAGAGGGTGTTTTGAAATGGTTTGGGCACATGGAGAGAATGAGTGAGGAAAGATTGACCAAGAGGATATATGTGTCGGAGGTGGAGGGAACGAGGAGAAGTGGGAGGCCAAAGTGGAGGTAGAAAGATGGAGTGAAAAAGATTTTGTGTGATCAGGGCCTGAACATGCAGGAGGGTGAAAGGAGGGCAAGGAATAGAGTGAATTGGATCGATGTGGTATACCGGGGTTGACGTGCTGTCAGTGGATTGAATCAGGGCATGTGAAGCGTCTGGGGTAAACCATGGAAAGCTGTGTAGGTATGTATATTTGCGTGTGTGGACGTATGTATATACATGTGTATGGGGGTGGGTTGGGCCATTTCTTTCGTCTGTTTCCTTGCGCTACGTCGCAAACGCGGGAGACAGCGAGAAAGCAAAAAAAAAAAAGAAAAAAAAAAAAATATATATATATATAGTTGCTGAGAGGTGCAACTGGAGGGATGTCTGATCATTATCTTGTGGAGGCTAAGGTGAAGATTTGTATGGGTTTTCAGAAAAGAAGAGTGAATGTTGGGGTGAAGAGGGTGGTGAGAGTAAGTGAGCTTGGGAAGGAGACCTGTGTGAAGAAGTACCAGGAGAGACTGAGTACAGAATGGAAAAAGGTGAGAACAATGGAAGTAAGGGGAGTGGGGGAGGAATGGGATGTATTTAGGAAATCAGTGATGGATTGCGCAAAAGATGCTTGTGGCATGAGAAGAGTGGGAGGTGGGTTGATTAGAAAGGGTAGTGAGTGGTGGGATGAAGAAGTAAGAGTATTAGTGAAAGAGAAGAGAGAGGCATCTGGACGATTTTTGCAGGGAAAAAATGCAATTGAGTGGGAGATGTATAAAAGAAAGAGACAGGAGGTCAAGAGAAAGGTGCAAGAGGTGAAAAAAAGGGCAAATGAGAGTTGGGGTGAGAGAGTATCATTAAATTTTAGGGAGAATAAAAAGATGTTCTGGAAGGAGGTAAATAAAGTGCGTAAGACAAGGGAGCAAATGGGAACTTCAGTGAAGGGCGCAAATGGGGAGGTGATAACAAGTAGTGGTGATGTGAGAAGGAGATGGAGTGAGTATTTTGAAGGTTTGTTGAATGTGTTTGATGATAGAGTGGCAGATATAGGGTGTTTTGGTCGAGGTGGTGTGCAAAGTGAGAGGGTTAGGGAAAATGATTTGGTAAACAGAGAAGAGGTAGTGAAAGCTTTGCGGAAGATGAAAGCCGGCAAGGCAGCAGGTTTGGATGGTATTGCAGTGGAATTTATTAAAAAAGGGGGTGACTGTATTGTTGACTGGTTGGTAAGGTTATTTAATGTATGTATGACTCATGGTGAGGTGCCTGAGGATTGGCGGAATGCGTGCATAGTGCCATTGTACAAAGGCAAAGGGGATAAGAGTGAGTGCTCAAATTACAGAGGTATAAGTTTGTTGAGTATTCCTGGTAAATTATATGGTAGGATATTGATTGAGAGGGTGAAGGCATGTACAGAGCATCAGATTGGGGAAGAGCAGTGTGGTTTCAGAAGTGGTAGAGGATGTGTGGATCAGGTGTTTGCTTTGAAGAATGTATGTGAGAAATACTTAGAAAAGCAAATGGATTTGTATGTAGCATTTATGGATCTGGAGAAGGCATATGATAGAGTTGATAGAGATGCTCTGTGGAAGGTATTAAGAATATATGGTGTGGGAGGAAAGTTGTTAGAAGCAGTGAAAAGTTTTTATCGAGGATGTAAGGCATGTGTACGTGTAGGAAGAGAGGAAAGTGAATGGTTCTCAGTGAATGTAGGTTTGCGGCAGGGGTGTGTGATGTCTCCATGGTTGTTTAATTTGTTTATGGATGGGGTTGTTAGGGAGGTAAATGCAAGAGTTTTGGAAAGAGGAGCAAGTATGAAGTCTGTTGGGGATGAGAGAGCTTGGGAAGTGAGTCAGTTGTTGTTCGCTGATGATACAGCGCTGGTGGCTGATTCATGTGAGAAACTGCAGAAGCTGGTGACTGAGTTTGGTAAAGTGTGTGGAAGAAGAAAGTTAAGAGTAAATGTGAATAAGAGCAAGGTTATTAGGTACAGTAGGGTTGAGGGTCAAGTCAATTGGGAGGTGAGTTTGAATGGAGAAAAACTGGAGGAAGTGAAGTGTTTTAGATATCTGGGAGTGGATCTGGCAGCGGATGGAACCATGGAAGCGGAAGTGGATCATAGGGTGGGGGAGGGGGCGAAAATTCTGGGGGCCTTGAAGAATGTGTGGAAGTCGAGAACATTATCTCGGAAAGCAAAAATGGGTATGTTTGAAGGAATAGTGGTTCCAACAATGTTGTATGGTTGCAAGGCGTGGGCTATGGATAGAGTTGTGCGCAGGAGGATGGATGTGCTGGAAATGAGATGTTTGAGGACAATGTGTGGTGTGAGGTGGTTTGATCGAGTAAGTAATGTTAGGGTAAGAGAGATGTGTGGAAATAAAAAGAGCGTGGTTGAGAGAGCAGAAGAGGGTGTTTTGAAGTGGTTTGGGCACATGGAGAGAATGAGTGAGGAAAGATTGACCAAGAGGATATATGTGTCGGAGGTGGAGGGAACGAGGAGAAGAGGGAGACCAAATTGGAGGTGGAAAGATGGAGTGAAAAAGATTTTGTGTGATCGGGGCCTGAACATGCAGGAGGGTGAAAGGAGGGCAAGGAATAGAGTGAATTGGAGCGATGTGGTATACCGGGGTTGACGTGCTGTCAGTGGATTGAATCAAGGCATGTGAAGCGTCTGGGGTAAACCATGGAAAGCTGTGTAGGTATGTATATTTGCGTGTGTGGACGTATGTATATACATGTGTATGGGGGGGAGGTTGGGCCATTTCTTTCGTCTGTTTCCTTGCGCTACCTCGCAAACGCGGGAGACAGCGACAAAGTATAATAATAATAAAAAAAAAAATATATATATATATATATATATATATATATATATATATATATATATATATATTCTTTCTTTCATACTATTCGCCATTTCCCGCATTAGCGAGGTAGCGTTAAGAACAGAGGACTGGGCCATTGAGGGAATATCCTCACCTGGCCCCCTTCTCTGTTCCTTCTTTTGGAAAATTAAAAAAAATTGAGAGGGGGGGATTTCCAGCCCCCTACTCCCTCCCCTTTTAGTCGCCTTCTACGACACGCAGGGAATACGTGGGAAGTATTCTTTCTCCCCTATCCCCAGGGATAATATATATATATATATATATATATATATATATATATATATATATATATATATATATATATATATATTCAAAATGGCATCCATGTGACTTTCACGCGTGTGTAGTGTGCTAAAAAGGATAGAACATTTAAAAAAAAAAAAGGCCCTACAGACACTGAAGATTCCATTGCTTTCCCAAAGAAGCGCTTCATCTGGGACGCGTCCGTCCGAGCTGGAGCGGTGACGCGGTGTATTTGTGTATTTGGCAAGGGGCCCAGCTGCGACGCCACACCTGTCCAAGACAACAACACCTGTGCACCACAACAGCTGCAAGGGACAGGACATACGTGAAGTTGCCATCTCTACCCTGTAATGACTACCGGGACTGTTGGCAGTACACAGACCCACTGCTAGAGTGCCGGGCGGGCCAGTGCACGTGCGCCCCGCCCTTTTCCTGGATCTACCACTATGAAGCCGCTAGCATCTGGACTGCCAAGTATGTCTTCCAGTGCGGCACCTGTGGTTCCACTGCGTGAGACCGGTGGAAGGTTCACGCTGGGGAAACTGAAGAAGGGACAGCCAGGCACTGACGGAAAGTCAGCCAAAAGCACCGAAGAAGTGTCAGCCAGGGACTGACGAAGGGGCTGCAAGGGACCAGTGGATGGCCAACTAGAACCAGCCTTGATGGATAGGGCAGAAAGTTCCTTCTAGTGGCTCTGCCACAGATGTGAAGCTGCAGTGAATGGATACCACATGAACATTTCAAAAGCAAATACACAATTGGACATCATCTACCTGCTGTTATTAATGACATTGAAGCAGACAAGATGAGTGAGATGGCTACTGCTTGTGAATCGCCTCCAAAGAGCAGTCCTTAAGTTTGACGATGACTCAGAATTTCCTCCAGTGTAAACAGTGCAGTTAGTAACTCTGGGACTTCCCCATAACAGAACATTTCTTCATGTCAGGTTTTGTGGGTTGAGAAGGCAGCTTATATTCAAATTATTGTTGCAAAACTATCTCAATAAATATCATCCAGATCTTTGTGATGAATGTTAAATATTGCAAGTGTAATGAGAGATTTTAACTATGTATAATGTTTCTTGTACATTAGCATATTACTGGGAAGATGTGCTGAAGATGAAGCAAGATAAAGTTCAGTAATTTCACGAGAATCAGTCTCTCCTGGTTGTCTTAGTTTTTGATGCTTAACATCTGGTTAAGTAAGGCATTTACATAATATGTTTTAATTTCATGAAAGTATTTTCATTTTTTCAGTAATTTAAGAATATTTTTTATGTTACACATGAATTGATGTATATGACTGTGTATATATATATATATGTGTATGTGTGTGTATATGTATGTATGTATGTATGTATGTATGTATGTATGTATGTATGTATAATATATATATATATATATATATATATATATATATATATATATATATATATATATATATATATATATATATATATATATAATATATATATGAATGAAGAAAAACTGCAGGAGGTAAAGTGTTTTAGATATCTGGGAGTGGATCTGGCAGCAGATGGAACCATGGAAGCGGAAGTGAATCATAGGGTGGGGGAGGGGGCGAAAATCCTGGGGGCCTTGAAGAATGTGTGGAAGTCGAGAACATTATCTCGGAAAGCAAAAATGGGTATGTTTGAAGGAATAGTGGTTCCAACAATGTTGTATGGTTGCGAGGCATGGGCTATGGATAGAGTTGTGCACAGGAGGGTGGATGTGCTGGAAATGAGATGTTTAAGGACAATGTGTGGTGTGAGGTGGTTTCATCGAGTAAGTAATGTAAGGGTAAGAGAGATGTGTGGAAATAAAAAGAGCGTGGTTGAGAGAGCAGAAGAGGGTGTTTTGAAATGGTTTGGGCACATGGAGAGAATGAGTGCAGAAAGATTGACCAAGAGGATATATGTGTCGGAGGTGGAGGGAACGAGGAGAAGTGGGAGACCAAATTGGAGGTGGAAAGATGGAGTGAAAAAGATTTTGAGTGATCGGGGCCTGAACATGCAAGAGGGTGGAAGGCGGGCAAGGAATAGAGTGAATTGGATCGATGTGGTATACCGGGGTTGACGTGCTGTCAGTGGATTGAATCAGGGCATGTGAAGCGTCTGGGGTAAACCATGGAAAGCTGTGTGGGGCCTGGATGTGGAAAGGGAGCTGTGGTTTCGGGCATTATTGCATGACAGCTAGAGACTGAGTGTGAACGAATGAGGCCTTTGTTGTCTTTTCCTAGCGCTACCCCGCACACATGAGGGGGGAGGGGGATGGTATTCCATGTGTGGCGAGGTGGCAATGGGAATGAATAAAGGCAGACAGTGTGAATTGTGTGCACGGGTATATATGGATGTGTCTGTGTGTGTATATATATGTGTACATTGAGATGTATAGGTATGTATATATGCGTGTGTGGACGTGTGTGTATATACATGTGTATGGGGGTGGGTTGGGCCATTTCTTTCATCTGTTTCCTTGCGCTACCTCGCAAACACGGGAGACAGCGACAAAGCAAAATGAATAAATAAATAAATATATATATATTATATATATATATATATATATATATATATATATATATATATATATATATATATATATATATATTATCCCTGGGGATAGGGGTGAAAGAATACTTCCCACGCATTCCTCACGTGTCGTAGAAGGTGACTAGAGGGGACGGGAGCGGGGGGCCAGAAATCCTCCCCTCCTTGAATTTTAACTTTCTAAAATGGGAAACAGAAGAAGGAGTCACGCGGGGAGTGCTCATCCTCCTCGAAGGCTCACATTGGGGTGTCTAAATGTGTGTAGATGTAACCAAGATGTGAAAAAAGGAGAGATAGGTAGTATATTTGAGGAAAGGAACCTGGCTGTTTTGGCTCTGAGTGAAACGAAGCTCAAGGGTAAAGGGGAAGAGTGGTTTGGGAATGTCTTGGGAGTAAAGTCAGGGGTTAGTGAGAGGACAAGAGCAAGGGAAGGAGTAGCACTACTCCTGAAACAGGAGTTGTGGGAGTATGTGACAGAATGTAAGAAAGTAAATTCTAGATTAATATGGGTAAAACTGAAAGTTGATGGAGAGAGATGGGTGATTATTGGTGCATATGCACCTGGGCATGAGAAGAAAGATCATGAGAGGCAAGTGTTTTGGGAGCAGCTGAATGAGTGTGTTAGTGGTTTTGATGCACAAGACCGGGTTATAGTGATGGGTGATTTGAATGCAAAGGTGAGTAATGTGGCAGTTGAGGGAATAATTGGTATACATGGGGTGTTCAGTGTTGTAAATGGAAATGGTGAAGAGCTTGTAGATTTTTTGTGCTGAAAAAGGACTGGTGATTGGGAATACCTGGTTTAAAAAGCAAGATATACATAAGTATACGTATATAAGTAGGAGAGATGGCCAGAGAGCGTTATTGGATTACGTGTTAATTGACAGGTGCGCGAAAGAGAGACTTTTGGATGTTAATGTGCTGAGAGGCGCAACTGGAAGGATGTCTGATCATTATCTTGTGGAGGCTAAGGTGAAGATTTGTATGGGTTTTCAGAAAAGAAGAGAGAATGTTGGGGTGAAGAGAGTGGTGACAGTAAGTGAGCTTGGGAAGGAGACATGTGTGAGGAAGTACCAGGAGAGACTGAGTACAGAATGGAAATAGATGAGAACAAAGGAGGTAAGGGGAGTGGGGGAGGAATGGGATGTATTTAGGGAAGCAGTGATGGATTGCGCAAAAGATGCTTGTGGCATGAGAAGCGTGGGAGGTGGGTTGATTAGAAAGGGTAGTGAGTGGTGGGATGAAGAAGTAAGATTATTAGTGAAAGAGAAGAGAGAGGCATTTGGACGATTTTTGCAGGGAAAAAATGCAAATGAGTGGGAGATGTATAAAAGAAAGAGGCAGGAGGTCAAGAGAAAGGTGCGAGGTGAAAAAGAGGGCAAATGAGAGTTGGGGTGAGAGAGTATCATTAAATTTTAGGGAGAATAAAAAGATGTTCTGGAAGGAGGGAAATAAAGTGCGTAAGACAAGGGAGCAAATGGGAACTTCAGTGAAGGGGCCTAATGGGGAGGTGATAACAAGTAGTGGTGATGTGAGAAGGAGATGGAGTGAGTATTTTGAAGGTTTGTTGAATGTATTTGATGATAGAGTGGCAGAAATAGGGTGTTTTGGTCAAGGTGGTGTGCAAAATGAGAGGGTTAGGGAAAATGATTTGGTAAACAGAGAAGAGGTAGTAAAAGCTTTGCGGAAGATGAAAGCCGGCAAGGCAGTAGGTCTGGATGGTATTGCAGTGGAATTCATTAAAAAAGGGGGTGACTGTATTGTTGACTGGTTGGTAAGGTTTTTTAATGTATGTATGATTCATGGTGAGGTGCCTGAGGATTGGCGAAATGCTTGCATAGTGCCATTGTACAAAGGCAAAGGGGATAAGTGTGAGTGCTCAAATTACAGAGGTATAAGTTTGTTGAGTATTCCTGTCAATGGATTGAATCAGGGCATGTGAAGCGTCTGAGGTAAACCATGGAAAGTTCTGTGGGGCCTGGATGTGGAAAGGGAGCTGTGGTTTCGGGCATTATTACATGACAGCTAGAGACTGAGTGTGAATGAATGGGGCCTTTGTTGTCTTTTCCTAGCGCTACCTCGCACACATGAGGGGGGAGGGGGATGTTATTCCATGTGTGGCAAGGTGGTGATGGGAATAAATAAAGGCAGACAGTATGAATTATGTACATGTGTATATATGTATATGTCTGTGTGTGTATATATATGTGTACATTGAGATGTATAGGTATGTATATTTGCGTGTGTGGACGTGTATGTATATACATGTGTATGGGGGTGGGTTGGGCCATTTCTTTCGTCTGTTTCCTTGCGCTACCTAGCAAACGCGGGAGACAGCAACAAAGCAAAATAAATAAAAATAAATAAATAAATATATATATATATATATATGAAAGCCGGCAAGGCAGCAGGTTTGGATGGTATTGCAGTGGAATTTATTAAAAAAGGGGGTGACTGTATTGTTGACTGGTTGGTAAGGTTATTTAATGTATGTATGACTCATGGTGAGGTGCCTGAGGATTGGCGGAATGCGTGCATAGTGCCATTGTACAAAGGCAAAGGGGATAAGAGTGAGTGCTCAAATTACAGAGGTATAAGTTTGTTGAGTATTCCTGGTAAATTATATGGTAGGATATTGATTGAGAGGGTGAAGGCATGTACAGAGCATCAGATTGGGGAAGAGCAGTGTGGTTTCAGAAGTGGTAGAGGATGTGTGGATCAGGTGTTTGCTTTGAAGAATGTATGTGAGAAATACTTAGAAAAGCAAATGGATTTGTATGTAGCATTTATGGATCTGGAGAAGGCATATGATAAGAGTTGATAGAGATGCTCTGTGGAAGGTATTAAGAATATATGGTGTGGGAGGAAAGTTGTTAGAAGCAGTGAAAAGTTTTTATCGAGGATGTAAGGCATGTGTACGTGTAGGAAGAGAGGAAAGTGATTGGTTCTCAGTGAATGTAGGTTTGCGGCAGGGGTGTGTGATGTCTCCATGGTTGTTTAATTTGTTTATGGATGGGGTTGTTAGGGAGGTGAATGCAAGAGTTTTGGAAAGAGGGGCAAGTATGAAGTCTCTTGTGGATGAGAGAGCTTGGGAAGTGAGTCAGTTGTTGTTCGCTGATGATACAGCGCTGGTGGCTGATTCATGTGAGAAACTGCAGAAACTGGTGACTGAGTTTGGTAAAGTGTGTGAAAGAAGAAAGTTAAGAGTAAATGTGAATAAGAGCAAGGTTATTAGGTACAGTAGGGTTGAGGGTCAAGTCAATTGGGAGGTGAGTTTGAATGGAGAAAAACTGGAGGAAGTGAAGTGTTTTAGATATCTGGGAGTGGATCTGGCAGTGGATGGAACCATGGAAGCGGAAGTGGATCATACGGTGGGGGAGGGGGGCGAAAATTCTGGGAGCCTTGAAGAATGTGTGGAAGTCGAGAACATTATCTCGGAAAGCAAAAATGGGTATGTTTGGAGGAATAGTGGTTCCAACAATGTTGTATGGTTGCGAGGCGTGGGCTATGGATAGAGTTGTGCGCAGGAGGATGGATGTGCTGGAAATGAGATGTTTGACGACAATGTGTGGTGTGAGGTGGTTTGATCGAGTAAGTAACGTAAGGGTAAGAGAGATGTGTGGAAATAAAAAGAGCAAGATTGAGAGAGCAGAAGAGGGTGTTTTGAAATGGTTCGGGCACATGGAGAGAATGAGTGAGGAAAGATTGACCAAGAGAATATATGTGTCGGAGGTGGAGGGAACAAGGAGAAGAGGGAGACCTAATTGGAGGTGGAAAGATGGAGTGAAAAAGATTTTGTGTGATCGGGGCCTGAACATGCAGGAGGGTGAAAGGAGGGCAAGGAATAGAGTGAATTGGAGCGATGTGGTATACCGGGGTTGACGTGCTGTCAGTGGATTGAATCAAGGCATGTGAAGCGTCTGGGGTAAACCATGGAAAACTGTGTAGGTATGTATATTTGCGTGTGTGGACGTATGTATATACATGTGTATGGGGGTGGGTTGGGCCATTTCTTTCGTCTGTTTCCTTGCGCTACCTCGCAAACACGGGAGACAGCGACAAAGCAAAAAAAAAAAAAAAATATATATATATATATATATATATATATATATATATATATATATATATATATATATCTTTTCTTTCATACTATTCGCCATTTCCCGCGTTAGCGAGGTAGCGTTAAGAAAAGAGGACTGGGCCTTAGAGGGAATATCCTCACCTGGCCCCTTTCTCTGTTCCTTCTTTTGGAAAATTAAAAAAAAAAAAAAAAAGAGGGGAGGATTTCCAGCCACCCGCTCCCTCCCCTTTTTGTCGCCTTCTACAACACACAGGGAATACGTGGGAAGTATTCTTTCTCCCCTATCCCCAGGGATATTGTTCAATGAAATAAGAGATGGAATGGATGCTGCTATTGCAACTCCACCAACATCACTTCTGCCAACTGTACACTATGAATGCATGGCTTCAATTTTCAGTGAAACTGGTTTCTTCTGTAAGTCTGTCCCTGAACTGCAAGAAGCAGTTAGTCAGGCTCTTGAAGAAGAAAACAAGCCTTCACTTATTAATGTGATAATCAACCCTGGAGCTCAAAGCAAAGTTCAAGACTTTGACTGGCTGACACGCTCCAAACTTTAAGTCAGAAGAATATGATGCATTTGCATTTCAAAATATCAACAACATGTAAATGAATAATTGTTTTGTATTTTTCCTTGTGTTCACAAAGAAGGATTGACTGAATCCTTATTGGTTTTATACATAACTTTTTGGCTTTTGTGGGAAGGCAGCAGATTTATTTTAACTAAATTTGATAACATTATATTGTAAAGTATTATTGGGGATCTATCCCTGGGGATAGGGGAGAAAGAATACTTTCCATGTATTCCTTGCATGTCGTAGAAGGCAACTAAAAGGGGAGGGAGCGGGTGGCTGGAAATCCTCCCCTCTAATTTTTTTTTAATTTTCCAAAAGAAGGAACAGAGAAGGGGGCTAGGTGAGGATATTTCCTTAAAGGTCCAGTCCTCTGTTCTTAACGCTACCTCGCTAATGTGGGAAATGGCGAATAGTTTGAAAGAAAAGAATATATACACACACACACACATATATATATGTGCTGAGAGGTGCAACTGGAGGGATGTCTGATCATTATCTTGTGGAGGCTAAGGTGAAGATTAGTATGGGTTTTCAGAAAAGAAGAGTGAATGTTGGGGTGAAGAAGGTGGTGAGAGTAAGTGAGCTTGGGAAGGAGACCTGTGTGAAGAAGTATCAGGAGAGACTGTGTACAGAATGGAAAAAGGTGAGAACAATGGAAGTAAGGGGAGTGGGGGAGGAATGGGATGTATTTAGGGAATCAGTGATGGATTGCGCAAAAGATGCTTGTGGCATGAGAAGAGTGGGAGGTGGGCTGTTTAGAAAGGGTAGTGAGTGGTGGGATGAAGAAGTAAGAGTATTAGTGAAAGAGAAGAGAGAGGCATTTGGACGATTTTTGCAGGGAAAAAATGCAATTGAGTGGGAGAAGTATAAAAGAAAGAGACAGGAGGTCAAGAGAAAGGTGCAAGAGGTGAAAAAAAGGGCAAATGAGAGTTGGGGTGAGAGACTATCAGTAAATTTTAGGGAGAATAAAAAGATGTTCTGGAAGGAGGTAAATAGGGTGCGTAAGACAAGGGAGCAAATGGGAACTTCAGTGAAGGGCGTAAATGGGGAGGTGATAACAAGTAGTGGTGATGTGAGAAGGAGATGGAATGAGTATTTTGAAGGTTTGTTGAATGTGTCTGATGACAGAGTGGCAGATATAGGGTGTTTTGGTCGAGGTGGTGTGCAAAGTGAGAGGGTTAGGGAAAATGATTTGGTAAACAGAGAGGAGGTAGTAAAAGCTTTGCGGAAGATGAAAGCCGGCAAGGCAGCAGGTTTGGATGGTATTGCAGTGGAATTTATTAAAAAAGGGGGTGACTGTATTGTTGACTGGTTGGTAAGGTTATTTAATGTATGTATGACTCATGGTGAGGTGCCTGAGGATTGGCGGAATGCGTGCATAGTGCCATTGTACAAAGGCAAAGGGGATAAGAGTGAGTGCTCAAATTACAGAGGTATAAGTTTGTTGAGTATTCCTGGTAAATTATATGGGAGAGTATTGATTGAGAGGGTGAAGGCATGTACAGAGCATCAGATTGGGGAAGAGCAGTGTGGTTTCAGAAGTGGTAGAGGATGTGTGGATCAGGTGTTTGCTTTGAAGAATGTATGCGAGAAATACTTAGAAAAGCAAATGGATTTGTATGTAGCATTTATGGATCTGGAGAAGGCATATGATAGAGTTGATAGAGATGCTCTGTGGAAGGTATTAAGAATATATGGTGTGGGAGGCAAGTTGTTAGAAGCAGTGAAAAGTTTTTATCGAGGATGTAAGGCATGTGTACGTATAGGAAGAGAGGAAAGTGATTGGTTCTCAGTGAATGTAGGTTTGCGGCAGGGGTGTGTGATGTCTCCATGGTTGTTTAATTTGTTTATGGATGGGGTTGTTAGGGAGGTAAATGCAAGAGTCTTGGAAAGAGGGGCAAGTATGAAGTCTGTTGGGGATGAGAGAGCTTGGGAAGTGAGTCAGTTGTTGTTCGCTGATGATACAGCGCTGGTGGCGGATTCATGTGAGAAACTGCAGAAGCTGGTGACGGAGTTTGGTAAAGTGTGTGGAAGAAGAAAGTTAAGAGTAAATGTGAATAAGAGCAAGGTTATTAGGTACAGTAGGGTTGAGGGTCAAGTCAATTGGGAGGTGAGTTTGAATGGAGAAAAACTGGAGGAAGTGAAGTGTTTTAGATATCTGGGAGTGGATCTGTCAGCGGATGGAACCATGGAAGCGGAAGTGGATCATAGGGTGGGGGAGGGGGCGAAAATTTTGGGAGCCTTGAAAAATGTGTGGAAGTCGAGAACATTATCCCGGAAAGCAAAAATGGGTATGTTTGAAGGAATAGTAGTTCCAACAATGTTGTATGGTTGCGAGGCGTGGGCTATGGATAGAGTTGTGCGCAGGAGGATGGATGTGCTGGAAATGAGATGTTTGAGGACAATGTGTGGTGTGAGGTGGTTTGATCGAGTAAGTAACGTAAGGGTAAGAGAGATGTGTGGAAATAAAAAGAGCGTGGTTGAGAGAGCAGAAGAGGGTGTTTTGAAATGGTTTGGGCACATGGAGAGAATGAGTGAGGAAAGATTGACCAAGAGGATATATGTGTCGGAGGTGGAGGGAACGAGGAGAAGAGGGAGACCAAATTGGAGGTGGAAAGATGGAGTGAAAAGGATTTTGTGTGATCGGGGCCTGAACATGCAGGAGGGTGAAAGGAGGGCAAGGAATAGAGTGAATTGGAGCGATGTGGTATACAGGGGTTGACGTGCTGTCAGTGGATTGAATCAAGGCATGTGAAGCGTCCGGGGTAAACCATGGAAAGCTGTGTAGGTATGTATATTTGCGTGTGTGGACGTGTGTATGTACATGTGTATGGGGGGGATTGGGCCATTTCTTTCGTCTGTTTCCTTGCGCTACCTCGCAAACGCGGGAGACAGCGACAAAGTATAAAAAAAAAAAAAAAAAAAAATATATATATATATATATATATATATATATATATATATATATATATATATATATATATATATATATATATATATATATAATACCTCCGCGTTGTACAGTTTGGTTCGGTAAAATGCTATTCGAATACTCATTTCCATGTAAGGGCGATCATAGCCTAACGTTATCGCTCTCACCTGTTGCACAGGGTTTCCAGGTTCAATCCTGGCTGTTGGAGGTTTGCATGTTTTATGAAAGTGCCCGTTCACATGCACTTTGTTCGTGTGTATATATATATATATATATATATATATATATATATATATATATATATATATATATATATAGCATATACGTGCGTGAGAAAATAGCCAAGCTACAAGCTTTCAACTGTTAGTACAGCGGCACAGGGGTGTAGAAGCCCCCCTCTTTGAAAAGCAGGGTGGATCAGCATAGCTGTAAGACAATTTGCTCCACTGAGCTTTTTAGAAGCTGTTGCGCGCCGTCTCTGACTGTATTTCGTCATTTTCAAGGATGCAGTCAGTGTGAATATGAAAATATGTGCAAAACTATTATACACCACAGCTGAGGAATGAAGGAACATGAAAAGGTTGACCAGGACGGTAAAGGGATGTCATGTCTGCTACTGCTGGTGTTATGAAACAACTTGACACTAATGTTGTTTTCAAATATGAAAAAAAAACAATATAATACCATGATAAAGGACAAACCATTATCTAATGAAACTTTAGGTGTCTATCATGTTCCATGTAAAATCTGTAATGTGATCTATACTGGCCAAACAGGTAAATCCTGAAAGGGGATTCAACATAAATATAGAATATTCACATCCAATGAATTGGGGAAGTTAAAGAATTTACCCTTATGTCACTAACACACACACACACACACACACACACACACACACAAATGCTTATTGATCCTCTCATTTCAAAGTTAAGAGCATCATAAACATGAATGCAGAAATACATCAGAGGAATATCCTAATGAAATCTCTGTTGAAATGTGGCAAAATGAAGAAAGCAACAGTTTTCCTGGCGTCCTTTACCAGGCAGAGGATGGGTCACTTCTTCCCTGAAAATGGCTGGAGATACATTCGAAAGCTTGCAGCTTGTTTATTCTCTCTCTCTCTCTCTCTCTCTCTCTCTCTATATATATATATATATGGGTAACTGACCATTTGGCGGGGCGGTATGGGTTTTGCCTCGAGGAGATGCGTGAGAGACGGACTCTGGAGGGAGTGGGTCATCCGCCACACGTTCCGCAGGGTACCCTCTGGGAGGAGATCACGCAAGGCGGCCATCTTCTCCATCGCCCCCGGCCCGTTCACCACCGCCCACCGGGCGCCACTCACGCCCACCAACCACGCCAGCTCCTCTGGTGATACAACCAAATCGTAAATACGATAGTGTAGGGCAGAGGATGCAGATAATGAGCGGATAATGCCAAAAAAAAAAAAAAAGTTTTGATCGTCGATATTTCCATCCACCATCAAGAAATGTCTGTTGCTAAGTTAAAGCCTATTAGCATCTGGCTAATCAATAAGCATGAAGTCCTTGTGTAAATGTTATACATCCATATGTAAAAATAAAAAAAAAAAAAAATAAAAAAAAAAAAATAGGTTGCTTATTGCTACGGTTGGCTTAGGTCTATTTGGGCTTCAGACCTATCGGGTCATGAAAGGCCGCCAATGTCAAGTTAAAACACCAACAGAAAAATAGGTATCTGTACCTATACGGGGTGGGTGTTCTACCCTCTTGTGCTTGTATCAATATTTCTCAGGGCTAAGCCTAGCCAGCACGCCAGGTTTGTCAATGACACAGCCCTCGTCTCTCGTGTGTCATTATAGCTCCGGTACTGGCATGGGTCGGGTCTGTGTGTGTGTGTTTGAGTTTATGGAAGCAGACTTACTGCTAGTATTGCCCACCTCAGGAAAGGATGACTGTTGACCCATCATTTCCCCGCTGACAGAACCAACTGACACATACCACTGATGACTACCTACCTGCACTGTAGAAAAGATACACTTCCTCACTGTTTATCTCACTGCCAGTACCTTCTCAGATAACATTAACTATATATTAATATTTGACTTATAAACTGTCGAAGTAAGTACCGTTCCTATTATTACTTTCTATAAAGCTGAGTCTTTAATATACATATATATATATATATATATATATATATATATATATATATTTTTTTTTCTTTTTCTTTTAAACTATTCGCCATTTCCCGCGTTAGCGAGGTAGTGTTAAGAACAGAGGACTGGGCCTTTTTTGGAATATCCTCACCTGGCCCCCTCTGTTCCTTCTTTTGGAAAATTAAAAAAAAAAAACGAGAGGGGAGGGTTTCCAGCCCCCCGCTCCCTCCCCTTTTAGTCGCCTTCTACGACATGCAGGGAATACGTGGGAAGCATTCTTAATCCCCTATCCCCAGGGATAAATATATATATATATATATATATATATATATATATATATATATATATATATATATATATATATATATATATATCAACAAACCTTCAAAATACTCCATCTCCTTCTCACATTACCACTACTTGTTATCACCTCCCCATTAGCGCCCTTCACTGAAGTTCCCATTTGCTCCCTTGTCTTACGCACTTTATTTACCTCCTTCCAGAACATCTTTTTATTCTCCCTAAAATTTAATGATACTCTCTCACCCCAACTCTCATTTGCCCTCTTTTTCACCTCTTGCACCTTTCTCTTGACCTCCTGTCTCTTTCTTTTATACATCTCCCACTCAATTGCATTTTTTCCCTGCAAAAATCGTCCAAATGTCTCTCTCTTCTCTTTCACTAATAATCTTACTTCTTCATCCCACCACTCACTACCCTTTCTAATCAACCCACCTCCCACTCTTCTCATGCCACAAGCATCTTTTGCGCAATCCATCACTGATTCCCTAAATACATCCCATTCCTCCCCCACTCCCCTTACTTCCATTGTTCTCACCTTTTTCCATTCTGTACTCAGTCTCTCCTGGTACTTCCTGACACAAGTCTCCTTTCCAAGCTCACTTACTCTCACCACCCTCTTCACCCCAACATTCACTCTTCTTTTCTGAAAACCCATACAAATCTTCACCTTAGCCTCCACAAGATAATGATCAGACATCCCTCCAGTTGCACCTCTCAGCACATTAACATCCAAAAGTCTCTTTTGCACGCCTGTCAATTAACACGTAATCCAATAACGCTCTCTGGCCATCTCTCCTACTTACATACGTATACTTATGTATATCTCGCTTTTTAAACCAGGTATTCCAAATCACCAGTCCTTTTTCAGCACATAAGTCTACAAGCTCTTCACCATTTCCATTTACAACACTGAACACCCCATGTATACCAATTATTCCCTCAACTGCCACATAATCACCTTTGCATTCAAATCACCCATCACTATAACCCGGTCTCGTGCATCAAAACCACTAACACACTCATTCAGCTGCTCCCAAAACACTTGCCTCTCATGATCTTTCTTCTCATGCCCAGGTGCATATGCACCAATAATCACCCATCTCTCTCCATCAACTTTCAGTTTTACCCATATTAATCGAGAATTTACTTTCTTACATTCTATCACATACTCCCACAACTCCTGTTTCATGAGTACTGCTACTCCTTCCCTTGCTCTTGTCCTCTCACTAACCCCTGACTTTACTCCCAAGACATTCCCAAACCACTCTTCCCCTTTACCCTTGAGCTTCGTTTCACTCAGAGCCAAAACATCCAGGTTCCTTTCCTCAAACATACTACCTCTCTCTCCTTTTTTCACATCTTGGTTACATCCACACACATTTAGACACCCCAGTCTGAGCATTCGAGGAGGATGAGCACTCCCCGCATGACTCCTTCTTCTGTTTCCCATTTTAGAAAGTTAAAAAATACGAGGGGAGGATTTCTGGCCCCCCGCTCCCGTCCCCTCTAGTCGCCTTCTACGACACGCGAGGAATGCGTGGGAAGTATTCTTTCACCCCTATCCCCAGCGCTGGTGGCTGATTCATGTGAGAAACTGCAGAAGCTGGTGACTGAGTTTGGAAAAGTGTGTGGAAGAAGAAAGTTAAGAGTAAATGTGAATAAGAGCAAGGTTATTAGGTACAGTAGGGTTGAGGGTCAAGTCAATTGGGAGGTGAGTTTGAATGGAGAAAAACTGGAGGAAGTGAAGTGTTTTAGATATCTGGGAGTGGATCTGGCAGCGGATGGAACCATGGAAGCGGAAGTGGATCACAGGGTGGGGGAGGGGGCGAAAATCCTGGGGGCCTTGAAGAATGTGTGGAAGTCGAGAACATTATCTCGGAAAGCAAAAATGGGTATGTTTGAAGGAATAGTGGTTCCAACAATGTTGTATGGTTGCGAGGCGTGGGCTATGGATAGAGTTGTGCGCAGGAGGATGGATGTGCTGGAAATGAGATGTTTGAGGACAATGTGTGGTGTGAGGTGGTTTGATCGAGTGAGTAACGTAAGGGTAAGAGAGATGTGTGGAAATAAAAAGAGCGTGGTTGAGAGAGCAGAAGAGGGTGTTTTGAAGTGGTTTGGGCACATGGAGAGGATGAGTGAGGAAAGATTGACCAAGAGGATATATGTGTCGGAGGTGGAGGGAACAAGGAGAAGAGGGAGACCAAATTGGAGGTGGAAAGATGGAGTGAAAAAGATTTTGTGTGATCGGGGCCTGAACATGCAGGAGGGTGAAAGGAGGGCAAGGAATAGAGTGAATTGGAGCGATGTGGTATACCGGGGTTGACGTGCTGTCAGTGGATTGAATCAGGGCATGTGAGGCGTCTGGGGTAAACCATGGAAAGTTGCGTAGGTATGTATATTTGCATGTGTGGACGTATGTATATACATGTGTATGGGGGGGGTTGGGCCATTTCTTTCGTCTGTTTCCTTGCGCTACCTCGCAAACGCGGGAGACAGCGACAAAGTATAATAAAAAAAAAATTAAAAAATATATATATATATATATATATATATTCCTATAAGTCCACGGGGAAAATGAAACACGAAAAGTTCCCAAGGGCACTTTCGTGTAATAATCACATCATCAGGGGAGACACAAGAGAGAAATATAACAGTCAGTTGATATACATCGAAGTGACAAAGCTTCACATGCCCTGGTTCAATCCATTGACAGCACGTCGACCCCGGTACATACACCACATCGTTCCAGTTCACTCTATTCCTTGCACACCTTTCACCCTCCTGCTTGTTCAGGCCCCGATCGCTTAAAATCTTTTTCACTCCATCCTTCTACCTCCAATTTGGTCTCCCACCTCTGACACATATAACCTCTTTGTCAGTGTTTCCTCACTCATTCTCTCCATGTGACCAAACCATTTCAAAACACCCTCTTCTGCTCTCTCAACCACAATTTTTATTACCACACAGCTCTCTTACCCTTTCATTACTAACTCGATCAAACCATTTCACAACACATGTTGTCCTCAAACATCTCATTTCCAACACATCCACCCTCCTCCACACAACCCTATCTATAGCCCATGCCTCGCAACCATATAATATAGTTGGAACCATTATTCCTTCAAACAAACCAATTTTTGCTTTCCCGAGATAATGCTCTCACCTTCCACACATTCTTCAACGCTCCTAGAACCTTCGGCCCCTCCCCCACCCTGTGACTCACTTCTGCTTCCATGGTTCCATCCGCTGCTAAATCCACTCCCAGATATCTAAAACACTTCACTTACTCCAGTTTTTCTCCATTTAAACTTACCTCCCAATTAAATTGTCCCTCAACCCTATTGAACCTAATAACCTTGCTCTTATTCACATTTACTCTCAGCTTCCTTCTTACACACACTTTACCAAACTGTCACCAGCTTCTGCAGTTTCTCACCCGAATCAGCCACCAGCGATGTATCATCAGCGAACAAAAGACTCACTTGCCATGATACAGCGCGAACAACCAACTCACTTCCCAAGCCCTCTCATCCACAACAGACTGCATACTTTTCCCTCTCTCCAAAACTCTTGCATTCACCATCCTAACAACCCCATTCATAAACAGATTAAACCATGGAGGCATCACGCACATCTGCCGCAAACCGATATTCACTGGAAACCAATCACTTTCATCTCTTCCTACTCATACACATGCCTTACATCCTCAATGAACACTTTTCACTGCTTTTAGCAACTTACCTCCCACACCACATACTCTTACCATCTTCCACAGAGCATCTCTATCAACTCTATCATATGCCTTCTCCAGATCCATAAATGCTGCATACAAATCCACTTGTTTTCCAAGTATTTCTCACATACATTCTTCAAAGCAAACACCTGATCCACACATCCTCTACCACTTCTGAAACCACACTGCTCCTCCCCAATGCGATGCTCTGTACATGCCTTCACCCTCTCAATCAATACCATCCCATATAATTTACCAGGAATACTCAACAATCTTATGGCTCTGTAAGTTGAACACTCACTTTTATCCTCTTTGCCTTTGTACAATGGCACTATGCTTGCATTCCGCCGATCCTCAGGCACTTCACCATGAACCATACATACGCTAAATATCCTCACCTACCAGTCATCAACACAGTCATCCCCTTTTGCAATAAATTCCACTGCAATACCATCCAAACCCACCGCCTTGCTGGGTTTCATCTTCCGCAAAGCTTTTACTACTACCTCTTCTCTGTTTACCAAACCATTCTCCCTGACCCTCTCACTTCGCACACCACCTCGACCAAAACACCCTATATCTGCCACCCTATCATCAAACACATTCAACAAACCTTGACAAATACTCATTCCATCTCCTCATTTCACCACTGCTTGTTATTACCTCCCCATTAGCCCCCTTCACTGAAGTTCCCATTTGTTCCCTTGTCTTACGCACTTTATTTACGTCCTTCCAAAGCATCTTTTCATTCTCCCTAAAATTTAATGATACTCTCACCCCAACTCTCATTTGCCCTCTTTTTCACCTCAGCACATTTCCCTTGAGTTCCTGCCTCTTTCTTTTATACATCTCCCAGTCATTTGCACTATTTCCCTGCAAAAATCGTCCAAATGCCTCTCTCTTCTCTTTCACTACCAATCTTACTTCTTCATCCCTCGCCTTCACAAGATAATTTTCAGACATCCCTCCAGTTGCCCCTCCTAGCACATTAACATCCAAAAGTCTCTCTTTCACGTGCCTAGCAATTAAAACAGTCCAATAACGCTCCCTGGCCATCTCTCCTCCTTACATATGTATACTTATGTATATCTCTCTTTTTAAACCAGGTATTCACAATCACCAGTCCTTTTTCAGCACATAAACCTACAAGTTCTTCACCATTTCCATTTACAACACTGAACACCACATGTACACCAATTATTCCCTCAACTGCCACATTACTCACCTTTGCATTAAAATCACCCGTCACTATAACCCGGTCTCGTGCATCAAAGCTTCTAGCACACTCACTCAGCTGCTCCCAAAACACTTGCCTCTCATGATCTTTCTTCTCATGACCAGGTGCATAGGCACCAATTATCACCCATCTCTCTCCATCCACTTTCAGTTTTACCCACATCAATCTAGAGTTTACTTTTTTACACTCTTATCACATACTTCCACAACTCCTGCCCCAGGAGTAGTGCTACTCCTTCCTTTGCTATTATCCTCTTACCAACCCCTGACTTTACTCCAAAGACAGTCCCAAACCACTCTTCCCCTTTACCCTTGGGCTTCGTTTCACTCAGAGCCAAAACATCCAGGTTCCTTTCCTCAAACATACTACCTATCTCTCCTAATTTCTCATCTTGGTTACATCCACACACATTTAGACACCCTAATCTGAGCCTTCGAGGAGGATGAGCACTCCCCGCGCGACTCCTTGTTTCCCCTTTTAGAAAGTTAAAATCCCGGGTTAGAAACCTTGCTATTCGAGGGGTTTATATGTTTTATAAAAGTGCGCGTCCATGTTTTATAATATATATATATATATATATATATATATATATATATATATATATATATATATATATATATATATATATATATATTATAAGGACCAATTTCTCTTTTGAGTCTGGGTGGCACCCAAAACCTTCTGAAGTTAACGCTGCAATACTTTCAGTAGCAGGTAAACGCAGACTACTTTGGAGTAAGTTGTTTGATAAGATTGTATTCCCAGTGATACAGACTCACTCAAGACGAATTTTCGCGATGTAACCTAGAGCAGGTGGGGTCCAGTAAGACGTATACCATTTGATGAATCGTATTCCCCTACCATTTGTTAGGTTACTCCACCACAAAGACCATGTTTCAGCAGGTCAGTGATGAGCGTGATCTAGTATTTGCTGATAACCAAAAGGGAAAATGAAACAGTTAAAAGTCCCCAGTGCACTTACGTGGATAACATCGTTTGGGAAGATACAAGAACGTATCTCCCCTGACTATGTGATTATTCACAAAAGTGCACTCGGACATACCGTGTTTCGTTTTTTCCTCTCGGTTATCAGCAAACATAAAGTCTATATCAAAAGTGAGAGCGTACAGTGTCTTACAATTATCCGTAACGCCTGAGGAAAATGTTCAAATTTTTCAGTTGATGGATCTAGTTTGATGCCGACGGCCTTAAATGACCCTGGCAGGTGACAGGTCTAATGCCCAGATAACCAACCACCATCTTTCTACCGCAGCGGATCACAGCTCAGGTCTATCACACAGTCAGCAAGGGTTCGAATCCTTCCTTGCGGTGGACATTGTATTTGGCTGTTTACTTGGCGTGAGGAGTGGTGAGGCGGGGAGTATCACTGCTCCTAGATGCAAGACGGCCAGCAGAACGAGCGGGAAGTCGACGTGGGTAGGAGTCATTAAGAGCACCACGTCACCCTCGGCCACACCCGCGGCAGCCAGACCCCCGGCCACACGGGGTACCTGCCTGCAGTAGTAGCTGTAGGTACGTTGCTCTCGGGTCACAGCGTCAACCTGCAGCCACGTAAACACACGTTACACCAACCCTCCTCACCCATGGTCACAACCAACATGTGAAAACATGGCCAAAAGAATGCAAATATTACCGTGAACACTGTATACATCATAAATATTAGTATTCATACCCAAAAATAAAACTTAGGATTACTGTACCTCGAATATCACAACAATTTTGTTTGTCAGTTTATACTAAAATAATTGATAATATTCCTAGATCCTCGCTAGCCCAGAGAACAATAATGTGAGGGAGAGAACAGCGATGTTTGGAGGATCATCAAACTGGCAGAAAATGGCTGGTTGTGCCTCACCATGGCCGTCTTCTCGCCGTGGGACGCCATCTGCTCCAGCAGGAAGGTGGCGAGGTTGGCGTCCACAATCGGCGGGAGTGGCTTCTCTCCCTCCCACTCCAGCACCCGTGGAACGCCTCGCTGCTGCTGCTTCTTCTTCTCCATTTTCTCTCTGCAAAGGCAAACATCTCTTAATTTCCTACACGCGTCCATGTCCATAATCAGGAGAGACTAAATGTGAGACAGTTTACGTTCAGAAAAAAAACAGTAAAGTGCGAGAGGGCAAATAATGCAGGCCCTCCCCAAAACGTTCACATAAAAACATATCAACACTAAGATAAAGAGGAGGAGGAAGGGGACTCGTTTGGAAGCTGTGCTTTACGTTTTTGCTGATGGTTTTTAATGTGTTTTCCATAATTGTGATCATTTCCATCGCAAATCACTACCTTTTAAGATATTATCCTCCCTGTTGCCCAACGATAATGGTGGGAATCGGGGTTTTGGGTGGAGAGACTCACACATAGTAGTGATCTGCGTAGAAATGATGGCCCCAGTCGGTCAGAAAATGACGTAAAATCTATTTCAGCCTAACTTAACCTAACCTACCCTGACCTGACCTGACCTAACCTACCCTGACCTGACCTGACCTAACCTACCCTGACCTGACCTGACCTGACCTGACCTAACCTAACCTAACCTACCCTGACCTAACCTACCCTACCCTGACCTGACCTGACCTAACCTGACCTGACCTGACCTGACCTAACCTAACCTGACCTAACCTAACCTAACCTACCCTAACCTAACCTAACCTAGCCTAACCTGACCTAACCTGACCTGACCTGACCTAACCTACCCTGACCTGACCTAACCTAACCCTGACCTGACCTAACCTGACTTGACCTAACCTAACCTAACCTAACCTACCCTAACCTGACCTAACCTACCATAACCTGACCTAACCTAACCGAACCTAACTTAACCTAACCTAACCTGACCTGACCTAACCTAACCTGACCTAACCTAACCTAACCTGACCTAACCTAACCTAACCTACCCTGACTTGACCTGACCTAACCTACCCTGACCTGGCCTGACCTTACCTACCCTAACCTGACCTAACCTAACCTAACCTAACCTAACCTACCCTAACCTGACCTAACCTAACCTACCCTACCCTAACCTAATCTGACCTAACCTGACCTAACCTACCCTAACCTAACCTACCTAACCTGACCTAACCTAACCTAACCTAACCTACCCTAACCTGACCTAACCTAACCTACCCTGACCTGACCTAACCTAACCTACCCTAACCTACCCTAACCTGACCTAACCTAACCTACCCTAACCTAACCTGACCTAACCTAACCTAACCTGACCTAACCTGACCTAAACTAACCTAACCTGACCTAACCTAACCTAACCAGGGCCTGGATATCCGAAACGTTAACAGTACCCATTGCCCACCACCACAATCACTGTGAGCCAGACGATCACTGCCCACCACCACAATCACTGTGAGCCAGACGATCACTGCCCACCACCACAATCACTGTGAGGCAGACGATCACTGCCCACCACCACAATCACTGTGAGCCAGACGATCACTGCCCATCACCACAATCACCGTGAGGCAGACGATCACTGCCCACCACCACAATCACTGTGAGCCAGACGATCGCTGCCCATCACCACAATCACTGTGAGGCAGACGATCACTGCCCACCACCACAATCACTGTGAGCCAGACGATCGCTGCCCATCACCACAATCACCGTGAGGCAGACGATCACTGCCCATCACCACAATCACTCTGAGCCAGACGATCACTGCCCATCACCACAATCACCGTGAGGCAGACGATCACTGCCCACCACCACAATCACTGTGAGCCAGACGATCGCTGCCCATCACCACAATCACTGTGAGGCAGACGATCACTGCCCACCACCACAATCACTGTGAGCCAGACGATCGCTGCCCATCACCACAATCACCGTGAGGCAGACGATCACTGCCCATCACCACAATCACTCTGAGGAAGACGATCACTGCCCACCACCACAATCACTGTGAGCCAGACGATCGCTGCCCATCACCACAATCACCGTGAGGCAGACGATCACTGCCCACCACCACAATCACTGTGAGGCAGACGATCACTGCCCACCACCACAATCACTGTGAGGAAGACGATCACTGCCCATCACCACAATCACTCTGAGGAAGACGATCACTGCCCACCACCACAATCACTGTGAGCCAGACGATCGCTGCCCACCACCACAATCACTGTGAGGCAGACGATCACTGCCCATCACCACAATCACTCTGAGGAAGACGATCGCTGCCCATCACCACAATCACCGTGAGGCAGACGATCACTGCCCATCACCACAATCACTCTGAGGAAGACGATCACTGCCCACCACCACAATCACTCTGAGGAAGACGATCGCTGCCCACCACCACAATCACTGTGAGGCAGACGATCACTGCCCACCACCACAATCACTCTGAGGAAGACGATCACTGCCCACCACCACAATCACGTGAGGCAGACGATCACTGCCCACCACCACAATCACTGTGAGGCAGACGATCACTGCCCACCACCACAATCACTCGTGAGGCAGACGATCACTGCCCACCACCACAATCACTGTGAGGCAGACGATCACTGCCCACCACCACAATCACTGTGAGGCAGACGATCACTGCCCACCACCACAATCACTGTGAGGCAGACGATCACTGCCCACCACCACAATCACTGTGAGCCAGACGATCGCTGCCCATCACCACAATCACCGTGAGGCAGACGATCACTGCCCACCACCACAATCACTCTGAGGAAGACGATCACTGCCCACCACCACAATCACTGTGAGGCAGACGATCACTGCCCATCACCACAATCACCGTGAGGCAGACGATCACTGCCCACCACCACAATCACTGTGAGGCAGACGATCACTGCCCATCACCACAATCACCGTGAGGCAGACGATCACTGCCCACCACCACAATCACTGTGAGGCAGACGATCACTGCCCACCACCACAATCACTCTGAGGAAGACGATCACTGCCCATCACCACAATCACTGTGAGGCAGACGATCACTGCCCACCACCACAATCACTGTGAGGCAGACGATCACTGCCCACCACCACAATCACTGTGAGGCAGACGATCACTGCCCACCACCACAATCACTGTGAGGCAGACGATCACTGCCCACCACCACAATCACTGTGAGGCAGACGATCACTGCCCACCACCACAATCACTGTGAGGCAGACGATCACTGCCCACCACCACAATCACTGTGAGCCAGACGATCACTGCCCACCACCACAATCACTGTGAGGCATACGATCACTGCCCACCACCACAATCACTGTGAGCCAGACGATCACTGCCCACCACCACAATCACTGTGAGGCATACGATCACTGCCCACCACCACAATCACCGTGAGGCATACGATCACTGCCCATCACCACAATCACCGTGAGGCAGACGATCACTGCCCACCACCACAATCACTGTGAGGCAGACGATCACTGCCCACCACCACAATCACTCTGAGGAAGACGATCACTGCCCATCACCACAATCACCGTGAGGAAGACGATCACTGCCCACCACCACAATCACTGTGAGGCAGACGATCACTGCCCACCACCACAATCACTGTGAGGCAGACGATCACTGCCCACCACCACAATCACTGTGAGCCAGACGATCACTGCCCACCACCACAATCACCGTGAGGCAGACGATCACTGCCCACCACCACAATCACTGTGAGCCAGACGATCACTGCCCACCACCACAATCACTGTGAGGCAGACGATCACTGCCCACCACCACAATCACTGTGAGGCAGACGATCACTGCCCACCACCACAATCACTCTGAGGAAGACGATCACTGCCCATCACCACAATCACCGTGAGGAAGACGATCACTGCCCACCACCACAATCACTGTGAGGCAGACGATCACTGCCCACCACCACAATCACTGTGAGGCAGACGATCACTGCCCACCACCACAATCACTGTGAGCCAGACGATCACTGCCCATCACCACAATCACCGTGAGGCAGACGATCACTGCCCATCACCACAATCACTGTGAGGAAGACGATCACTGCCCACCACCACAATCACTGTGAGGCAGACGATCACTGCCCACCACCACAATCACTGTGAGCCAGACGATCACTGCCCATCACCACAATCACCGTGAGGCAGACGATCACTGCCCACCACCACAATCACCGTGAGGCAGACGATCACTGCCCACCACCACAATCACTGTGAGGCAGACGATCACTGCCCACCACCACAATCACTCTGAGGAAGACGATCACTGCCCACCACCACAATCACTGTGAGGCAGACGATCACTGCCCACCACCACAATCACTCTGAGGAAGACGATCACTGCCCACCACCACAATCACTGTGAGGCAGACGATCACTGCCCACCACCACAATCACTGCGAGGCAGACGATCACTGCCCACCACCACAATCACCGTGAGGCAGACGATCACTGCCCACCACCACAATCACTGTGAGGCAGACGATCACTGCCCACCACCACAATCACTCTGAGGAAGACGATCACTGCCCATCACCACAATCACTGTGAGGCAGACGATCACTGCCCACCACTACAATCACTGTGTGGCAGACGATCACTGCCCATCACCACAATCACTGTGAGGCAGACGATCACTGCCCACCACCACAATCACTGTGTGGCAGACGATCACTGCCCACCACCACAATCACTGTGAGACAGACGATCACTGCCTATCACCACAATCACTGTGAGGCAGACGATCACTGCCCACCACCACAATCACTGTGAGGAAGACGATCACTGTTCACCACCACAATCACTGTGAGGCAGACGATCACTGCCCACCACCACAATCACTCTGAGGAAGACGATCACTGCCCACCACCACAATCACTGTGAGGCAGACGATCACTGCCCACCACCACAATCACCGTGAGGCAGACGATCACTGCCCACCACCACAATCACCGTGAGGCAGACGATCACTGCCCACCACCACAATCACCGTGAGGCAGACGATCACTGCCCACCACCACAATCACCGTGAGGCAGACGATCACTGCCCACCACCACAATCACCGTGAGGCAGACGATCACTGCCCACCACCACAATCACTGTGAGGCAGACGATCACTGCCCACCACCACAATCACTGTGAGGCAGACGATCACTGCCCACCACCACAATCACTGTGAGGCAGACGATCACTGCCCACCACCACAATCACTGTGAGGCAGACGATCACTGCCCACCACCACAATCACTGTGAGGCAGACGATCACTGCCCACCACCACAATCACTGTGAGGCAGACGATCACTGCCCACCACCACAATCACCGTGAGGCAGACGATCACTGCCCACCACCACAATCACTGTGAGGCAGACGATCACTGCCCACCACCACAATCACCGTGAGGCAGACGATCACTGCCCACCACCACAATCACTGTGAGGCAGACGATCACTGTTCACTACCACAAGTACTGATCACCGTGACGCAAACACGATCACTTCTCCTATCAGACAGACAATCACTGCTCATCACCACACAATCATTGATCACCACCAAACAGATCACTGCAGTACCATTAATGCTCCTCATTAGACCTGCGGTCACTGCTTACCATTTGAAAGACGTTCACTGCTCCCAATTAAGACTGTCACTGATTGCCATTAGACAGATTGTCACTTCTCACTAGGCAGACGGTCAGTCTTCACCTACAGGCAACCGATCACTGCACACCACGAGACAGACGGTCACTGTTCACTGCTAGACAGACGATCACTGCTCGACATTAGACAGACGATTACAAGTCATCACTATTCAGGCAATCACTGCTCGACACCAAACAGATGATCACTGCTCTCCACTAAACAGGACATCACTGCGTAACACTAAACAAACGATCACCACTCACCACTAAACAGACGATCACCACTCACCACTAAACAGACGATCACCACTCACCACTAAACAGACGATCACCACTCACCACTAAACAGACGATCACCACTCACCACTAAACAGACGATCACCACTCACCACTAAACAAACGATCACCACTCACCACTAAACAGACGATCACCACTCACCACTAAACAAACGATCACCACTCACCACTAAACAAACGATCACCACTCACCACTAAACAAACGATCACCACTCACCACTAAACAAACGATCACCACTCACCACTAAACAAACGATCACCACTCACCACTAAACAGACGATCACCACTCACCACTAAACAGACGATCACCACTCACCACTAAACAGACGATCACCACTCACCACTAAACAAACGATCACCACTCACCACTAAACAAACGATCACCACTCACCACTAAACAGACGATCACCACTCACCACTAAACAGGCGATCACCACTCACCACTAAACAGACGATCACCACTCACCACTAAACAAACGATCACCACTCACCACTAAACAGACGATCACCACTCACCACTAAACAAACGATCACCACTCACCACTAAACAGGCGATCACCACTCACCACTAAACAAACGATCACCACTCAACACTAAACAGGCGATCACCACTCACCACTAAACAGACGATCACCACTCACCACTAAACAGGCGATCACCACTCACCACTAAACAGACGATCACCACTCACCACTAAACAGACGATCACTACCCACCACTAAACAGACGATCACCACTCACCACTAAACAGACGATCACTACCCACCACTAAACAGACGATCACCACTCACCACTAAACAGACGATCACCACTCACCACTAAACAGACGATCACTACCCACCACTAAACAGACGATCACCACTCACCACTAAACAGACGATCACCAGTCATCACTAAACACGATCACCACCACTAAACAGACGATCACCACTCACCACTAAACAGACGATCACCAATCATCACTAAACAGACGATCACCACTCCACTAAACAGACGATCACCACTCACCACTAAACAGACGATCACTACTCACCACTAAACAGACGATCACCACCCACCACTAAACAGACGATCACCACTCACTACTGAACAGAAGAACACCACCCACCACTACACAGACGATTACCACACCACAAAACACGAACACCACTCACCACTAAACAGACGATCACCACACACCACTAAACAGACGATCACCACTCACCACTAAACAAACGATCACCACTCACCACTAAACACGACCACCACACCACTAAACAGACGATCACCACTCACAACTAAAAACGATCACCACACCACTAAACATGTACACCACTCACCACTAAACAGACGATCACCAGTCACCACTAAACACGATCACCACACCACTAAACAGACGATCACCACTCACCACTAAACAAGATCATCACACCACTAAACAGACGATCACTACTCACCACTAAACAGACGATCACCACTCACCACTAAACAGACGATCACCACTCACCACTAAACAGACGATCACCACTCACCACTAAACAGACTATCATCACTCACCACTAAACAGACGATCACCACTCACCACTAAACAGACGATCACTACACACCACTAAACAGACGATCACCATCCACCATTAAACAGACGATCACCACTCACCACTAAACACGATCACCACACCACTAAACAGACGATCACCACACCACTAAACAGACGATCACCACTCACCACTAAACAGACGATCATCACACCACTAAACACGATCACCACACCACTAAACAGACGATCACCACTCACCATTAAACAGACGATCACCACTCACCACTAAACAGACGATCACCACCATTAAACAAACGATCATCATACCACTAAACAGACGATCACCACTCACCACTAAACAAGATCATCACACCACTAAACAGACGATCACTACTCACCACTAAACAGACGATCACCACTCACCATTAAACAGACGATCACCACTCATCACTAAACAGACGATCACCACCATTAAACAAACGATCATCATACCACTAAACAGACGATCACCACTCACCACTAAACAAGATCATCACACCACTAAACAGACGATCACTACTCACCACTAAACAGACGATCACCACTCACCATTAAACAGACGATCACCACTCATCACTAAACAGACGATCACCACCATTAAACAAACGATCATCATACCACTAAACAGACGATCACCACTCACCACTAAACAGACGATCACCACTCATCACTAAACAGACGATCACCACACCACTAAACAGACGATCACCATTCACCACTAAACGGACGATCACCACTCACCACTAAACGGACGATCTCCACTCATTAAACATACGATCACCACCCACCACTAAACAGACGATCACCACCCATTAAACATACGATCACCACTCACCACTAAACAGACGATCACCACCCACCACTTGACCGACGATCACCACTAAACAGACGATCACCATTCATCACTAACCAGACGATCATCACTCACTAATGAAAACGATCACCATTCACCACTAAACAGACGATCACCACTCACCACTAAACAGACGATCACCATTCGTCACTATCCAGACGATCACCACACCATTAGAAACGTTCACCACTCACCAGTAAACGCGATCACCACACTACTAAGCAGACGATCACAATTCATCACTAAAAACGATCACCACTCACCACTAAACACCAACACCACTCACCACTAAACAAACGATCACCACTCACCACTATACACGATCACAACACCACTAAACAGACGATCACCACTCACCGCTATACACGATCACAACACCACTAAACAAACGATCACCACTCACCACTAAACAGACGATCACCACTCACCACTAAACAATCACCACTCACCACTAAACACGATCACCACACCACAAAACACGAACACCACTCACCACTAAACAGACGATCACCATTCATCACTAAACAGACGATCATCACCACTAAACAGACGATCACCACTTATCACTAAAGAGTCACTCACCACTTACCACTAAACAGACGATCATCACACCACTAAACAGACGATGACCACTCACCACTAAACACGATCACCACACCACTAAACACACGATCACCACTCATCACTAAACAGATGATCACTACTCACCACTAAACAGACGATCACCACTCACCACTAAACACGATCACCACACCACTAAACAGACGATCACCACTCATCACTAAACAGACGATCACCACACCACTAAACAGACGATCACTACTCACCACTAAACAGACGATCACCACTCCACTAAACAGACGATCACCACTCATCACTAAACATACAATCACCATTCATCACTAACCAGACGATCACCACTCACCAATAAAAACGTTCACCACTCACCACTAAACACGATCACCACACTACTAAGTAGACGATCACTACTAAACAGACGATCACCATTCATCACTAAAAACGATCACCACTCACCAGTAAACACGATCACCACACTACTAAGCAGACGATCACTACTAAACAGACGATCACCATTCATCACTAAAAACGTTCACCACTAAACACGATCACCACACCACTAAGCAGACGATCATTACTAAACAGACGATCACCATTCATCACTAAAAACAATCACCACTCACCAGTAAACAGACGATCACCACTCACCACTAAACAGACGATCACCACAGCACTAAACAGACGATCACCACACCACTAAACACACGATCACCACTCACCACTAAACAGGCGATCACCAGTCATCACTAAACAGACGATCACCACTCATCACTAAACAGACGATCACCACTCACCACTAAACAAACGATCACCACTCACCACTAAACAGACGATCACCACTCATCACTAAACAGACGATCACCACTCATCACTAAACAGACGATCACCACTCACCACTAAACAAACGATCACCACTCACCACCAAACACGATCACCACACCACAAAACACGAACACCACTCACCACTAAACAGACGATCATCACACCACTAAACAGACGATCACCACACCACTAAACAGACGATCACCACATCACTAAACAGACGATCACCACTCATCACTAAACAGACGATCACCACTCACCACTAAACAGACGATCACCACTCATCACTAAACAGACGATCACCACTCACCACTAAACAGACGATCACCACTCACCACTAAACAGACGATCATCACACCACTAAACAGACGATCACCACAGCACTAAACAGACGATCACCACATCACTAAACAGACGATCACCACTCATCACTAAACAGACGATCACCACTCACCACTAAACAGACGATCACCACTCATCACTAAACAGACGATCACCACTCATCACTAAACAGACGATCACCACTAAACAGACGATCACCACTCAACAGTACACAGACGGACACTGTTCAACACTGGACAGACGATCACTGCGCAACACGAAACGAACGATCATCACTACTCACCAATACACAGGCGATCACTGCTCACCAGGAGACAGACAGACGGTCACTCTCTCTCTCCACCACACAGACGAACGCAGACTCTGGGGTTTCAGCGTAGTGTTAAAGCGTAATCACCACTGTGATGATGATGATGATAAGATAGGGCTTCTGTGGTCATCTCCAGTGGTTCAGTAGTGGGCTTCGTCCTTCGCAGGGCTCGCTTAATCATCATCATTCAGTCATCGTGAGTTATTAGTGGGGATCGAGATGACGTAGTGGGGTCTGATGTGACACTGTGGGAAGTTAAGTGAGGAGCGCTATTTATGTAATCATCACTCAAGATGTCCACAACTCATAACAATGCTTTAATAAAACATGTCTGATATTAGAAGAAAAAAAAAATCTTTCCAGAATGCAGTTTTTATATGGAAATCTATACACAGGTTAACACAAGTGGGTAAGCCACACATATAGAGACAACTGGCGTAAAACGTAATAGAGGGTCTTTCTACCCGACGTACCAAAAGGAAAGTACAAATTACCTTATCACTGAAGGTCACGTTAACGAATGTTTATCATAAGATTATATCGGTCATATCACATCTGAAATGTCCTTTTTATTTAATCATTTTAAGGGAATTTGAACATTAATCGAGATGCAACATTTCTCTCCAGAGCACAATTTATACTATGTTAAATTTACACTACATTTCTGTCCTTTAATCCGTTTCCAGCTTTTACCTTGACTGACGAACATAAAACCTATCACAAAATTCCCACGGAATTTCCAGTGTGTGGCTGTAGGAATATCCTTCGGCCATAGTGGATAAAGTTGCTTTTAACTGTTGTCATATGTGACTGCCACCAGCCCATTAACCTTTCTGAAAGTTCGAACAATAAGATTTGCATGAAATGGTAAAACGTGTCTGTAATTTCTGTGTTTTGTGCCATCATTTTTTTTTTTTCTGTTCACTGACATAGATTGCTGACCTGTGTATTGGAGTACATTGTCTGTGTGTGTGTGTGTGTGTTTTACTAAACTCCAGCTTACACCACACGTGAAATAAAGACAGAAATGTCAGAGCTGCACCGTTGGGAGTCCTGTCTCGGCAATGAACTCACTCCATCAGAGTCCAGCCATATTCCCCGCAACTGGGAAGAAGTCCTGGCGAAATTATAAATACCCAAAATAAGCATATGTGTATATATATATATATATATATATATATATATATATATATATATATATATATATATATATATATATATATATGGACTATGGATAGAGTTGTGCGCAGGAGGATGGATGTGCTGGAAATGAGATGTTTGAGGACAATGTGTGGTGTGAGGTGGTTTGATCGAGTAAGTAACGTAAGGGTAAGAGAGATGTGTGGAAATAAAAAGAGCGTGGTTGAGAGAGCAGAAGAGGGTGTTTTGAAATGGTTTGGTCACATGGAGAGAATGAGTGAGGAAAGATTGACCAAGAGGATATATGTGTCGGAGGTGGAGGGAACGAGGAGAAGAGAAAGACCAAATTAGAGGTGGAAAGATGGAGTGAAAAATATTTTGTGTGATCGGGGCCTGAACATGCAGGAGGGTGAAAGGAGGGCAAGGAATAGAGTGAATTGGAGCGATGTGGTATACCGGGGTTGACGTGCTGTCAGTGGATTGAATCAGGGCATGTGAAGCGTCTGGGGTAAACCATGGAAAGCTGTGTAGGTATGTATATTTGCGTGTGTGGACGTATGTATATACATGTGTGTGGGGGTGGGTTGGGCCATTTCTTTCGTCTGTTTCCTTGCGCTACCTCGCAAACGCGGGAGACAGCGACAAAGCAAAAAAAAAAAAATATATATATATATATATATATATATATATATATATAGATATATATATATATATATATATATATATATATATATATATATATATATATATCTATATATATATATATATATATATATATATATATATATATATATATATATATATATATATATATATATATCCCAAGGATTAAGGGTAAAATAATACTGTCCACTTATTCTCTAGCCCTGCTTGTAGAATAAGACTAAGAGCGAAGGGTTGTCAACTGCAAATCCTCCCTTCCTGTTTTCCTTTCCAAAAGGAAGTACAGGGCAAGGAGCCTATTTAAAATTTTCCCCCCTCTACAGATGTCATCTGTTCTTGAAGCAACGAGCAGCACGAAAGAGGATAATGAGTGGTTGCAAGATAAGCTTGGTCTCCAGGTGTGAAACGCGTCTGTGATGTTACCATGGCTGTTTAAGCATGGGTAGTGAGTGAGAGGCTGATGTAAATGTACGAGTCTTGGAGAGAGAGGGCGAGTGGAAGTATATAAGAGGATGAGAGGGTCCGGACAGTGAGTGAGTACTTGTTTGCTGATGACTGGTGGCAGAATCTAGTAAGACTGCAAAAGATAGTGACTCGGTTTGGAAGAGTGTAAAAGGAGGAATTTGAGAGTAAATATAAAGAATTTATTCGGTTTAGCAGGGTAGAGGGACAGGTTAGTGGAATGTGAATACAGGGGAGGTAATGGGGGGCGAAGGTTGTGCGAGCAGGGAAGAATGTGTGAAAAGAGGGTTCGTAATCTGGGAGGGCAAAAATGGTATGTCTGAAGGTACAGCAGCCCTAACAATGTTGTGTAGATGCGAGACATGGGCTATAGATGAGGATGTGTAGAGGAGGGTGGATGTGTTGGAAAGGAAATATTCAAAGACAATATGAGGTTGGAAGTGGTGTGAAATAATAGGTAATAAAAGGAATGAGAGAGGTGTGGCATTAATAAGAAGAATGTGGGTGAGAAAGTTGAAGAGGGTGTGCTGAAATGGCTTGGACATGGAGAAAAATGAGTGAGGAAGCTTGCATATTTCCTGTTTTTATGGCTGGAGTAATTGTGGTGACAACATGAGTTCTGGTGTGCGTTGGCTGAGCTGCCACATTTTCAGTTCTTCACCAGCTGAAATCTATAGAATAAAGCTGGCTCATGTTGTGTTTAATGTGTAAATCAGGCTTCAAAATACATCCAAGAAAGCTATAAACTGTCATCTACATTTCTGAATTCTAAAACTGTTCAAATCTATTACTCAAAATGTTCGCCTTGAAGGATGAACAAAATTCCTCTACTATAGGCAGAGCCCTATGAGCATCTGAGAGAGCACTGTCTCAGTGAGAATAAACAGAGTTTTATCCAAAAAACAGAACCACCGTGAGCAAATGAAGTAACAATCATATGTTTTACATCATTTCAACATTGCGTTGCAACATTACAGGCCCTACTGGGGTACGGCAATGTTATTAAGCTGACAACAATGAGCATCTGCTGGCCTTATTCAGTTTATGATGAAAGTTAAATCTCATGGATACACCTCCATTTTTTATAGGGTGGTAAAATGATAGTTTAATGCCCTCTGAACAAGTGCACTCTAAGATGATCACAGGGTCTCTGCCCATAGGAAATAGAGCAGATTTTTAATGCCATAGTAATAAAGCATATGCATAAAACCAATTAATTCTTTCCTTACCTAGCCCAGTCTTTTAGAGCAACATCATATTACCATTCAACAGCATATTTATGAGGGGACTGCAACATTCCTTCCATATCCCTCTTCAACACAAAATATTAGCATTAATGGTTTACACCTGCATGTGGTTATGTTATCAGAGAAAAATCAGTGGACAAAAAAAAGAATACAATCCCTTCGGGAAACTTCTCACTCCAAGGTGCCCATCATTTCCCTGCTACTGTTTGCAGCAAAGCCCTGAAGCTGAAGGAGCTGCCCTATAAATGGGGTCCTAGGGTTACATTATTGATAAAAACATAATTCTGTACTTTACCTTTCATAACCAGTTTCAGTACCCTGAAAATTTTGTTGAATCTTCCACATATTTCTAGGTATTTCATAAACTTCTCATTAAGTCCCTACCTGCAAAAAGACAATGAACCTCAATTTTCTACAATTTCCATGATTTTTTAAAGCCCCAGCTTCCCTTTTTTCAAATACTGCAACCATTTTTATACCAAATATATCAACTAAATACAATTCTCTAATCTATCAATCTTCCATATATTATTATATATCCTTAACCACTAAGCTTCTTCATGAAAGTATTGTATTCTCAGAAAACAACCTTGCCAGTGTTTTACATTTACGATAATTATACAATTTTGTTAACAGACAACAAAATAAAAAAACACACTTAGCCCTAACCTCAACAGCCCAATACTTAATCACTTGCCCATATACTTATTTTTCTTATAAATGAATCTAAATATATGTGACATGTTCACTTCCCACACACTGAACAAATTTTGTCACTGCCTAGTTCATCCCATCATATGTTTTCCCTAGTTCAGTAATGCAATGTGAAGTATTATCTTCTAATGCTTTCTATTTTCCTTTATTGTTCCATGAGCAGTACACCTTATCTTGCTATGTCATAAGTGAACCATATTTCTTAACTTACTGAATTCAGCAACATAACTTCTACAGTTTTCACTTTGTTTACAATCTTGAAAAATGGTGACATGTACCAGCATGGCAGCTATTTTATTTTTTTTTATTATACTTTGTCGCTGTCTCCCGCGTTTGCGAGGTAGCGCAAGGAAACAGACGAAAGAAATGGCCCAACCCCCCCCATACACATGTATATACATACGTCCACACACGCAAATATACATACCTACACAGCTTTCCATGGTTTACCCCAGACGCTTCACATGCCCTGATTCAATCCACTGACAGCACGTCAACCCCGGTATACCACATCGCTCCAATTCACTCTATTCCTTGCCCTCCTTTCACCCTCCTGCATGTTCAGGCCCTGATCACACAAAATCTTTTTCACTCCATCTTTCCACCTCCAATTTGGTCTCCCTCTTCTCCTCGTTCCCTCCACCTCCGACACATATATCCTCTTGGTCAATCTTTCCTCACTCATTCTCTCCATGTGCCCAAACCACTTCAAAACACCCTCTTCTGCTCTCTCAACCACGCTCTTTTTATTTCCACACATCTCTCTTACCCTTACGTTACTCGATCAAACCACCTCACACCACACATTGTCCTCAAACATCTCATTTCCAGCACATCCATCCTCCTGCGCACAACTCTATCCATAGCCCACGCCTCGCAACCATACAACATTGTTGGAACCACTATTCCTTCAAACATACCCATTTTTGCTTTCCGAGATAATGTTCTCGACTTCCACACATTCTTCAAGGCCCCCAGAATTTTCGCCCCCTCCCCCACCCTATGATCCACTTCCGCTTCCATGGTTCCATCCGCTGCCAGATCCACTCCCAGATATCTAAAACACTTCACTTCCTCCAGTTTTTCTCCATTCAAACTCACCTCCCAATTGACTTGACCCTCAACCCTACTGTACCTAATAACCTTGCTCTTATTCACATTTACTCTTAACTTTCTTCTTCCACACACTTTACCAAACTCAGTCACCAGCTTCTGCAGTTTCTCACATGAATCAGCCACCAGCGCTGTATCATCAGCGAACAACAACTGACTCACTTCCCAAGCTCTCTCATCCCCAACAGACTTCATACTTGCCCCTCTTTCCAAAACTCTTGCATTTACCTCCCTAACAACCCCATCCATAAACAAATTAAACAACCATGGAGACATCACACACCCCTGCCGCAAACCTACATTCACTGAGAACCAATCACTTGCCTCTCTTCCTACACGTACACATGCCTTACATCCTCAATAAAAACTTTTCACTGCTTCTAACAACTTTCCTCCCACACCATATATTCTTAATACCTTCCACAGAGCATCTCTATCAACTCTATCATATGCCTTCTCCAGATCCATAAATGCTACATACAAATCCATTTGCTTTTTTCTAAGTATTTCTCACATACATTCTTCAAAGCAAACACCTGATCCACACATCCTCTACCACTTCTGAAACCACACTGCTCTTCCCCAATCTGATTCTCTGTACATGCCTTCACCCTCTCAATCAATACCCTCCCATATAATTACCAGGAATACTCAACAAACTTATACCTCTGTAATTTGAGCACTCACTCTTATCCCCTTTGCCTTTGTACAATGGCACTATGCACGCATTCCGCCAATCCTCAGGCACCTCACCATGAGTCATACATACATTAAATAACCTTACCAACCAGTCAACAATACAGTCACCCCCTTTTTTAATAAATTCCACTGTAATACCATCCAAACCTGCTGCCTTGCCGGCTTTCATCTTCCGCAAAGCTTTCACTACCTCTTCTCTGTTTACCAAATCATTTTCCCTAACCCTCTCACTTTGCACACCACCTCGACCAAAACACCCTATATCTGCCACTCTATCATCAAACACATTCAACAAACCTTCAAAATACTCACTCCATCTCCTTCTCACATCACCACTACTTGTTATCACCTCCCCATTTGCGCCCTTCACTGAAGTTCCCATTTGCTCCCTTGTCTTACGCAGCTATCTATTCATTAAAAATCAACCCTCCATCCAAGAGTAAAAGTAGTGAATGATATTACATGTTCCTGTGCCATCTACCCAAGGCCTTGATGCATTTTTGGAGGCATTTATTATTTTGTTTTCTGTACTTCAACCTTTCCTAGTCAAAAGCTGGTGTTACTATATCACCTTCCCCTCGGCATTAATAAACCATTAACATATCAGTCTCTAATGATTTGAGAGTGTTAACCGTTAACCTTCTCACACTAATGTTACTTTCTTTTCCATCACTCCATTCTGTAGATCTAAATCTATTACCATTATTCGAATAGGTTTGATTAAACTGCATGTTTTAACAGACTGTCTGTCGTACATAAAATGCTTCTTACTGACGGTGATAAACTATCTGCCCTTTTACCATTAAAGGAATGACCCTCCCAAAAAGCATCTTATCCTCATTTTACCTGCCTGTTCTTAGTTTTCTCATATCCTACTGATTGTATCACCCACTAAATTTCTCATTTTCATTCAGTCTCCTGTTATCTTTTTTTTTTCAAAAATACTAGTCATTCCTGTCTTCTTTTAAAAAACATATCAAACCCACATATACAACCACTCAAGACAGATAATGCTCTTCTTACATGTGGTATTACCTGGTAGGCTTTCAACATCTCAGCTGTTTGCATAAGGAAACTAGCGGGTATGTTAGGTTTCACTATGGGAGGTTAGAAATATATGGAGAGCTGTGAGCAAGAGTTTGGGAGACAGATATGGACAAGAACAAGGAAAATAACCCTCAGTTAAAGGAAATGGGCCATGATCCAAAGGGAATTTTTTCAGTCTACTTAAAGTGAGCTGAGGACACGAGAACTCAAAATCCCTGTGTAAGACAGAGGGAAAGAATTAAAAAGAAACTTTCATTTAATGTAATGTGTTGTCCACCACTAGTGACATGTCAAGGCTCATCAACAAATGATATTACCATACTACCTAGTAAATAAAAGCTACCCTTTCTGCACATCACATACTATTTTGTGGGCTGGATGGCAAGCATGCCCTGCTGTGAATTATCTCGGTTCAAAAATTTCCTTAGTATCAACACCAGCTTTCCAGATCAACACCTGGCCAAAGAATCTCATACTCCAAATGAAACAAAATATAGTACACAGGCAAGGTAAAGGCAACTTCCTTATCTTCTGGTTTTACTTTCTTCTTAGATTCTAAAAAGCTAAATAACGAAAAATATAATTTCAATCAATTTTCCTGAATTATTGATAAAAGGATGCTCTTATTAAATTTGGTGAATTTTGAGTTTAAGAAAATTATCATATCTGAGCTCTTAAATTCTGAATCCTATTAAAAATGCTGCAGCCAGTTTTACGTATGGACTGCCCCTGATTTTAAGCTACAGTAAGTACTTTCATTGCTAGTGCTGAGGGGTCTATTAAAGGAAACATAAGTAATAACAAAACAATTAACCTGAAATGGCTGTGCATTCTCCAGAATAACATTTAACAATGTAATTTACACTCCTTGGTAAATGCCTGACTCTTGATAAGCAGTCAACTAAAGCATTCACTTGACTTTTGAATGTATGAATGGAAGAGACTCACCACATCAGGTATTCAGATATTAACAGTAAAACTTACTACATTGATTTCACAAGCAATGCACTTTTTAGGAGTCTATGTCCTCTTAATAATGTGCTTTCTGTCTCCTAATGTGGAGTAATGCCAATGAATGATCATGGAGTATTTGACATTATTTTAACTTTAGCATAGAAGCAAATCATCCCTGCTTTCGCTTCTAGAGTAGTGATGTACTAAAATCTTCAAAAAATTCCTGTTCCTCAACATGTATGTGGAGGACAGGCTTCTAACCTTGATAAAAGATATCCATCATAAGAAGCTTCAGAATTTGATGGTTCTAAAGAAAACCCCATGATTACATTATTTGCATTTCTGAAACAACCAATCTGGCAACACTTGAACATGTGAATCAGTGATAAGTTTTGGATTCATCCCAAAATGTTAATAATCAGAATTTTAACATTCCAACATGAACTATAGGCCACAAAGTTAAAGTACCCTACCAATTTTTTTAAAAGTCTGAGATAATTCCCATGACATTCTTTCGAATCAACTGCGAGTCATTCAGTGCAGGTCCTTAAGAGCTGAGAAAGAAGCCTTTCTTTTTGAAATGGTTTTTATTGAAATGATGTCATGGACAAATTACATCAGTGTAAAAAAATCTTCATTCCCTTCAGTGACAAAATACCTTAAATGGCATTTACTCTTGAAGAAGCCTAAGGAACAAAAAGATCATTCAAGCGAATTTTGTCTTTTGAATACTCTGCATTGTAGCCTTGCAGTGGTCCAAATATAATTTGGATTAAATGACTGGAATCAAGGATTTCTGATTAGGACTGACTGATTTATAATCAAAAATGATGTAAGCAAATATAATGTTTTTGAAAAGATAAGATTTCCTTAACCATTCCAGTCCTGACATAAAAATGTCTCCCACAGGCTGTTATATCAGCATTACACGATATATCAAAAGACAAAGCCATATAAACAAAGTGCTTCAAGGCCATATAAACCTTGATATGACACTTAGGTATTTATATCTTGGCTCATCATGACCAAACTCCTCGAGTTTCATTTCCTCCACTCTGCTTGGACAGTAAGTCCTCATCTAACTATATTTGAAATCACTCCTCATGGTCTCTTGATATATTTAAATATGATAGATGGATGTTATCATCACATGAACAACACAAAATCTCATTCATTTACACTGCATAATTGGGGATGAGGCTACGTGGTTTTCTCTAGGTAACTGAGCCTTCTGGGTATACCTGCATGCTAGTTTGAATTTCAGGTGATATTAGAGTCTAAACATGCTTTAGTCAGTGCAGGAGTCAATGGTTTCTCCAACTGTGGGCAAAAAATTTCAGACTATATGGTGTCATGGTTATAACTCAGCTGATAAACCATACTACCTAGGTTAGGAATGAATTAACTTAATCAGATGATTTGTCATAATCATAAGCCATTAACAGTAAAGTAGAACTTTTAACAAAATGTTCATCTGGATAATAAAAAAAATTCCTAGACACCAACAACAATGATGGATGGATTGAGATGACCCTCACAGACTTGAGGACAAGAGCAAACAGGTATCACTCAAAACTAAAAGCAAGAGCCAGGAATTTATCTTCAACTGATTTTAACAATGTCTAAAGATGTTAAAACTAGATGATAAGAAGAAACTCTTGATTCTTTCTTTCAGTTTTCATTGCTTTCTTTTGCCCATTTGTCACTATGGATGACAGCAATCATTCAGTTAAGAGAAACTAAACATACTGAAACAAGTCTTTAGCAAATTTATACGATCTTGAAAAGTCATATGACTCCATTTAATCAAATCCATGTCACATAAGGCAGATCCAAAGTTTGTAATACATGCAGTATGAGTTTTTAAAGATGTAATCAACAGTTATTTTAAGGGACTTAAATTTCATGTTAAATTTCATCAATGTTGAATGCCTCCTCCAAAAGAATATCAATCATACCTGCTCCAAATGAGACAATCTTACTGAATTAAATGTTCAAAGAAAAACAGTGTTATGCAATTTAGGGTTTACATGATACAGCAGGATCTAGACAAATGACTGCAACTGGAAGTGTAAAGAAAAACTTCCAAGTATTCTAGGGTTATGTATAAGCACTTGGATTTGAAATTAGGTTTAAAGATTTATCCTGATCTATCTACATCTCTGACACCTGTTCCCTAAAGGAACTTCCTCAAAGGAGTGGCCACAGTAAGAGAGTCTCCAAAACTAGTGAACTCCAGTGCCACTCCTTAGCCCTCAGTACCTCATCATTAAAAGGCCACTAGCAGAGAGCAACTTTAATGAGGTTTCCAGAGGCTCTTAGCTAATGTTCCTACTATCTACTCCTACCTAAAATGTCTACCTAATGTTCCAACCTGCTACTTCTACCTAATGCTCCTGCCTAATGTTCCTACATAATACTGTCTAATTTTTCTCCCTAATGGTCCAGCTTAAATGTTCCTACCTACTATTTCTATCTACCATCTTGCCAAAAGGCAGATCCAGTGCATGGTGCTCATCATAGGAAAATTTGAAAATTTAGATTTACAAAGAAAGAGCTGTGTGTTGAGTGTTGTCAAGTGTTATGTGAAGACAAGGAGAGACCATGTCTATGGACAGAATGCCTGCAGTCCACTTGTGGGTGGGTGGGGGTGGGGGGGGGAATAGCTACCCAAGTCAGAGGAATGCAACATGACAACCACTGACATGCTGGCTCACCATGCAACCGTCACTACAATACCCAAGTAGGTAGTACCAGTAATATATCTCACCTGGTTGAGGCTGCCTGCCAACTACCTACATGACTGGGATAAAAAAAAAAAATGTTTCTCTTGGGAACTACTGAAGGGAACTATTCACACCAGCCACAAAAATTGGAAAACTTGATAAAGAATTGCATAAAACACATGATGAATTTTGACAAGTGAAAATGGATTATATCCAACAAGCCAAATCCTATACTCTAGCATTTTCAGCTGAAAATACAATGGGAGACATCCTGCAGGTTTCTGAAATACGTCAGTTAACAAGGCTCTCAGAGATATTATATCTACCTTTGCCTCTGCATCAAATTTTTGTCTTAACATTGTATGACTCAAAGATGGTTCTATATACACTTGCACAATCAACATATAAATGAAAAACAAAGCAAAATAACAAAACCCTATAAAAGTTCATCTCATTCTGAGATGGTTATCATGTAATTGGTACCTGTATGGTGCCTCCAGAAAAATTTTTAAATATCAAATATAATTCTATATCAACCCTTGTCGTGTAAGCTTTACTGAAATATTAGAACATTCTGACAAACATCTTGCATCTGCAGAGGGGAGAGCAAATCATAATCCTTTTATTGTAAGACAAGGGCTTTGGGTAACATCAATAAGTTCAAGTAGGAAAGATTTTCTGATGATGTCAATACACTTCCCTATGAATATGTGTTGTGAAAATACAAAATGACCACCACATCTTACAGATACTGAATGCACAGGTAACTTAAGGGCATTTCAACTACATATGTGCTTTCCTTACAGGACTAGGCCAGAGAACTTTAGTTCATGATTTTCCTGACACAAACCTTTGATTCTTTAATAAGGCAGGTTTATCACTGCTTAAACAATGGGAGATGCTTTTTTATTGTGTGTTATTACACAACTTTTAACTGAATACCAAACTTTACAACATGCCTTTACTGACAAACAAACATATATAGAGTAAAACATTTTTGATGTGCACAGTGCACATTCAAAATTCAGAAAGTGAATGATGCCTGCAACTTGTTCCAACAAAGCCGGGATGTGCAATTCAAAGGACAACATCAAAGAAAATTTGTGTTATGGAGCATGGATACACAAGAGATGAGACTACATTTTGCCATATGTACCTGTGTATAACCATGTGTTAAATACTTTTCCCCTGTAAGGAAAAAATCATGGTCACTAAATACAAATGTGATTGAAGTATGAATTTTGCAAACAGTACCAGCCACAAGCAGAAAATGGATGCTAGTTCCTCAGACCTCTCTAACCTAGCTATCTTCTCTCAAAAGAGAAAAATAAGAGGGGTCTTTTGACTTTACATGAATATTAAAGTGACTGTCATTGGCTATGGCCTGAGAAAAAGAAGCAACCAAAAAATGAAATATTTAGACGTTCTTATTCAACACATTATTCAATCTTTTCTTGCAAAATTCTACATTACCTAAACCTTTAAAATTCACCAAAAACAGAGTTGCCCATTACCAAGGTCATCTATCAGATGGAGAACTTTCTGGTACCGAATACCAAGTTGCATTATATTGGCTTGGGCTTTGGTGACAAAAGTAAAATATGACTTGGTGGAAGGCTGTCTCAACACTCATAGTACAGTTTTTATGTAGATGAGGGACCAACGCTATGCTGGTTGGAAATCTTGCAAAGCTGTGGGTGACTTTCACTTTCTAGCAATACTAGCTCATTACATGGTAAACAATTTATACAGATGGATGGACAGTGGACTAGCTCAGACAGGAAACAAAAAAACAAAGGGTAGCATTAAATGGGGAAAGAGTTCAACTGGCTTTGTGTGACGTGGTCCTCCAAATGTCCGAGGATCAATAATTTTCCTTATATATCAATGATCTCCAAAAGGACTCACAAGCAGATTTTCAAAATTTGTCAATTATTCAAAATTAGGAAAAAACCAAGTCAAATGAAGACTGCCTAAAGACTCAAAGTGATTTAAACAAGCTGATGGAGGAGTCAGAGACATGGCAAATGGACTTCAAAGTAAACAAATGCAAAGCAATGCACAATAGAAAATATATTAATCACACACAAAATGCTTAGTAAACCATTATGAGCACTAAATTAAGAAAAATGCCTTGAATCATTTATTAGTAATCTCCTATAATACCAAGTTACACAAAATAAGAGCTAAATGAATGATCAATTTTATAGCCAGAAGTATGTCAAATGAAGGATAAAATATTCACTCTTCATTGCCCTGGCCATGCCTCATATGAAAGGTGCTAATCAATTCTGGTCACCAGAGTTGATCAAAGGTGAATAAAAATCAAAAAGAAAACAGCCACAATGCTTTGGAGATTTTTTTTTTTTTTTTTTGCTTTGTCGCTGTCTCCCGCGTTTGCGAGGTAGCGCAAGGAAACAGACGAAAGAAATGGCCCAACCCACCCCCATACACATGTATATACATACGTCCACACACGCAAATATACATACCTACACAGCTTTCCATGGTTTACCCCAGACGCTTCACATGCCTTGATTCAATCCACTGACAGCACGTCAACCCCGGTATACCACCTCACTCCAATTCACTCTATTCCTTGCCCTCCTTTCACCCTCCTGCATGTTCAGGCCCCGATCACACAAAATCTTTTTCACTCCATCTTTCCACCTCCAATTAGGTCTCCCTCTTCTCCTCGTTCCCTCCACCTCCGACACATATATCCTCTTGGTCAATCTTTCCTCACTCATTCTCTCCATGTGCCCAAACCATTTCAAAACACCCTCTTCTGCTCTCTCAACCACGCTCTTTTTATTTCCACACATCTCTCTTACCCTTACGTTACTTACTCGATCAAACCACCTCACACCACACATTGTCCTCAAACATCTCATTTCCACCACATCCATCCTCCTGCGCACAACTCTATCCATAGCCCACGCCTCGCAACCATACAACATTGTTGGAGCCACTATTCCTTCAAACATACCCATTTTTGCTTTCCGAGATAATGTTCTCGACTTCCACACATTCTTTAAGGCTCCCAGAATTTTCGCCCCCTCCCCCACCCTATGATCCACTTCCGCTTCCATGGTTCCATCCGCTGCCAGATCCACTCCCAGATATCTAAAACACTTCACTTCCTCCAGTTTTTCTCCATTCAAACTCACCTCCCAATTGACTTGACCCTCAACCCTACTGTACCTAATAACCTTGCTCTTATTCACATTTACTCTTAACTTTCTTCTTTCACACACTTTACCAAACTCAGTCACCAGCTTCTGCAGTTTCTCACATGAATCAGCCACCAGCGCTGTATCATCAGTGAACAACAACTGACTCACTTCCCAAGCTCTCTCATCCCCAACAGACTTCATACTTGCCCCTCTTTCCAAAACTCTTGCATTCACCTCCCTAACAACCCCATCCATAAACAAATTAAACAACCATGGAGACATCACACACCCCTGCCGCAAACCTACATTCACTGAGAACCAATCACTTTCCTCTCTTCCTACACATACACATGCCTTACATCCTCGATAAAAACTTTTCACTGCTTCTAACAACTTGCCTCCCACACCATATATTCTTAATACCTTCCACAGAGCATCTCTATCAACTCTATCATATGCCTTCTCCAGATCCATAAATGCTACATACAAATCCATTTGCTTTTCTAAGTATTTCTTACATACATTCTTCAAACCAAACACCTGATCCACACATCCTCTACCACTTCTGAAACCACACTGCTCTTCCCCAATCTGATGCTCTGTACATGCCTTCACCCTCTCAATCAATACCCTCCCATATAATTTACCAGGAATACTCAACAAACTTATACCTCTGTAATTTGAGCACTCACTCTTATCCCCTTTGCCTTTGTACAATGGCACTATGCACGCATTCCACCAATCCTCAGGCACCTCACCATGAGTCATACATACATTAAATAACCTTACCAACCAGTCAACAATACAGTCACCCCCTTCTTTAATAAATTCCACTGCAATACCATCCAAACCTGCTGCCTTGCCGGCTTTCATCTTCCGCAAAGCTTTTACTACCTCTTGTCTGTTTACCAAATCATTTTCCCTAACCCTCTCACTTTGCACACCACCTCGACCAAAACACCCTATATCTGCCACTCTATCATCAAACACATTCAACAAACCTTCAAAATACTCACTCCATCTCCTTCTCACATCACCACTACTTATTATCACCTCCCCATTTGCACCCTTCACTGAAGTTCCCATTTGCTCCCTTGTCTTACGCACTTTATTTACCTCCTTCCAGAACATCTTTTTATTCTCCCTAAAATTTAATGATACTCTCTCACCCCAACTCTCATTTGCCCTCTTTTTCACCTCTTGCACCTTTCTCTTGACCTCCTGTCTCTCTTTTATACATCTCCCACTCAATTTCATTTTTTCCCTGCAAAAATCGTCCAAATGCCTCTCTCTTCTCTTTCACTAATACTCTTACTTCTTCATCCCACCACTCACTACCCTTTCTAATCAACCCACCTCCCACTCTTCTCATGCCACAAGCATCTTTTGCGCAATCCATCACTGATTCCCTAAATACATCCCATTCCTCCCCCACTCCCCTTACTTCCATTGTTCTCACCTTTTTCCATTCTGTACTCAGTCTCTCCTGGTACTTCCTCACACAAGTCTCCTTCCCAAGCTCACTTACTCTCACCACCCTCTTCACCCCAACATTCACTCTTCTTTTCTGAAAACCCATACAAATCTTCACCTTAGCCTCCACAAGATAATGATCAGACATCCCTCCAGTTGCACCTCTCAGCACATTAACATCCAAAAGTCTTTCTTTCGCGCGCCTGTCAATTAACACGTAATCCAATAACGCTCTCTGGCCATCTCTCCTACTTACATAAGTATACTTATGTATATCTCGCTTTTTAAACCAGGTATTCCCAATCATCAGTCCTTTTTCAGCACATAAATCTACAAGCTCTTCACCATTTCCATTTACAACACTGAACACCCCATGTATACCAATTATTCCCTCAACTGCCACATTACTCACCCTTGCATTCAAATCACCCATCACTATAACCCGGTCTCGTGCATCAAAACCACTAACACACTCATTCAGCTGCTCCCAAAACACTTGCCTCTCATGATCTTTCTTCTCATGCCCAGGTGCATATGCACCAATAATCACCCATCTCTCTCCATCAACTTTCAGTTTTACCCATATTAATCAAGAATTTACTTTCTTACATTCTATCACATACTCCCACAACTCCTGTTTCAGGAGTACTGCTACTCCTTCCCTTGCTCTTGTCCTCTCACTAACCCCTGACTTTACTCCCAAGACATTCCCAAACTACTCTTCCCCTTTACCCTTGAGCTTCGTTTCACTCAGAGCCAAAACATCCGGGTTCCTTTCCTCAAACATACTACCTATCTCACCTTTTTTCACATCTTGGTTACATCCACACACATTTAGGCACCCCAATCTGAGCCTTCGAGGAGGATGAGCACTCCCCACGTGACTCCTTCTTCTGTTTCCCATTTTAGAAAGTTAAAAAACTACAAGGAGGGGAGGATTTCTGGCCCCCCGCTCCCGTCCCCTCTAGTCGCTTTCTACGACACGCGAGGAATGCGTGGGAAGTATTCTTTCACCCCTATCCCCAGGGATAATATATATATATATATATATATATATATATATATATATATATATATATATATATATATATATATATATATATTATCCCTGGGGATAGGGGAGAAAGAATACTTCCCATGTATTCCCTGCGTGTCGTAGAAGGCGACTAAAAGGGGAGGGAGCGGGGGGGCTGGAAATCCTCCCCTCTCGTTTTTTTTTAATTTTCCAAAAGAAGGAACAGAGAATTGGGCCAGGTGAGGGTATTCCCTCAAAGGCCCAGTCCTCTGTTCTTAACGCTACCTCGCTAATGCGGGAAATGGCGAATAGTTTGAAAGAAAAGAAAATATATATATATATATATATATATATATATATATATATATATATATATATATATATATATATATATATATATATACACATACACACACATACATATACATACGCACATATACACACACACACACATACATATATATACATATGAAAAATGTAAGAAACAATTTAGAAAACTGAAACTTCTAGCTTGAAATGAAATGAAAAAATGAATGTCACATGATGGTTCAACCTCTGGCTATGGAAAAAGGAAATGAATAATTTATTTACACAAACGTCAATAGTAGTTCTCATCAATTTAACCACTGTATCAATAAGCTTCAATGTCTAAGCTACATTTTCTCCAATTTCACTATTTTCTTGTCAAAGCACCATGTATGAAAACTATCACCCCAGTAACACAACTATAAACATTTACTTCCCCTTTAAAAAAGTTCTGGGGAAGTCTGTCTCGATACACTGCGGGACACTCTACCACCTGGCGAGGTTTGTGTTGCAATGGTTCTTGATTCACAAATGTAGTAGCATCACTGGTGGGCCAAGGTAGTTCCGTTGGCAAAAAGGAGCTCATGAAACATGTCGGAAAGCATGCTACTGCAGGCAGGAGTGAAGGCTGATGCAAACTGGTATCGCTCTGAATGATGTGATGGGGACGAGATGATCCTCTGACTCACGTCCTTGACTTAGGATCAGTATCGTTGACCACCACACTACTGTGTCAGTTACTGATGTCTTCATAAACAGCCTGGGAAGCACCCTGTCATCTCACCATCACAAACACCTTCGAAAGAGCCTCATATACTCTGTTGCTGTTTCACTTCCTTCGTATCCACGGCTTGGATGTGTGTTTCACTTCCTTCGTATCCACGGCTTGGATGTGTGTTTCATTTCCTTCGTATACACAGTGGCGGCGATGGGACGTTTTTTAATGTCATTTTGGTGTTGTTGATTTTGTGTCCAAGTCCTCTGCATCATCACAGAAAAGTTCTTCTTCTTCTTCCTCCTCATCCGCCCCCCATTGTTGGCACATCTCTGGAGATATGATGAAAATTTTCAAAATAATTTTGACATGAAATTTTCTCACAATAGATAGAGATTCAACAACCAGGAGCTACATGGGCTCAAGGTTCTTTAGCTGCAGAGTTGTAGAATGGTCCAATGAATTGTCATCAAATGTTCTTAACACAAAGACTATCAGTTCTTAATGCAAACACTTTCAGGATCTTCAAATGAAGGCTCAGCAAAACCTTGATTTACCTATTATCAGTGAATATGCCTGTTATCAGAAGGAAAAACATTTCTATTTCTTTTTCTGATTTAACTCCCCTTTACAGGGAACTCTGCAGCCATAAGAGTAGGGAATTTTTTCCTATTCACACTTTCCAATGAAATTTCCACGGCATTAGAGTCTCCAGACTACATGGATTTCCTTCTCAGCTTTTCTATGGTGGCTCTTGTGCCAGAAGCCATGGGTGGGGAATAAGCTTTCTGTTTAACTAACCTGTCTACCATGATTAAGATTATGACCTCAACACATTTCTACTGTTGTTCACAGATAATACTGTCACACACCATCAGGTGTCCTATTAAATGTCCTTCAAATGTACTCTGATAAGAGTAAACAAGAGATGAGACTACATTTTGCCATATGTACCTGTGTATAACCATGTGTTAAATACTTTTCCCCTGTAAAAGGAAAAATCATGAGACGATGTATATTTCTCGTTTTTTTTTTCAGACTATTCGTCATTTCCCGTGTTAGTGAGGTAGCATTAAGAACAGAGGACAGACTTTGAGGGAATATCTTCTCTTAACCCCTTCTCTGTTCCTTCTTTTGGAAAATTAAAAATGAGAGGGAAGAATTTCCAGCCCCCCCGCTCCCTCCCCTTTTAGTCACCTTCTATGACATGCAGGTAATACATGGGAAGCATTCTTTCTCCCCTATCCCCAGGGATAATTTCTTGCTTTTATTTTATATAAATGGCCACAACGCATGGATCCCTTAACAACTAGTATGAATGACTATTCTATAGGTTTATATGTCTTAACAACGGTGATCCTGTGTCAGGTATGGAGATGAGGTGGGATACTATTTAAAGGATAAAATAACAGTGTGGGGCTTTCTTCACACAATGTGCCAACTGTTACATACAACAATACTGTCTAAGTTTGCAGTGGAAGAGCTAATATTCTTTCCCCAGTAGATTTTTCCAAGCACTTTACTGCACTTTTTCATCTAATACATGGACATGCATATCGAGCACTAGTATCCTTTGCTCAATGTCAGGCTTAGAAAACATGGAGCTGGAAGGAGTTTTAGTTCTGAAATCTCTAACAAACACAGATAGTTAAAAGGAGGACAAGAAAAAGACCACAGTAAGGTAACTGATATGTATTAACAGGATGATAAACTGGTAACAGCAAAGAGTTTAACTATTATACACACAGTACAATGTGAAAGGGTAAAGCTCTACATTCACAGCCTAAGAGACCTGGGTTTGAGAACAGGAATGTCAGAGTGCTATTAACTATGGTTTATGCAGAGCTGATTAATCTGATATGAATATACTAAACTAAAGGAATCCCTCACCTAGGAGGATGCCACTTTCTGTTGAAGGTGAGAGAATGGATAAAGGTTTCTATTTCCTTCAAACTGGATAACATTGGAACAGTTACTTTTATGTGAAAAAATGTAACTTAAAATGTTGAAATCATTTATATTTTAATTCTGTTCATACTTCTAGTAAGAGGAACACAGTTTCTAACAGCTTTTACAGCCTAGTATATTAAAACCGATATTTTTTTTCCTATTCTGTTTCTACACATCAAAAGCAGTGGGAATGATTTGGAAACATATGCATGCAACTAACATTTTCCTTTTGCATCTACCCTTAAATGGAAATAAAATTCAACACTTAGTGTCAAACTTATTAATAAGCTTGTTTTTTACTTCTTGCTGCCTTAAATTTCGACACCTTCTTGGGTTCTGTGTCAGTTTTTGTGGAAGAACTAGAGTCGTGAGCCTGAGCCTCTCCAATTTTGTGTTCCAGTACTCGATATGAAAATGCCTGTAAGAAAAAAATACAATAACCTGCAGATGAAAACTATGGAGGCAAAGGATGATATATCCTGACCTCTTTTTAAGATGCCACTGATTATTCCATGTATACAATGAACATTTGCTTAAGGTAACTATACAATGAATTTGGTCAAACTGTCAACAAAGGTTACAGAGTTAAAAACACTGATTACTATCAGCAGTACTAATCTGTAATATTTCAAGCTAAAACTTAAATATTAAAATATCTGTTGACATAAAGATTAGATGAACATCATTATCTCATAAGGCTATGCACTCACATAAACATTGCCAGTGTAAATTAGAAAGTTAGAATGAATTTCATTGTTACTAATATCAAAATATGCTTGTACACTTAAGAATGGTACGGGATGTGTGGACAAGATGTTTGCTTTATCGAAGCTGTGAGAAATTCATGGAGCAAGAGAAGGATTTGTATATTGCCTTTATGGAACTGAAATAATCATATGATGGGGATGACAGACATCCCCTGAGGAAGGTATTTAGTGTGGAAAGAATGCTGCTAAACACTACAAGGAGTTTTTACTGGGAGAGCAATGCATGTATGTGAGTATGAAGGGAAGAGGAGCAGTTCCCCCATAAAGGTGGGCCAGCAACAAGGGTGTGTGATGTCATCTTGGCTGTTTTACTGGGGTTGTGAGGAAGGTAAATACAAGGATCTCGAAGTAAGATGCATATCTACACTATGCTAGGGGTTGGCAGGGAAGGCTTGGGAGGTAAGAAAGCTGCTGGTTGCAAATGACAGAGCTCTCTTGGCTAACTCAAACAAAAGTAAGAAAATGATGTGCAACATAGGGCAAGACAGGATGGTTTAAGAACACTTAAATAGGGAAAACCTGGAGGAAATGGAGTGTTTCAGATACCTGGGATGGATGTGGCAGCAGATGGAACCATACAGGCTGACGTGAGTCACTGGACTGGCTTTAAAAAGAGGTTAAGGTCTTAGGTGCACTAAGGAGCATGTGGAAGGAGAGGTTAGTGCCTATAAGGGCAAAGGTAGGTACTATGTCTGAACGTAAAGTGGTACCAACAGAGTTGTTTGGATGGAAGTCCTGAGCCTTGAATGAAAATGAATGGAGGAGAGTGAATTATTGGAAATGAAATGCCTGAGGATAACATGTGGTGTGTAATGGACTAATTGTGTAAGGAATAACAGTATAAAATAATCAGTGGTAGTAAGAGTAGTCTTAAACAAAGGACCAAACAAGGTACACTGAAATGGTTCAGGCACAAGGAGAGGATGAATGAGAACACCTTATTAAGAGGAAAGATGTGTAAAAGATACATGGAGCAAGGGAAGGGGAAAACTAAAAAGTAGATGGAAAGACTGGGTGAAGAAAGTTTTGGGATACCAGTGTCCGAGTATTCTTGATGATGAGGGTCATGCATTGGATGTAATGAAAAGGTGTGATGTAATACATGGAGAGCAGTATGATGTCAATGGGCTAAACCTGTGCAGATGAATCAGTGAAAATAAACTAGTAAGTGGTCTAAGGGGTTTGGCTGTGTATGGTAGGCTTTGATTTGGTGCACTCCACAAAACACCGAGAGATTGAATTTGTGTAAATGAGGCCAATGTTTGTTCTTGATGCTACCTTGTAAAAAAGTAGCCTTTACACCAATCAGTTACTGACCAAAATATTAGTGCCACTTTTACTAAACAGGGATGACAATGTGTCACAGCAAGAGACATAGTCTGGATGCTTTTGGACTTTGCCTGCAAATGAGGCTAGAAAAAGGAAAAAAGTATAGTCTAAGATCTTTCCATCCCAGAGGGGCCCATTTTACATGTGCAGCACAGCCTCAAAGCTGGAGGAGCATCATAAAAAGAGGGGTCCTCAGATTACATAAACTAACTAGCAACTAGCAGAAAGCCTGTAACAAATTATAGCCATAGCTAGACACTAAAGAATTTACAATGGTCCTCAGTAGATCAGCTGGTCTGTCACTCAAAAATGCACTACCGCAGAAGTTAAGGGGATAGCCTGTCTCCCAGTGAAGGTCATTTCCTCAAACATTTCCATAATGCAGGAAAATCTGCCCAATTGCCACACTCTTTTACATTCAAAATGATCTACTAAATATTGCTATTTTCTAATTTCTCTTTTTTTCTGAATCTTTTTCATGTATCCTTCTTTAAACTTTTTATGCTCACATTAAAGAAATATTAGTTCTTTTAACAACATAATTCTTTTTGCAGGTTAGTAGTATCTGATGCTTTTACATGACAGCCAAACAATCTTGCCGGATACTTAAGCATATGTTCTGGGCACTTTTGCCAAATCTTTGATATCAAAAGATCTTGAGGACAGAGCATGTGTTATCTTGCTATGAATTTAGATATAGGTATGCACAGTACATACTTTTAAGAGTAAACATGTCTGTCTCTTGTCTCTTTGCACATATAAAAGTAGTTATTTTATTTATTTTATTTTGCTTTGTCGCTGTCTCCCGCGTTAGCGAGGTAGCACAAGGAAACAGACGAAAGAATGGCCCAACCCACCAACACACACATGCATAAACATACATGTCCACACACGCAAATATACATACCTATACATCTCAATGTATACATATATATAGACACAGACATATACATATATACACATGTACATAATTCATAGTCTGCCTTTATTCATTCCCATCGCCACCTCGCCACACATGGAATAACAACCCCCTCCCTCCTCATGTGTGCGAGGTAGCGCTAGGAAAAGACAACAAAGGCCACATTCGTTCACACTCAGTCTCTAGCTGTCATGTAATAATGCACCGAAACCACAGCTACCTTTCCACATCTAGGCCCCACAAAACTTTCCATGGTTTACCCCAAATGCTTCACATGCCCTGGTTCAATCCATTGACAGCACCTTGACCCCGGTATACCACATCATTCCAATTAACTCTATTCCTTGCACGCCTTTCACCCTCCTGCATGTTCAGGCCCCAATCACTCAAAATATTTTTCACTCCGTCTTTCCACCTCCAATCTGGTCTCCCACTTCTCCTCGTTCCCTCCACCTCTGACACATATATCCTCTTGGTCAATCTTTCCTCACTCATTCTCTCCATGTGACCAAACCATTTCAAAACACCCTCTTCTGCTCTCTCAACCACACTCTTTTTATTACCACACATCTCTCTTACCCTTACATTACTTACTCGATCAAACCACCTCACACCACATATTGTCCTCAAACATCTTATTTCCAGCACATCCACCCTCCTGCGCACAACTCTATCCATAGCCAACGCCTCGCAACCATACAACATTGTTGGAACCACTATTCCTTCAAACATACCCATTTTTGCTTTCCGAGATAATGTTCTCGACTTCCACACATTCTTCAAGGCTCCCAGAATATTCACCCCCTCCCCCACCCTATGATTCACTTCCACTACCATGTTCCATCCGCTGCCAAATCCACTCCCAGATATCTAAAATACCTCACTTCCTCCAGTTTTTCTCCACTCAAACTTACCTCCCAATTGACTTGACCCTCAACCTTACTGTACCTAATAACCTCGCTCTTATTCACATTTACTCTTAACTTTCTTCTTTCACACACATTACCAAACTCAGTCACCAGCTTCTGCAGTTTTTCACATGAATCAACCACCAGCACTGTATCATCAGCGAACAACAACTGACTCACTTCCCAAGCTCTCTCATCCACAACAGACTGCATACTTGACCCTCTTTCCAAAACTCTTGCATTCACCTCCCTAACAACCCCATCCATAAACATTTTAAACAACCATGGAGACATCACACACCCCAGCGGCAAACCTGCATTCACTGAGAACCAATCACTTTCCTCTCTTCCTACACGTACACATGCCTTACATCCTCGATAAAAACTTTTCACTGCTTCTAACAACTTGCCTCTCACATCATATATTCTTAATACCTTCCACAGAGCATTTCTATCAACTCTATCATATGCCCTCTCCAGATCCATAAATGCTACATACAAATCCTTGTAAATAGGGCATGTACTACTTTTTTTTTGATTTGTATAAAAGTAGTACATGTACTATTTACAAGTAAAGTTTAAATTAGCAATTTCTTCCTAGTTTCCAATCTAAGCAGCAATCATGTCCCAGTTTTTTAATTCAAAAGACCACACTTGAAACACACAATACAAAGGATTCTAGGCATAACTATAACCTTCACTTTATCATGGAAACTCCACATAATCAGCATTAAAGAGTCTGCCTCCTAAAAGTTTGGGGTGATATATAGTTACTGTTGTTATTTTTCTTATGAGAAGCCATTTCATATAAAGAGGGGTTTTATTTGCCCAAGTATGGAATACTGCTCACACACCTGGAGTGACTCTTTTTCCACCTCTTCATCAACCTGAGAGGAGCAGAAGCTTTCCATCTCATCAATTCCCCAGGCATCATCACTATCCAACCATTCTTTTTTGTACACAATAATGGTATTGCTCTCTCTCTCTCTCTCTCTCTCTGTTCTACACGTAGGATTCTGAACATTGTGCTCTTGCATTGCATGCATGTGTCCCCACAACCAAAGCTTGAACCTGAGGTACATGTCTGCTTAAGGTTCCAACAGTTTCTGTTTGGAGACTTTCCATTTACGGTTTGACCATTATGATAACCCCATCTTCACAAGGAAAGCTAGGTTACAAAATTCCTTTTTTCCTTCATCATTCCATCTTCCTATAACCATCTAACTTTAGGAGTCAGATCTACAAACACCTAAGGAGCCCTGTTCAATTTCCACCTTCTTTTTCTCTCACTTTATTTCTTTCACCCAAGATGGCCTTGGATAGGGGAAAATATACCAGTGCTGGGGATAGGGGAGAAAGAATACTTCCCATACATTCCTCGCGTGTCATAGAAGGTGACTAAAGGGGACAGGAGCGGGGGGCTAGAAACCCTCCCTCCTTGTATTTTAACTTTCTAAAAGGGGAAACAGAAGAAGGAGTCACGCAGGGAGTGCTCATCCTCCTCGAAGGCTCAGATTGGGGTGTCTAAATGCATGTGGATGTAATCAAGATGAGAAAAAAGGAGAAATAGGTAGTATGTTTGAGGAAAGGAACCTGGATGTTTTGGCTCTGAGTGAAACGAAGCTCAAGGGTAAAGGGGAAGAGTGGTTTGGAAATGTCTTAGGAGTAAAGTCAGGGGTTAGTAAGAGGACAAGAGCAAGGGAAGGGGTAGCACTATTCCTGAAATAGTAGTAGTGGGAGTATGTGATAGAGTGTAAGAAAGTAAACTCTAGATTGATATGGGTAAAACTGAAAGTGGATGGAGAGAGATGGGTGATTATTGGTGCATATGCACCTGGGCATTAGAAGAAAAATCATGAGAGGCAAGTGTTTTGGGAGCAGTTGAGTGAGTGTGTTAGTAATTTTGATGCACAAGACTGGGTTATAGTAATGGGTGATTTGAATGCAAAGGTGAGTAATGTGGCAGTTGAGGGAATAATTGGTATACATGGGGTGTTCAGTGTTGTAAATGGAAATGGTGAAGAGCTTATAGATTTATGTGCTGAAAAAGGACTGGTGATTAGGAATACCTGGTTTAAAAAGAGATATACATAAGTATACGTATGTAAGTAGGAGAGATGGCCAGAGAGCGTTATTGGTTTACGTGTTAATTGATAGGCGCGTGAAAGAGAGACTTTTGGATGTTAATGTGCTGAGAGGTGGTGAAGAGTGGTGAGAGTGAGCGAGCTTGGGAAGGAGACTTGTGTGAGGAAGTACCAGGAGAGACTGAGTACAGAAAGGAAAAAGGTGAGAACAAAGTACGTAAGGGGAGTGGGGGAGGAATGGGATGTATTTAGGGAAGCAGTGATGGCTTGCGCAAAAGATGCTTGTGGCATGAGAAGCATGGGAGGTGGGCAGATTAGAAAGGGTAGTGAGTGGTGGGATGAAGAAGTAAGATTATTAGTGAAAGAGAAGAGAGAGGCATTTGGGCAATTTTTGCGTGGAAGTAGTGCAAATGACTGGGAGATGTATAAAAGAAAGAGGCAGGAGGCCCAGAGAAAGGTGCAAGATATGAAAAAGAGGGGAAATGAGAGTTGGGTTGAGAGAGTATCATTAAATTTTAGGGAGAATAATAAGATTTTTTGGAAGGAGGTAAATAAAGTGCATAAGACAAGAGAACAATTGGGAACATAGGTGAAGGGGGGTAAATGGGGAGGTAATAACAGGTAAGGGTGATGTGACAAGGAGTTGGAGTGAGTATTTTAAAGGTTTGTTGAATGTGTTTGATGATAGAGTGACAGATATAGGGTGTTTGGTTGAGGTGGTGTGCAGAGTGAGAGGGTTAGGGAGAATGGTTTGTAAACAGAGAAGAGGTAGTGAAAGCTTTGCGGAAGATGAAAGCCGGCAAGATGGTGGGTTTGGATGGTATTGCAGTGGAATTTATTAAAAAAGGGGGTGACTGTGTTGTTGACTGGTTGCTGAGAATATTTAGTGTATGTATGGTTCATGTTGAAGTGCCTGAGGATTGGTGGAATGCCTGCATAGTGCCATTGTATAAAGGCAAAGGGGATAAAGGTGAGTGTTCAAATTACAGAGGTATAAAATTGTTGAGTATTCCTGGGAAGTTATATGGGAGGGTATTCATTCAGAGGGTGAAGGCATGAACAGAGCATCATATTGGGAAAGAGCAGTGTGGTTTCAGAAGTGGTACAGGATGTGTGGATCAGGTGTTTGCTTTGAAGAATGCATGTGAGAAATACTTAGAAAAACAAATGGATTTATATGTAGCATTTATGGATCTGGAGAAGGCATGTGATAAGAGTTGATAGAGATGCTCTGTGGAAGGTATCATGAATATATGGTGTGGGAGGCAAGTTGTTAGAAGCAGTGAAAAGTTTTCATCGAGAATGTACGGCACGTGTACATGTAGGAAGAGAGGAAAGTGACTGGTTCCCAGTGAATGTTGGTTTGCGACAGGGGTGTGTGATGTCTCCATGGTTGTTTAATTTGTTTATGGATGGGGTTGTTAGGGAGGTAAATGCAAGAGTTTTGGAAAGAGGGGCAAGTATGCATTCTGTTGTGGATGAGAGAGCTTGGGGAGTGAGTCAGTTGTTGTTCGCTGATGAAACAGTGCTGGTGGCTGATTCGTGAGAAACTGCAGAAGCTGGTGACTAAGTTGGGTAAAGTGTATGAAAGAAGAAAGCTAAGAGTAAATGTGAATATGAGCAAGGTTATTAGGTACAGTAGGGTTGAGGGACAAGTCAACTGGGAGGTAAGTTTGAATGGAGGAAAACTGGAGGAAGTGAAGTGTTTTAGATATTTGGGAGTGGATTTGGCAGCGGATGGAACCATGGAAGCGGAAGTGAATCATAAGGTGGGGGAGGGGGTGAAAGTTCTGGAGCATTGAAGAATGTGTGGAAGTCGAGAACATTATCTTGAAAAGCAAAAATGGGTATGTTTGAAGGGATAGTGGTTCCAACAATGTTACATGGTTGCGAGGCATGGGCTATAGATAGAGGTGTGTGGAGGAGGGTGGATGTGGCGGAAATGAGATGTTTGAGGACAGTATGTGGTGTGAGGTGGTTTGATCAAGTAAGTAATGAAAGGTTAAGAGAGATGTGGTTGAGAGAGCAGAAGAGGGTGTTTTGAAATGGTTTGATCACATGGAGAGAATGAGTTAGGAAAGATTGACGAAGAGGATATATGTATCAGAGGTGGAGGGAACGAAGAGAAGTAGGAGACCAAATTGGAGGTGGAAAGATGGAGTGAAAAAGATTTTGAGTGATAGGGGCCTGAACATGCAGGAGGGTGAAAGGCATGCAAGGAATAGAGTGAATTGAAACGATGTGGTATACCAGGGATGATGTGCTGTCAATGGATTGAGCCAGGGCATGTGAAGCATCTGGTGTAAACCATGGAAAGTTTTGTGGGGCCTGGATGTGAAAAGGGAAAGGTGGTTTCGGTGCATTATACATTACAGGTAGAGCCTGATTGTGAACGAATGTGGCCTTTGTTGTCTTTTCCTAAAGCTACCTCACGCACAAACAGAGGAAGGGGTTGTCATTTCATGTGTGGTGGGGTTGCGATGGGAATGAATAAGGGCAGACAGTATGAATTATGTACATGTGTATATAGGTATATGTCTGTGTGTGTATATATATGTATACGTTGAGATGTAGAGGTATGTATATGTGCGTGTGTGGACGTGTATGTATATACATGTGTATGTGGGTGGGTTGGGCCATTCTTTCGTCTGTTTCCTTGTGCTACCTCGCTAACACAGGAGACAGCGACAAAGTATAATAAATGTGTTTCATTTTCCCCGTGGAATATCTTGATCATGTACAAAATTGTGATATATATATATATATATATATATATATATATATATTTTCTTTTTTTTGCCGCTGTCTCACGCGTTTGCGAGGTAGCGCAAGGAAACAGATGAAAGAAATGGCCCAACCCACCCCCATACACATGTATATACATACGTCCACACACGCAAATATACATACCTACACAGCTTTCCATGGTTTTTCCCCAGACGCTTCACATGCCCTGATTCAACCCACTGACAGCACATCAACCCCAGTATACCACATCGATCCAATTCACTCTATTCCTTGCCCTCCTTTCACCCTCCTGCATGTTCAGGCCCCGATCATGCAAAATCTTTTTCACTCCATCTTTCCACCTCCAATTTGGTCTCCCACTTCTCCTCGTTCCCTCCACCTCCGACACATATATCCTCTTGGTCAATCTTTCCTCACTCATTCTCTCCATGTGCCCTAACCATTTCAAAACACCCTCTTCTGCTCTCTCAACCACGCTCTTTTTATTTCCACACATCTCTCTTACCCTTACGTTACTTACTCGATCAAACCACCTCACACCCCACATTGTCCTCAAACATCTCATTTCCAGCACATCCATCCTCCTGCGCACAACTCTATCCATAGCCCACGCCTCGCAACCATACAACATTGTTGGAACCACTATTCCTTCAAACATACCCATTTTTGCTTTCCGAGATAATGTTCTCGACTTCCACACATTCTTCAAGGCTCCCAGGATTTTCGCCCCCTCCCCCACCCTATGATTCACTTCCGCTTCCATGGTTCCATCCGCTGCCAGATCCACTCCCAATTATCTAAAACACTTTACTTCCTCCAGTTTTTCTCCATTCAAACTTACCTCCCAATTGACTTGACCCTCAACCCTACTGTACCTAATTACCTTGCTCTTATTCACATTTACTCTTAACTTTCTTCTTTCACACACTTTACCAAACTAAGTCACCAGCTTCTGCAGTTTCTCACATGAATCAGCAACTAGCGCTGTATCATCAGCGAACAACAACTGACTCACTTCCCAAGCTCTCTCATCCCCAACAGACTTCATACTTGCCCCTCTTTCCAAAACTCTTGCATTCACCTCCCTAACAACCCCATCCATAAACAAATTAAACAACCATGGAGACATCACACACCCCTGCCGCAAACCTACATTCACTGAGCACCAATCACTTTCCTCTCTTTCTACATGTACACATGCCTTACATCCTCGATAAATACTTTTCACTGCTTCTAACAACTTGCCTCCCACACCATATATTCTTAATACCTTCCACAGAGCATCTCTATCAACTCTATCATATGCCTTCTCCAGATCCATAAATGCTACATACAAATCCATTTGCTTTTCTAAGTATTTATCACATACATTCTTCAAAGCAAACACCTGATCCACACATCCTCTACCACTTCTGAAACCACACTGCTCTTCCCCAATCTGATGCTCTGTTCATGCCTTCACCCTCTCAATCAATACCCTCCCATATAATTTACCAGGAATACTCAACAAACTTATACCTCTGTAATTTGAGCACTCACTCTTATCCCCTTTGCCTTTGTACAATGGCACTATGCACGCATTCCACCAATCCTCAGGCACCTCACCATGAGTCATACATACATTAAATAACCTTACCAACCAGTCAATAATACTGTCACCCCCTTTTTTAATAAATTCCACTGCAGTACCATCCAAACCTGCTGCCTTGCCGGCTTTCATCTTCCGCAAAGCTTTCACTACCTCTTCTCTGTTTACCAAATCATTTTCCCTAACCCTCTCACTTTGCACACCACCTTGACCAAAACACCCTATATCTGCCACTCTATCATCAAACACATTCAACAAACCTTCAAAATACTCACTCCATCTCCTTCTCACATCACCACTACTTGTTATCACCTCCCCATTTGCGCCCTTCACTGAAGTTCCCATTTGCTCCCTTGTCTTACGCACTTTATTTACCTCCTTCCAGAACATCTTTTTATTCTCCCTAAAATTTAATGATACTCTCTCACCCCAACTCTCATTTGCCCTTTTTTTCACCTCTTGCACCTTTCTCTTGACCTCCTGTCTCTTTCTTTTATACATCTCCCACTCAATTGCATTTTTTCCCTGCAAAAATCGTCCAAATGCCTCTCTCTTCTCTTTCACTAATACTCTTACTTCTTCATCCCACCACTCACTACCCTTTCTAATCAACCCACCTCCCACTCTTCTCATGCCACAAGCATCTTTTGCGCAATCCATCACTGATTCCCTAAATACATCCCATTCCTCCCCCACTCCCCTTGCTTCCATTGTTCTCACCTTTTTCCATTCTGTACTCAGTCTCTCCTGGTACTTCCTCACACAGGTCTCCTTCTCAAGCTCACTTACTCTCACCACCCTCTTCACCCCAACATTCACTCTTCTTTTCTGAAAACCCATACAAATCTTCACCTTAGCCTCCACAAGATAATGATCAGACATCCCTCCAGTTGCACCTCTCAGCACATTAACATCCAAAAGTCTCTCTTTCGCACGCCTGTCAATTAACAAGTAATCCAATAACGCTCTCTGGCCATCTCTCCTACTTACATAAGTATACTTATGTATATCTCGCTTTTTAAACCAGGTATTCCCAATCATCAGTCCTTTTTCAGCACATAAATCTACAAGCTCTTCACCATTTCCATTTACAACACTGAACACCCCATGTATACCAATTATTCCCTCAACTGCCAAATTACTCACCTTTGCATTCAAATCACCCATCACTATAACCCGGTCTCGTGCATCAAAACCACTAACTCACTCATTCAGCTGCTCCCAAAACACTTGCCTCTCATGATCTTTCTTCTCATGCCCAGGTGCATAAGCACCAATAATCACCCACCTCTCTCCATCAACTTTCAGTTTTACCCATATTAATCGAGAATTTACTTTCTTACACTCTATCACATACTCCCACAACTCCTGTTTCAGGAGTATTGCTACTCCTTCCCTTGCTCTTGTCCTCTCACTAACCCCTGACTTTACTCCCCAGACATTCCCAAACCACTCTTCCCCTTTACCCTTGAGCTTCGTTTCACTCAGAGCCAAAACATCCAGGTTCCTTTCCTCAAACATACTACCTATCTCTCCATTTTTCACATCTTGGTTACATCCACACACATTTAGGCACCCCACTCTGAGCCTTCGAGGAGGATGAGCACTCCCCGCGTGACTCCTTCTTCTGTTTCCCATTTTAGAAAGTTAATACAAGGAGGGGAGGATTTCTGGCCCCCCGCTCCCGTCCCCTCTAGTCGCTTTCTACGACACGCGAGGAATACGTGGGAAGTATTCTTTCACCCCTATCCCCAGGGATAATATACATATATATATACATATACACATAGACACACATACACATACATACGCACATATACACACACACACATACATATATATACATATGAAAAATGTAAGAAACAATTTAGAAAACTGAAACTTCTAGCTTGAAATGAATGAAAAAAAAATGAATGTCACATAATGGTTCAACCTCTGGCTATGGAAAAAAGGAAATGTATAATTTATTTACACAAACGTCAATATCAGTTCTCATCAATTTAACCACTGTATCAATAAGCTTCAATGTCTAAGCTACATTTTTTCTCCAATTTCACTATTTTCCTTCACATTTTCATATATATATATTATATATATATATATATATATATATATATATATATATATATATATACACACATTATCCCTGGGGATAGGGGAGAAAAAATACTTCCCACACATTCCCTGCGTGTCGTAGAAGGTGACTAAAAGGGGAGGGAGCAGGGGGGGTGGAAATCCTCCCCTCTCGGTTTTTTTTTTTTCTTTTTTTAATTTTCCAAAAGAAGGAACAGAGAACGAGGCCAGGTGAGGATATTCCCTCAGAGGCCCAGTCCTCTGTTCTTAACGCTACCTTGCTAACGCGGGAAATGGCGAATAGTATGAAAGAAAGAAAGAATATATATACATATATACATACATATATTTATTTATTTATTTTGCTTTGTCGCTGTCTCCCCCATTAGAGAGGTAACGCAAGGAAACAGACAGCACGTTGACCCCGGTATACCACATCGTTCCAATTCACTCTATTCCTTGCACGCCTTTCACCCTCCTGCATGTTCAGGCCCCGATCACTCAAAATCTTTTCCACTCCATCATTCCACCTCCAATTTGGTCTCCCACTTCTCCTCGTTCCCTCCACCTCTGACACATATATCCTCTTCGTCAATCTTTCCTCACTCATTCTCTCCATGTGACCAAACCATTTCAAAACACCCTACCACACATCTCTCTTACCCTACTATTACTTACTCAATCAAACAACCTCACACCACACATTGTCCTCAAACACCTCATTTCCGGCACTTCCACCATCCTGCGCACAACTCTGTCCATAGCCCACGCCTCGCAACCATACAACATTGTTGGAACCACTGTTCCTTCAAACATGCCCATTTTTGCTTTCGGAGATAATGTTCTTGACTTCCACACATTCTTCAAGGCTCCCAGAATTTTCGCCCCCTCCCCCACCCTATGATTCACTTCTGCTTCCATGGTTCCATTCGCTGCCAGATCCACTCCCAGATATCTAAAGCACTTTACTTCCTCCAGTTTTTCTCCATTCAAACTTACCTCCCAATTGACTTTACCCTCAACCCTACTGTACCTAATAACCTTGCTCTTATTTACATTTACTCTTAACTTTCTTTTTTCACACACTTTACCAAACTCAGTCACCAGCAGCTGCAGTTTCTCACATGAATCAGCCACCAGCGCTGTATCATCAGCGAACAACAACTGACTCACTTGCCAAGCTCTCTCATCCACAACAGACTGCACACTTGCCCCTCTTTCCAAAACTCTTGCATTTACCTCCCTAACAACCCCATCCATGAACAAATTAAACAACCATGGAGACATAACACACCTCTGCCACAAACCTACATTCACTGAGAAACAATCACTTTCCATCCACCTAATAACCTTGCTCTTATTTACATTTACTCTTAACTTTCTTCTTTCACACACTTTACCAAACTCAGTCACCAGCAGCTGCAGTTTCTCACATGAATCAGCCACCAGTGCTGTATCATCAGCGAACAACAACTGACTCACTTCCCAAGCTCTCTCATCCACAACAGACTGCACACTTGCCCCTCTTTCCAAAACTCTTGCATTCACCTCCCTAACAACCCCATCCATAAACAAATTAAACAACCATAAAGACATCACACACCCCTGCCGCAAACCTACATTCACTGAGAACCAATCACTTTCCTCTCTTCCTACACGTACACATGCCTTACATCCTCGATAAAAACTTTTCACTGCTTCAAACAACTTGCCTCCCACACCATATATTCTTAATATCTTCCACAGAGCATCTCTATCAACTCTATCATATGCCTTCTCCAGATCCATAAATGCTACATACAAATCCATCTGCTTTTCTAAGTATTTCTCACATACATTCTTCAAAGCAAACACCTAATCCACACATCCTCTACCACTTCTGAAGCCACACTGCTCTTCCCCAATCTGATGCTCTGTACATGCCTTCACCCTCTCAATCAATACCCTTCCATACAATTTACCAGGAATACTCAACAAACTTATACCTCTGCAATTTGAGCACTCACTCTTATCCCCTTTGCCTTTGTGCAATGGCACTATGCACGCATTCTGCCAATCCTCAGGCACCTCACCATGAATCTTACATACATTAAATAACCTTACCAACCAGTCAACAACACAGTCACCCCCTTTTTTAATAAATTCCACTATAATACCATCCAAACCTGCTGCCTTGCCGGCTTTCATCTTCCGCAAAGCTTTTACTACCTCTTCTCTGTTTACCAAATCATTTTCCCTAACCCTCTCACTTTGCACACCACCTCGACCAAAACACCCTATCATCAAAACACTCTATCATCAAACACATTCAACAAACCTTCAAAATACTTACTCCATCTCCTTCTCACATCACCACCACTTGATATCACCTCCCCATTAGCCCCCTTCACTGAAGTTCCCATTTGCTCCCTTGTTTTACACACTTTATTTACCTCCTTCCAAAACATCTTTTTATTCTTCCTAAAATTTAATGATACTCTCACACCCCAACTCTCATTTGCCCTCTTTTTCACCTCTTGCACCTTTCTCTTGACCTCCTGCCTCTTCCTTTTATACATCTCCCACTCATTTGCATTTTTCCCTGCAAAAATCGTTCAAATGCCTCTCTCTTCTCTTTCACTAATAATCTTTCTTCTTCATCCCATCACTCACTACCCTTTCTAATCAACCCATCTCCCACGCTTCTCATGCCACAAGCATCTTTTGCGCAATCCATCACTGCTTCCCTAAATACATCCCAATCCTTCCCCACTCCCCTTACCTCCTTTGTTCTCACCTTTTTCCATTCTGTACTCAGTCTCTCCTGGAACTTCCTCACACAAGTCTCCTTCCCAAGCTCACTTACTCTCACCACCCTCTTCACCCCAACATTCTCTCTTCTTTACTGAAAACACATACAAATCTTCACCTTCTCCTCCACAAGATAATGATCAGACATCCCTCCAGTTGCACCTCTCACCACATTAACATCCAAAAGTCTCTCTTTCAAGTGCCTATGAATTAACACGTAATCCAATAACGCTTTCTGGCCATCTCTCCTACTTACATATGTATACTTATGTATATCTCTCTTTTTAAACCAGGTATTCCCAATCACCAGTCCTTTTTCAGCACATAAATCTACAAGCTCTTCACCATTTCCATTTACAGCACTGAACACCCCATGTATACCAATTATTCCCTCAACTGCCACATTACTCACCTTTGCATTCAAATCACCCATCACTATAACCCGGTCTTGCGCATCAAAACCACTAACACACTCATTCAGCTGCTCCCAAATCACTTGCCTCTCATGATCTTTCTCCTCATGCCCAGGTGCATATGCACCAATAATCACCCATCTCTTTCCATCAACTTTCAGTTTTACCCATATCAATCTAGAGTTTACTTTCTTACACTCTATCACATACTCCCACCACTCCTGTTTCAGGAGTAGTGCTACTCATTCCCTTGCTCTTGTCCTCTCACTAGCCCCTGACTTTACTCCCAAGACATTACCAAACCACTCTTCCCCTTTACCCTTGAGCTTCGTTTCACTCAGAGCCAAGGAAACAGATGAAAGAATGGCCCAACCCACCCACATACACATGTATATACATACATGTCCACACATGCAAATATACATACCTATACATCTCAACGTATACATATATATACACATACAGACGTATACACATATACACATGTACATAATTCATAGTCTGCCTTTATTCATTCCCATCGCCACCTCACCACACATGAAATAAACAACCCCCTCCCCACTTCATGTGTGTGAGGTAGCGCTAGGAAATGACAACAAAGGCCACATTCGTTCACACTCAGTCTCTAGCTGTCATGTAATAATGCACCAAAACCACAGCTCCCTTTCCACATCTAGGCCCCACAAAACTTTCCATGGTTTACCCCAGACACTTCACATGCCCTGGTTCAATGTATCAACAGCACGTCAACCCCGATATACCACATCGTTCCAATTCACTCTATTCCTTGCACGCCTTTCACCCTCCTGCATGTTCAGGCCCCGATCACTCAAAATCTTTTTCACTCCACCTTTCCATCTCCAATTTGGTC